>NW_021604567.1:16049377-16149835 GCF_004785775.1 Grammomys surdaster | reverse complement strand
GCCTGTGTTGAGCATGCACACGGACCAATCACAGTCCGCGGATGTCTATGCGCCTGTGATTTTGAGTTCAGACAGGCTAGAATGCTCATTTGCTGTAGTAATGATGTACCCAGTTTCGTTCCCCTTGGGAGAGGGGCAAGTGACATATGGACGTGAAGCATGGACTAAGAAACGTTGGTGTGGTTTATAGTTGTAATGGATGCTATTTGTTTTTTCTTCTAGGAGAGCACCCGAGTAGTTCAGCCCATATTTTTAGGGAAAATTATTGATTATTTTGAGAAGTATGACCCTGACAACTCGGTGGCTTTGCACACGGCTTATGGCTACGCGGCGGTGCTGTCGGTGTGCACACTCATCTTGGCCATACTACACCACTTGTACTTTTACCACGTGCAGTGCACCGGGATGAGGCTGCGGGTGGCCATGTGTCACATGATTTACCGGAAGGTAAGTGACCTGGCTTGTCGGACATCCCTTCACCTGGAAGTTTCCTATAAGTTACAGTCATGTAATAAACTGTGTGCTGTGGCCCATGTCTGCACTCTCCGTGTTAAGGAACCCGAAGCACGAAGAACATAAGTTCAAGGCCCTCTCAGACCATAGGACAAAACCTGGTCATAATAACAAACTATTTGAACCACACTGGAGATGCTTGCTGTTTGGCTTGGGCTTTAGAATTTATTGCTGTTGTTATTATTTATTCTGCAAACTTTCCCAATATAACATACAAATCTCTTCTTGCTGTCAGACTGTGGTTGCGTACGGTGCACAGGCAATCTGTTGGATTTATGGTGAAATCTAGGTTAAAAAATAAACACAGAATTGATTTTTTAAAGTGTTTTCACAGCTAAATCTTATAGCTGCACTTATGAAGAGTCTGGTACTGTTCACTAAAGACTTCACAGCATCAGTGTTGTACCAAACAGTGAACTTCAGGGAAGCAGGGTCTTCAGAACTAAACCTAGGAGAACACACTGTCTCTGAGAAAGGAAATTATAGATTTTTACCTCTCAGATGCTTCCAGAGCTGTAGGTGGGCATGGGTGCCTGTGCCTGTGTACCTACCTGTCTTTCTCTTTGTGTATGCCCCTCCCCCCCGTGTATATGTGTATGTGTGTGTGAAATGTTTAATTATGTCCAACCTAATGTTTTCAAGGAAATATATAGGTAAAGAGCATGTTATAGTTATATGGCTTGGTATATAACACATGTATTTTAAACTTAAAAATGTAGTTTTAGGGGCTGGAGAACTGGCTCAGCGTTTAAGAACATTGGCTGCTCAACCAGAGGACCCGGGTTCACCCACATGGCAGCTCACAACTGTCTGTAACTCCTGTTCCAGGGGGACTCACCTTCACACAGACATACATGCAGGCAAAACACCAATGTACATTAAATTAAAAAAAAAGTAGTTTGGAGAAAACTTTAGTTTCCATATACCTTGTTCTGATTCTTCAAGTGTGTGTGTGTCTTTCTTCTACTGAAGATGTAATGGTAGGACCTGGTGTGATATGCTTTTGTGCTGGGGCTGCCACATTATTTCTGGCTTATGCTGACTGGAACAGTTATAAAGGATATCAATAGGAAGCCTCCACCATCAGATGCATGGGTGAGCATCACAGGAAGCCTCTGCCATCAGATGAATGGGCAGGCCTCATAGGAAGTGGCAGGATCTGACGACTCTGTCAGGCTCACTCTGCCTGTTTTCACTTTTTAGAAAAAGGTTTATTTTATTTTATGTGCTTTCCATCCATGTATGTGTGATACACACATACACACACATACACACACCCCGCACACACTCATGGTACTTGTTGCCTGAAGACCCAGATCCTCTCTGCAGGAGCAACAAGTGTTCATAATGGCTGAGCTGCTTTGCTAATTTTATTTAGATGAGGTGGGATTCGGATAACACCCAGTGATTAAAATCACTCATTGTTTACCTGTCTCTGGTGTATCTAGAGCGCCCATGGATTTTCTTAGCAAATACTAAGTATCCTTGGGACCTCATGGAGGCCTGGTGCCTTAGGTTCTATTTTATTTTAGGCTCTAGCAAAGACAGTGTTTTTTTTTGTGAAAGGGAGCTGGTAAACTATTACCAGTGTCTTAGGTCTTCACCAAGGGGTCTTCACCACCACCATCATCATGTCTGAGGCTTACTCTTGTGCCATGCCGCAGAATATTGAAGTTTCTCCATAAATCGCCAAGGTTTTAATCTTCCTAGATGCCGATTAGTTTCCCAGGTTCTTAGGAATTTTCATTCCCACCACAGCCGACACCATAATTACACAGTCAGGTGCGAGGTCCGTTCAGGCAATCAGGGCTCCTGCGCAGGTGAATTCACCTGTTTTTCTTCTCAGTTCCTCTGTCAACACTTTGAAACTGGCCTTCGGGAAATCTGATCTAGCTTGGCAGATTTGTTCACCTGACTGTTAAGTAAACATCTCCCAAAGGTATTCATTTGTCAGCACGGTTAGCCCAGAAAAATCTCTTTATGAAGTCCAGAGTTGCTGTGGTCAAAGACTTAACCTGAAACCTTAGAAACGTGGGAAAGACGAATTTCCTCTTGCCTGCCCTGTGCAGGAGGTATGCCGAGGTAGAATATGAGATGCTTCATCTCACGAGGACTGCTTCCATGGGGCTGAAGCTAGTCTGGGTGTGTATCTGGAAGGCTCTTCTACGAATGCTTGTAGCTCATGCGAGGCTTCTGTGCCCAATCTGTGATCCAAGGAGACATCAGTTTGGGTGGTATAAACAGAGTGACCGTTAATATCATCATAGTAGTATCTGTTGCGGAATGACCTCATGGGATGAATCTTATATAAAAATGGCTTGTTGATCTGGAGAGATGGCTTCGTGGGCAACCATAACGTGCTTCTCATACTAACATGAGGACCAGAATTTAGATCATTCCCCAGGCCCTATATAAAAGGCAGGTGGCATGACAGCTTGGCCTGTCTGTAATCTTAGCACTTAGGAGGTGGACATAGGGGTCCCCTTGGGCAAGTTACCTAGTTAGACTAGTTGAATTGGCAACCTTTGGGTTTGCTGAGTGTCTCAGTTAGGGTTTTACTGCTGTGCACACACACCATGACCAAGGCAAGTCTTATAAGGACAACATTTAATTGGGGCTGGCTTACAGGTTCAGAGGTTCAGTCCATTATCATCAAGGTGAGAACATGGCAGCGTCCAGGCAGGCATGATGCAGGAGGAGCTGAGAGTTCTACATCTTCATCTGAAGGCTGCTAGCAGAATACCCGCTTCCAGGCAGCTAGGATGAGGGTCTTAAAGCCCACAGCCACAGTGACACACCTACTCCAATAAGGTCATACCTTCTAATAGTGTCACTCCCTGGGCTAAGCATATTCAAACCATCACACGGAGATACCATGCCTTAGTAAATGAAGTGGAGAAGAATTTGTAAAGTACCTGGTGTCTCTGGTCTCTGTGTGTCTCTCTCACACACACACACACACACACACACACACACACACACACACATACACGGGGAAGGGGAGAGGGAGAGGGAGAGATGACTGGTCATGCATTTACTTTCACAGCTTAATAAAATTATACTAGTACTAGAATATCATATTCACTCATTTTGGAAAGTTACCGTGAGTTGCCAGCCTTATATCTGGGAGAATTGCGGTTACCTCTATTGGGAGACCAGCGTCCTTTCTTTACTAGTTAAGATTCAGAAGGAAGGGACTTACACAGCTTCAGGTCACATAAGGTTTACACTTGGGTTCATTGTGAGTGAAGGCCAGACTGGACGGAGCTGGCAGATCTAGTCAAGGTGAGAATGAGCTGAAGGCACTGGGACCTTCCATCCCCAGGGCCTCCTGGGCCTGGGTCTCTCCTTTTCTCAGACCTTGTCTCGGGGTCTTCAGAGAATTTAACTCAGCAGAGGGCTAAAGTCTACACTGCGTACACCCAGGACGATGGTCTCAACACTAAAGTGGCTTTTACTGTTGTGCTTTTCGTTATAGAATATACAAGGTACAGAGTGTTTCTCCCCTCAGATCATTGGCTTAGTCAGCTGGGGGCCTCCTGACTTTGTGTCCCTGAAGAACCACAGCATTTCCCTGTTGGGACTGATTTCTGAGGAATTGATATTGAGGGTGGCTCCCTTGGTCTGAATGCCAAGCCCAGTTATGAGGTCAGTTGCCAGGTGTGTCTGTGTTAGTAGTCTCTTCTGCTTGCTCCGCAGAGCGGACTAACCTGACAGAATTTTCTGGATAGATTTGCCAGTCTTCACTAACTTTAGGGTTCTGTGAATGGAAAGTTAGAGAGAGGAAACACGTTCTCCATTCCAACTTCTGAGGTGAGCTGACTCTGCACACACCGCAGCTTCTCACTGTAGTCATACCTGTCTTCTAGAGTATACTTAATGAAGATGCTTGGGCTTAGTTGATTGACAGCTTAAGTCGTGGGCCTCGGGATTTGGGGAAGGCAATTGGTGGAAAGTTTTGCAGTCTGTAATGTCAGATCCATGATTCTTAGATCAACCTTGATCTTGTTTTTATTTCAAACTAATTTTAGTTCAGTGTGGACTACACTTTCCTTATATTTAGACGGGACAATGTGGAATGCCCGATCTTCAAATACTCTGGCCTTCCCAAATCGAGGAACATCAGGTGGCTTGGTCTGATATTTAGTCTGTGGGTCAGCCTCCTTTTCTGAAGCTGTGTAGGGAGGACCCTGAGGGTGTTGTCAAAGTGAAACCATGTGATGTTTATAGTAAGTGATACTTTGGCAGGACGTTCTGTCTTCATGTTACTATCTTAACATTTAACAGCTAGGATGAGCTAGCTTTGAACACTGTCGTAATAGTTTAACATCTCTCTTCTAAATCTTTTATTATTTTGTTTCTAATATGAGCTTGCATCTGGCCAGAGTGTTTTGCGGGACATTAATCCTATCAATCTTCTAAGAGAATGCTAAGAGGATTGTTTTAATTTCTGCGGTTAGAAACATAAACCAGCACGACCAGGAGTCCTTTACTCTAGGGAATACCACTGCTGCTGCATCTGTGATTGACATGAGTGACAGCTGCCTCCTGCCAGCTGGTGACTCGGTGGCTTGTGTGAGGTGCAGCGTGGCCTGTGAGAGAATGCTGTGTGTAGATCAGTGGTTCCTAAACTGTGCTGTTTTATTGGATTCATGTGGGGGAAATCTTTAACCCCACCCTGATGCTGGCTTCTCCCTGCAGATATTACTGAGGGTGAAGTTTTAAAGTCTCCCAGATAACACTAATCGGCCTTGCATGCACGTTCATCTTAACTTTCAGTACGCAGGCCTAACCCTGCAGTGTACAGGTTCAGTAGTAGCGACAGTGCTGGATTGCAGGCACATACCTCAGTCATGGTGTTCTGTCAGCCTGGAAGGGAGTCCTAGATGGGCTGGTTTTCCTGTGGAGGAGTGCCTAAGAGTTGAGTCAAGTGTCTAGGTCCTGATAAGAAAGAGGCACAGTGGCGTGTCAGGTGGGTGGACGTTGTAAATCTGGGATGCCAAGAGTTATTAGACCTGAATTTCAGTCTCATTTTTTTTCTATTTTTTCAAGCTGTAAAATTTTAGATAAGGAAGTATGTTAATTTCTCAAATCCTTTGTTTCCTGCTCTTTAAAATGGCATAAAATAGATTTGCTTCATGGGCATCTTAGCCCTAGGATAAAATAGCACTTGGTGCAGAATAACTGTGTCATTGCCAGACTTTGTGTGGGGCTCTTAAAGCACATCCGAGGCTCTCTTGGAGATCTGGTATGTGAAGCCCAGGTGTCTCCTTTCTAGTTTTTTTCCTCAGGATAACTGATCCAAGCTCCACTGTCTTCATCTGTAAAACAAAAATGTCATCAGCTTCTACCTCACACAGCTGTGTTAAGGACTCCTGGGTCTGTCTGTGGGGGGCAGTTAGGATGGATTCTGACATGCAGCGAGTGTTGCCACATTCCTGTTGCTATCCCTGTTATTGGCACTCAGTCCTGGGAGGTTTGAAGACACATAATTGGGTAGATATTGGCACCCATGCACGTGGGTAGACTTACGGCTTACAGAATGCTCCTGAGGTTGGTGGGAATGGATGTCAGCATCCAGCTAGGACACACTTTGAACACTGTTGAGATAGAAGGTTGGAGGAGAAATTTAAGGATAGTATCACATCAGGTCCCGAGGAGGGGAAGACCTTGATCATAAAGTTAAGGCAGGGGCTGACGGTGAGGAGAGTGGGTGAATGTGTAGGAGTGGAATAAGTAAGGCATGGAGCGGAGGGTGTGCATTTAGTTGACAGATGGCAGCCATTGAATTTTTGAGAAAGGAACTGAATGATCAGAGCACAGCTTCATGCATTGGTAGCTTTCTGTTTGCTGGCTTGAGGGATCCAGGACGATGATCTTGGGGATGAACAGAATTGAAATAGGAGTTGCAGCGGAGTCTCTTATGGGCCTTTATCGGGGCAGCCACGTTCACCGAGTTACTCGTTTGATGAGGCACGTCGTTCTCAGGAGCAGCTCCTGATGTCCTGCAAAGAGGAACTTGTGAATCACTGTGAGGAAATGTTTCTTTCCATCTAACACAGCTGACCCAGTGTAGCAACATGCGGAATAAAAGGATAATAAGTTAACAAGTGAAGAGTGAGGAGGATGCCTCTGTTGGTTAAAGTTTTGCTTCACAGTCACGAGTACCTGAGTTTGGATCCTTAGTGACATTCATACCCAGTGCCACTGCTGGGGGGATCGGAGACTGCCGGCCCTGGAGCTTGTTGAATCAGTGAGCTCCAGTTTCACTGTAGACCTTGGGAAGAACGAGAAAAGGGACACTCCGCCTCTGCCCTCTACCTGCCTGCGCATGTATGTGCACATGTGTACCCAGGAACACATCTATGTGCCAGTCATTGTTGAAACCTTGGACATCCTTTAGCCTGCCCTTTTCGTGTTACTGTTTTTCTGGAAATTTGTGCAGAAATGCCCCCAACTCTGCCATCTCAAAATCAGTTATTTGTACAGGTTCTCTTCCCACCTTCGTCCGTCCACACACGTTTTATGCAGTTACTAGATTGCTGTGCCTTCGGACCACATGCAGGTTTGTCACTGTGCTGCGTAGTGACATACACCCTACCATTTCAGTGTTTCTGACAGTCTCTCACGGGAGTGCCTTATGAATTGTAGTCTCGGGATGAAAGACTCCGCTGACAGCACGCTGCCTCCTTGGCTCATACTTTGAGGTATATAAACTCATTTGTACAGGGGTTTGGGTTCGTCACCAGAAGGTTGACTACAGCAGTGCACTTCGACACTTCTTTGGAGCTTATCCCATCATGGCAATGAGTTGTGGCACCCCTGAAGGTAGACTCTAGTAACATTTTACTGATTGCTAGCACCAAAGGAAATGCCAGTAGCTTTCTCAAAAAATTCTATAAAAATTATTGTACGTTTCCACCGAAAGTTAGTATATCCCCCCCCCCAAAAAAGAAGCATTCCTATGTATCAGATATATGAAATGCCACTTCACATTGAGCGTCTTCTGTTGGCATGTGAATGAAGTTCTTTTTTGCTTAACTACTTTAGAGTCAACTCAAGAGTAAGGATTACTTATATAGAACGTATATATCTTGGGTGTCTGGGTTTTGACATACGTATAAACAGTACTTCTTGTCACTGAGGTCTTGAAGAGTTGTGACCCTTTCTGCTCTTTCCCGTTAGCCTTGCCTCCTTGTCCTGGCCCCAGATCGCCATTGATTAAATTAAGACAGCATCACAGATTGACTCCTGCTTTTTCCGTGGTGGAGTAGGTGGAGTCACGATGTGGACCTTTGACGTCTTCTTCGATTGATTGACTTATTTTGTGAGAAAAGATCTCATATTGTAGCCTGTGTTAGCTTCCAGCCCAAGCTGAACCCTCTTGTCTTAGACCAGCAAGGCCAGCTACGGTTACAGGTATGAGACACCAGTCTAGGTGGGTACTGACTGGAGGACTCTCTCATATGTGCTGGACTTGTAGCCTGCTTCCAGGCCTTGGCTGCCAGAAGTAAAGGTCCCGTCAGTTGGGTCGTATGAATCTTTTAGTGAGTAAACGTACTATCAATGGTCTTCTGAGTCTGTTAGTATTAACGGTGTTGCCAGTGGTCTTACGAGTCTGTTAGACATCATTTCATTTACACTAACATTCCAGATGGGGATTGAAGGGTCCTGTCGTGAGCATGCTTACCTTTCGAAGAAACTGCCGAGTGATTTTGCAGTGTTTCTTCTATAGAATCTCAGGTGTTGTTTTTTATTTCTCGGTGACTGACAGTGTGGCTTCTGGTGTTGGTTGTGTCCAGTCGTGTGTGTCTCTGTGGTCGGTGTGCCGGCTGAAGTTTTGGCAAGTCTTTTTCTGGCTGATTTTCTTTCAGAGACTGGTCATGATCCTGCATGTGGTTTGGGGGCTCTGGTAACCTTGGGTCTTTCATTTACTTACAGAAATAAGAAAATATTTGGCTAGTGGTTCTGGTTCTTTGTTTTAATATTCTAGGTTCTTGAAATTAACTTCTACCTAGTATATGAAATAATGGATTTCATTATGCCATTTTCATATATGTGTATTACTGTAGTGTGCGTGTGCCGCCCTCCCTGTCCCTGACCGTTGTATCTTTTTATTTTTTTTTTTTTGACTCCTTCTTAACACTCTTCTTTCTCAGACTGCTAGTTCACAGTTAGGCCATGTAACATTGTCTCTGTAGTGTCCCATTTTATTGTCTCTGTTACTTTAAAATTCCTACCAAGACAGATGGGCAGTGGTGGCTCACACCTTTAATCCCAGCACTTGGGAGGCAGAGACAGGCGGATTTCTGAGTTCGAGGCCAGCCTGGTCTACAGGAGTGAGTTCCAGGACAGCCAGGGTTATACAGAGAAACCCTGTCTCGAAAAACAAAAAACAAAAAACAAAAAACAAAAAACAAAAAACAAAAAACAAAAACAACAAAAACAACAACAAAAAAATTCCTACCAAGAAGTGCAGTCATTGTTTAGAAACCACTTTTAATTTTTTTTCTTTTTTTTAGGTTCTAGAGTGTCCCTTATGCTATTTCTTTCCTTTGTTCATGTGTTGAAAATGTCTGTCTTTAGTCATAAAACTATATTATACATGTTCTGGTGTGTTCCCGTGTTTGTAGCCCCTTCCTTCTGAAGAGCATTGGGCCTTTGTACTGATGGGGCACTGTCCTTACTGGTTGAGCACTTTCAACTCAGCAGGCTCTGAGTGTGGCACTTCAGTGTGGCAGAGCTTTGGAAATCCTATGGTGACCCCTCACCAGCTATAACTGGATAGGACTCCGCTTTCCAGTCCTGTGTGTTTGCGAATCTCGGGAGACCTGGCCTTAGTTTTTCTGGGGTGAGGTTAGTTTTTGGGGGGAGGGTTCCTTTGTGTCAGCTCTGTCTGCACGAGCTTTGACGTTGTTGTCCTGAATGCCTGTTGGTGACAGATTCAAGCAGGGGGATTTGTCTTGGCTTATGAGTTCGGTCCCAGTCATCTGTCTGGGCGTTTCCACAACCGCTGTGAAGCAGACAGAGGGAAGGAGAGTCCGGGGACAAGAGGCCTCCCCTGCGTTACCTCTCCCAGTGACCTTGCTCCTTGAGCCAGGCCACATCTACAGCTTGCAGAACATCAGAAACGTTCTACTTTCTGGAGATCATGTATTCAACCTGTGAGCCTCTAAGGGGCATCACTAGTGTTCTTTGCTGAGGCGGTGCTGCCCTATGCATTGTGGGATGCTGAACATCAGGGTCCTGTATCATGGAGTCCTGCACGCTGCTTGCTTTCTGTTCTCTGCAAGCATGGGCCTCATGATTGTCCTGCTCTGTTGCTGTTTATGGTGGAGTAGGAGGAGTGGCCCAGCGTGGCGTGGGTTTGTTAGCTCGGATGTTTATAAGCTGCAGAGCAGGAAGCTCTCTGTGTACAGTACAGGGTGTGGTGGTAGGACCTGTTGGTCATACTTCTTATCTTCTTACTGAGCAGACAGAGTGACTGCATGTGCCAGAAGAAGGTCCATAGGTTTTGTCTTAAATCACACCGGTGTTTCATAAAACACGTCAGTGTCCCCCACCCTCCACCTGGGGGACAGGCTTCTCCAGCCTCCTCTATTAGTTCAAGGAAAGGGCTCATAAATCTGCATTTTGAAGTTCCAACCCAGGGAACATTTGAAACATGCTGTGACAGGCACAATAGTTGAGGGTCTTGTGGGGACAGATATGGCCTCCTTGAAAGGGACAGTAAGCCAGAACTCCGCCTTTTATCTTTTTAACCTGTGTTCATGCTGAAGTCATAGCGAATGATGTTAAAAAAAAATTCTGATAGTAAAATCGCTTCACTAACCAAAATGAATTTCCATCCTGTTCCAGTGTTTAAGGCATCTTTCTGGTTTAACATTTGCAGCGGGTGGCTATCTCCTTTCGGGTTTGTAATCGGTTTGTTTTCAGAAGGTTTGAAGTATAAAACAAAGTCGTGATACAGTACACGGAGCATGAGACGGATCATTTCAAATCCAGCCCATCCGTGTCGGCTACACTCACCTTATTCTGTAGCCACTAATGACATTGTCTCTACGATTCCTCCTTTCGTCTTGCAAAACCAAATCTCTGTAGGCATTAGTAACCGACTCCCACCATCCATTCCATCCCGGTCCCTAGCAACCACCGTCCTGATTTCTTAGCTCAGGAGCTGGACCACTCTCTGAGCCCCTGATTTAATGGACTCCTGGAGTGTGGCCTTTTACAGCTGGCTTATATCACTTTGAGTAATAAAGAAAGTTGGGACTCTCCAGGCCTTAGTTCTGGTGGAGAAATGGCGGTGCAGCCGGATCATCGGTCGTGAGGACGTGCCTGACGCTCCCTAGAGAAAAAGGAAAGGTTTTCGGAGATTCATCCCTGTCTGCTCCCAGCTCTGAGAAAGCGCCATCTTACCTGTTTTTATGTCCTTGTCTCCTCCCCTGCACCCCTGGGGACTCATTAGTAGCAAACAATTATTTTCTCTGTCCCCATCTTCTGGAGGTTACAGATGTTGGTCTACAGCTGCTTGACACGCCCATCTTTCCAGCCAAAGGAGTGGGGAAGTATGTAGGGTCTGGAAGAAGGAACTTGAAAATGACCATGTTTCCTGGAGAGGGTAGCCTGTGCTGGGTCCCTTCTCTTCATGGCCTTGTTTCATGCTTCTGAGGAGTTTGGTACATGGTGCGGTGTATATTACTTAGACTGCACGGCCTTAAGTCTGTTATTCTTTTTCTCTCTTGGCAGAAGGAATGCTACCTAAGGATTTATTACTTACAGGTGTCTTCAAAACTTCAAAAGTGGCTTTGGGGGACAGGAGTGAGTGAGGGGACTAATTTTACAATATTAAAAAGTCTTTATTGTTGTTTATGGTTTATGATTGGTGACCAGCCAGCTACTCAAGGGTGATGCTTTGGTAAACACACAACCTTAGGGTGAAAAGTAAAATTTCATTCATACACACACACACACACACACACGCACACACAGAGAGAGAGAGAGAGAGAGAGAGAGAGAGAGAGAGAGAGAGGGGCTCATATGCATGCCATGTGCACATGGGTACACACACGTAAGACACACACAGACACATGCACACACACCAACACACGAACGCGTACACAGTGATACACGTGCACACACATACATTAACACACATGCACGCACATGCATACATATACATACACATGCACACACATGCACAGCACACACATATACACATGTATGCACACACACAGAAACATAAACACCCACACATACAATACACATGCACATACATACAGAGACACACACATACACACACATATACATGCACACATGTACATACACAGAGACATACACAAGCACACACACAACACACAATACACACACACACCACACACACACACACATACAGAGAGACAAACACACACACATGTGCACACAGAGACACACACACACATACAGAGAGAGAGAGATACACACACATGTGCACACACACAGAGACACACATACAGACAGACAGAGACACACACACACGTCACAGTGCATGTTTGGAGGTCAGAGTAAAATTTCTGGGACTCTATACTCCCATCATTCAAGCTTCCAGGGATCGCTTATCTTGTCAGACTTGGAAACAGCCACTTTTACCCACAAGCCACCTCTCAGGCCTCGTGTTTTCCTTTTGACTGATTTTCAGTAAAATTATATGCCATCATATGCCATGGTAAAGTCTGGCGATGTCATATTTCTCTCCACAGTTGTTCTTTTGGCCTGAAAGATGGCACGTGATGAAAAAATACTGAAACACCTTATAGTTCCAAACGGTTGTGCATATGATTGTTATACAGGGGGTCGTCTTTGGGTTCACATAGAAATTTTCGTTACTAAGCATGCTGTTTTCCAGACGAATATAAGTTATAAACACATTTTGTAGTTTCGTGTTTTAGAGACAAGTCAGAAAAACCTGAATAGAATTCTTAGAGGACCGTAGCCAGTTTGTCTTCTTGTCCCTCACTGAGAGGTTCTGTCGTCACCAGCATTATCTTTTCGGGCTTCTCACATTGTTGTCTGCCAGTTCAGTTCACTGCCATTGCTGTGGCCTCTCTTTCTTCCCCCCCCCCCCCCGTTTGGGACTTCTCTTCAAACATAGGAATTGAGGGCAGAAGGGTGTGTGTGAAGGGTCTTTCTGTTATCTTGTGGGGCTGTTTTTCCTCTCAGACAGACTGCCGTGAACTGTGCACCACATCCCTGCCCGTGGCATTAGCCTGGCGCTGGTTAAGTTGTGCAGGTTTGCTGTAACCCTGTACTGATGACTCTTACTCACCAAAATACTTCTTAGTCCATAATTTAGGTTTTCTAGAATGTTCCAAGTACCACGGTCACGTGAGGAGCCCGGAGATACTGCGTCTTTTCTGACATCCCATGGTTGTTGAACCTGGTTGTCCAGACTTTGACCTGGGCTCCCAGGGCTTTAGAGAGCCCATTGTCAGGGACCTGTGGTGGCTTTGAGCAAACCTAATCTCTGTCCTGAAAGTGGGGGAGGTGAGGGAATATGGAGGCTTCTGATGAATTTGAATCTCTGGGATATTTATGTGTGCCCGACTCCCAGCGTGACGTGAGAACATGGATCTCAGGGTCCTCCTCCAAAGGGGGAGCCAGATGAGGTCATAAGGTAATGCTATGCTTGGATACACGCATGTCCACAGGACCAGACGGATGTGGCTAGCCAGCCTGTGCATGTGTGCTGCTTGGCTGTGGCGTCTGATAGCAGTGGGCTGAAAGGAAAACCATTGGTACCTCATGCAGGTGAATGTTGCGTCCTTCAGAGCTGGACAGATTTGCTAGCCATGAACAGATAAAAACAAAGCAGAAGAGAAACCCCCAAGGTGCCAGACTCTCAGATCATAGAGTGACAGGTTGTTGGTTTTGTCTGTGGTTTTTCATTTCCTCGAACCAGTTTCCCTCTCTTCAGAATGAGAGGGCACAAGACTGGCCTGGTGCAGCCGCTGTCCCCCATTATGCTCATATTGGGGGAGGATATCGGGCAGTCCCTGCAGCCTCCCTTTGAAAAACAGCACGGCTGCTTTTAGATTGTGCAATCATGAAGAGGGCGTGACACCATTACTAAGCATCTCCAGCCAAAGACATCGGAAAAATCCAGGCGGTGCTCTGCTTCCGTGAGCTAAGCATACCCTTCATAGCTGCCTATCCCAGTAATGCCCCATTTACCTGGAAGCCACCTTATCTGACAGACTGGGGTAGGGTCATGAACTCTGCAGTCTGAAAGTCCCTCAGGAATTTATACGCTACTCTGCCTTGACCCAGTGGTCTCCAAAGAATAGGGGGTCATGTCACAATAGTGTGCTGAGTCTGAAGGACAGCTGTCAGTCTGGTGACAAGGGACGAGAGAGAAGAATATTCTGAGGGATCTAAACTCGAAGGAATGAGACACTCTAGGGGGAGCCTCACACTGAGGGTCATTCACACTGGCAAGAGTGAGTTGTTGAGGAATCTGCAGTGTGAACAGGAGGTGTTCACACCTCCGCTTCGGCAGGACTGTTAGACAGGGGTCTTTAGAAGGTTCTCTGTGAAAATGGCGGCCAGATACTTCGTTAGTTATGTGTCTTCTGCTGCAGCTAAGTACCCGACTACAGCAATGTAAGGCCAAAGGGAAGGTTTACTTCCGCTCCCAGTTAGAGAACGGGTTCTGTTGTGAATGGATGGCTCGGTGATGTGGGTGACACGAGGCACATGGCGCTGGTGTCGGGACAGGGAGAGATCCGTTTTATGTATCCCGGGCCACACACAGTGGGACGGTGCCGGTCATATGGAAAGCGATCCACCTCAGTTACCCTAACCTAGGTAATCTGTCACAGGCAAGCCCAGATAGTTCCGTAATTCCAAATCCTACCAATCAGAACTAGCCCTCACAGATTCCTAAAGGGAAAACCCATCCCACCAGTCTACAAAAGTTATTCCCATGGAAGTGAAGGATATTTGTCCCCCCCCCCAACTACCCATGGTGATGTGTGGCATTTATGTATGCATGCTTAGGATTTAGGTTTCCTGTTTCCTGTTACTGGTTCCTAAAAGTAATCCAGATAGAAAAAATAGTCTAACAAATGAATGGGAGATACTGTTTGCTTTTTCATTTTTTTAAATTTATTATTATTTATATATGTGCCTACCTGTCATGCATGCTAGTGCCCTCAGAGGTCAGAAGAGGGCATCACGGCCTTCCGAACTGGCAGTAATAGGTGGTTATGGGCCATCCCAGGAACTGAACCTTGGTCCTCTGGAAGAACAACCAGTGCTCCCAATCACACGTGTGTGTGCGCGTGCCTGCGTATGAACGTGCGGGCGTGCGTATGTATGCGTGCACGCGTGCCACCACTCACAAGTAGTCAGAGGACAGCAGGAGTCAGTTCTCTCTTCTGCCATATGTGTTCTGGTGATTGAACCCAGGTCCTCGGACTTAGTAGTAGGAGTCCATGCCCGCTGTGTCACCTCCTGGGTGCACCCGCTGCTTTGCACCAGGCCTGACCATGAAGTATCTAAGCATAGCCTTTCCTTCCCCTTGCTGTGTCTCTCCCTCCATCCTCTTCTCAGTGCTGGGATCAAATCAAAGCCTTGCATGTGATTGGCTGATGTTGTCTTTTGGAACCCAGGCCTTCATTACTGTCTCTGCAGACGGTTTCTCACCTGTTCTCCAGGATTTTGACTGGATTGCGTGATAGCCTCCCGTAGCATGCACACGTTGTTCTTTAGATTGTAAATTATAAAAATAAGAACACAGTTTTGTGATACCAGACACTCGGGAGGCCAAAGCAGGGTGTTGCCACAAGTTCAAGGCCAGTCTGGGCAACTTATTCTCAAAATAAAATGTAAAATGGGGGTTTAGTAATGCAGGTCAACAGTAGAGAGATTGCCTAGCATGTGTGAGGTTCTCAGTCTGAACCCTAGTCTCACTGCCTCCCTCTTACTGTTAATTACTCTGGAAATAGCCAATTAGGACTAATGCTAATTGGTAGACATATTTTTTTTAATTTTCGATGTTGTATATTTTCAAGTCTAGAATACGTTTCTGTTCTTTGTGATGGTGTCCATTTGTCTCCTAAAATCATCTGTCTGTCCATTTGCCCTGATCATGTTTTCCTTTAGCTCCATAAACATGATTACAGCAGTTGTTTTTATATTTCTTTGCTAATTCCACGAGCTGGATATCTGTGCGTCTTTCTGTTGACACTCACCCTCCGTGACTATGGGTCGCTGTTTATTTTTTCCTCTTTTGCCTGTTGCAGTAATCTCTCCACCATGTTATACTGTAGGGAGCCTGGGTGTTGATTTCTGTTTCTGAGGTTGGTTCTAGCAGAATGGTTCTATCTGTCTCTGTGTATCTCAGCTGCAAGGCAGCTATTTCCATTCTGAATTCAGTCCAAGAGCCTGGCCGACTCTGTAGACAGATCTTTATCACTAATGCATGGCCTTCCTGGCATCGTTATTGAGTGGCCAAGCCAGTCAGGAAGAACCTTAGCTCTGTCTGGAACCCTGGCATTTGTAGCCGTTCTGACCTCAGGCTCCCACTCTGGTACTCAGCTCTGCCCCTGGACAGTGACCTCGGCATTAGCCATTGGTAAATCCCCACAGAAAATTCTAGTTCTAGCCTCTGAGGCTGTGACTCACAAACTCCAGGTGCGTCTCCCATTCAGAGCGGGCATCCTTTTTTTTTGTTGGCTGGGGAAATGCACTTCTGCTTGGGCAGAAAGCCAGGTGAGTCCCAGCCAGTCCTGAGTTTCCTTCCCTCAGGGCTTACAGTCCTGCAGTGCCTGGGGTCAGAGCCTGGGCAGTTGCTTCCTGTGCTGTACAAGCCGATGGCTGCATACTGGCAGGCGAGGCCAGCAGACCAGCACCAATTAATTACTCTTTGGTGACGACGGAGGCCAGAGTCTGCCAGTTGTGTCTGACTGTGTCCCTCTCTGATAATATGATAATATTAAAGGCATGTCACTATTTTTTTTTCCTGATCTCACTGTAGTGAGACAGGTTTTTAAAAATGAAACAAAGGATATTAATTTTTGGACTGATTGCACAGTTCTGGTAGCTTCTGATATATCCGGTGTATGTGACCCCCCCCCCCCCAGCCTGGCTTTCTTTTCCTGCAGTACAGATGTGCCCTGCATGAGAGGGTCTGTGTCTCACGCAGACGGTCTCAGCACTGTGCGCCCTCCGACCGTGGTGCTGAGGAGACACGTTGTATGCTGTTGTTCTGACTTTTGTTTTCTGTTTAATTTTTATCATCAATTTATAATGTCTTTTATATTCTTCATTTCACATAGAATTAGAATTAGACATCAAGGCTGGCTGTGATACCACATGCCTTTAATCCCAGCATTTGGGAGGCTGAGGCAGGTGAATCTTTGTGAGTTGGAAGGCTAGCCTGGCCTACATAGTGAGTCCTAGGACAGCCAAGGTTACATAGACCCTGTTTCAAAATAACAACAACAATAAAAACCCAAAATATAATAAAATTAAATATCAATACCCATTCTTAACAATATGCAGTGTATTTTCTACATGAAGGATTGACACGCTTCAATATAAATGTGGGTGCTAAAAATATTTTCAGATAGTATCAGTGGCCAAAGTCACAGAGTTCTGATTCTTTCTGTGGCACTTGTGTCTTGATAATATATAGGCTGCTGTTGGTTTTCTTTCTCTAGACATGGTCTAGACATGGTCTCATTATATAGGCTCATATATATATACATATATGTACATATGTGTATGTGTGTGCCTATGTGGTACGTGTGTGTGTTTTCCTTTCAGAATTGGGAAGAAAAGGCTTAAGGCTGTTTTTTAGCCTTAAGGAGGGAGAGAGCACTAAATAGAAAATGGTACAGTATGAACCAAATTTTATTAGATTTTTTTTTGAATGTAGATTTTTTTCTCATATAACATATTCTAATTCTAATTTCCCTTCCCTCCATACCTCTCAGTTCCTCCCCACCTCCCCTCACGTTCATACCCACCCTCTTTCTGTCTCTCATTAGAAAACAAACAGGGTTCTAGGGGATGATATTAATATAAAACAAAACAAACACTCTGGAGTAGAACAGAGCAAACAGAAGGAAGAGAACCAAGAAAAGGCACAAGAAACAGATAAAGACACAGAGACCCATTGGTTTCACATACTCAGGAATCCCATCGAAACAACACCAGATATACATATACACACATACACATACATATGTATGCACACACACACACACACGCACAAAGAACCTATAGGGTTAAGAAAAGTAGAAAAAGAAGAGTAAACAATACAAAGCAAACTCCCCAGCAGGACATTACGAGACAAGGACCCTCCAGAGATATGGTTAAGTTCTGGTTCTGTTGGTCACGTGACCTTCCCTTAAGAGTACTTTGTTTTCCCAGTGAGACGCCCTTGAAGAAAACTAGATTTTCATTTGCAAGTGGTTATCAATTGCAGATTGGGCTGAAGAGATGGCTCAGTGGTTAAGAACTCTACCAGAGGTTCTGAGTTCAATTCCCAGCAACCACATGGTGGCCCACAACCATCTATAATGGTATCTGATGCCCTCTTCTGGTATGTCTGAGGACAGCTACAGTGCACTCACATAAAATAAATAAGTTTTTAAAAACAACAACAAAATAAAAACAAAAACCAAGGCAAATCATCTTCACTGCCTCAGGTTCCCTTTCAGACTTTAGCTACTTCTGTCTCCCTCCAAGCTCAGCTATGGGTCTTCTCTACTTAGCCACCCCACCTTTCCCTCCTCTGCACATCCCACGAGCTGTTCATTGACCCGTGGCATCCTTCCTTTGTCCCCTGAAGCTGTTCCTAATCCTGTGTGTCTTGCCCACCGTGCTGGAGAAGGAGACCTTCCCCAGTGTCTGTCCACTGCGTGTCATGCTGAATCACAAATGCTCCTGCACAGGACTCTGCATTCACAAAGCTGTGGCTCACCAATTGTCTGTCCTCCTGGGCTTCTGGGCTTCTGGGTCCTGTCCCTGGCAGATACTCAGTAAAAGCGACACTGCTTCGTTTTCATTTGTGTCTCTCAGAGACAAACAGAAGGTGGAAGCCATGACCATGTGTACTTAAGTGATATCTGGCCGAGAATTAATAGCGCATTCAGTGTTTATAATCCAAATCCTGCATTTTTCACTCCTATGGAGTGTCCACTGACATACACGGGGCATGTGGCCATTCATCAACAAAAATGAGTTGATTTTTCTCCTGCTTCCATCACCTCCATTGCTGTCCAGACATTAGGACTGTGGGTGTGGCTTTTACTCCACAGGAGACCCCATGAAAGTATGCTTCTCTGTTTCCTATGCTGGATAGAGTGTTACGACAGGATACAATTCTCCACTCTGTTCATTTATTCCAGGCTCTGCGGTTAAGTAACGCGGCCATGGGGAAGACAACCACGGGCCAGATAGTCAACCTGCTGTCCAACGACGTGAACAAGTTTGACCAAGTATGTTCCAGCTATGTTGCTTCTGCCCTAATTTTTTCCCCTCTTTAGTCTGTGGGGATGTGAGGGTTTTGGTGTAGACTGCCATTTTTCTGAAGTTGTGTCGTATGTACTTGGAAGCCACATCTCAGTCTGCGTGCAGCATAGGTGTGGTAAGATGCGTTGGTCCTGTTTAGCCCAGTTTTGTTTTTCTGATGTTGCCTGCAACACGCCTCTATAATAAGTTGGCAGAGAGCCTTATTCCTCCCTACTTGGTTAATACAGTGATAGTCTCAAGGGGCTGTCCCCTCTTAATCTTTAGTGTGTGATAGAGGAGCAGCCAGCTGATTGTCTTTCACCTTTTCTAAAGGACCCAAGTTTTGGAGGACAGGAGCATGCAGGACAGCCCCCTCCGTGTGGTACCTGGTACCTAGGAATGGTTTCATGAAGCACAGTGCTACCTAACTTGAATTTATGGCTCACTCACCCACACTGTTTTTATACTCAAATTATGGATTGATTATTCTAGCTTCAGGTCAGATCTACAGAGCAACCATTCCCCCTTTTCAGATTTTCATTCATCAGACATAAACCTCACCCCTGCTCAGACTTGGGATAAACATGATACTTCATCCTGAGGAAGTTGTTCTTTCTGAGTTTTACCATGTACGCAATAGCTGAAGAGTGCGGTAGGGCTCCGGAGCCCTGGTTTTTCTGGGGAGACCTTGGGGAGACACAGTTCACTTGTATGGCAGAGAACATTCTGGGGAGTGCAGCTCTAACACGTGAAGAGTTAAAGATCAGCATCACCTCCAGGATGGTGCAGTCCATCCGTCCTATAATAGCGCCATGGTTGACTATTCATTGCACAAGTGTAGCATCTGCAGGGAGACCTGCAGTTCTGTCTCA
The DNA here is from genome assembly GCF_004785775.1 of Grammomys surdaster. Taxonomy (NCBI): domain Eukaryota; kingdom Metazoa; phylum Chordata; class Mammalia; order Rodentia; family Muridae; genus Grammomys; species Grammomys surdaster. Next base: position 16,129,952 of record NW_021604567.1, on the reverse strand, counting down.
GCAGAGTTAAACCCACTGAGACCGATTCTCTTGGCATCCTTGTCTTCCCGTTTGGAGCAGAATGTTGCTGGCGTGCGTTCTTCCTGGTCTCGTTTTATTTACAGTCCTAAGCATGTGCGGGTTTTGTATCTACAGGTAACAATCTTCTTGCACTTTCTGTGGGCGGGGCCGCTGCAGGCCATTGCGGTAACCATCCTTCTCTGGGTGGAAATAGGAATCTCCTGTCTGGCGGGCTTGGCCGTTCTGGTTATTCTTCTGCCTCTGCAAAGCTGCATCGGGAAACTGTTCTCGTCACTTCGGTAAGAGGGATGCAGAGTGTCCCGTTTGGTAACACCAGCCCCCAGCCCCTGCCTGAGACTGCTACCCAGAAACAAAACAGATACTTCTTATATTTTCTGCTCTGCATATGCTGCCAGCCCTTCAGGCTTAGCTGGGGGTACTCGAGGCATGAGCCGTGGGCTGGTCTTTAAAGGGGAAGGGGAAGGGTATCGACTGACTGCTCTCAACTGGCTTTTCAGTGTAACCAGAACATCCTTATGTAAGTTACATATGTAGATATTGTTAAACATTAAGTGATAGTAAACACAATTATTTTATTTTGTATATTTTATTCCTTCCTTCTGTCCATCATCCTTCCATTGTGTGTCTATGAGGAGTGTACACATGTGCCACGGTACATATATGGAAGTCAGAGGACAGTTGGCAAAAGCCATCTCAGGGTCCCAATCCAAACATTTTATAGATTCATCCACACTGCATGTTATAATGCTGCTCATGTATGCATATGTATACTTTGATTTTACTCCAGTATTTCTATTGAATTACAAGCTCTCAGGGCGAGGGGTCAGCCTTAATAGAACCTTTGCAGAAGTCGCACTGTCCTAGCAGGGTGTGTACAGAAACATGGCTGCTGACAAAAGCCTAAATTGATCATGAGGTGACCATGACCTGAAGCAGGTTTCAGGAGTCAAAGCCTCTGGATGGGGGCCTCTGGATGAGGGCGGAAATACTGCACTGTTTGATGCCATCAAGCTCTTTCCTTCTGAGTCTGTGCTCTCCACGGTTTCCCCTGTGTTGAATGCCCTCTGCCTTCTTGGCTAAGGAGACCCTGTCCTAATGTTCCTGATACTCTGAGGCTGTTTGCACATTTTTCGCCCCTGTGGGATGACCAAGCCTCTCTGCTTCACACAGCCTTTCTGATCCCGTCTTTCTACCTCTGTCAACTGTGTCCTGTCAGACTGGGGTGATTTCATCACTCTCCTTCCTGAGTGCCCCTCAATATATCAGAATCATCTTTGGGTTTTCCTCAGCAAACATTCAGAATGTTCCACAATACTCAAGAGTTGGCGGAAGTGGCCAATTGCCCGCTCGGCCTTCTATGTTTGTGCTGTCTGTAGGAGGGAACAACCCATGCTGCAGGAGCTGAGGAGCTGCAGGAACAGCTTTGACTCTGGGTCCCTGTCTGTGCCTGGGATTGATACACAAAGCTTGACTTTCTTCACTGTGGCTCATCTGTCACATCTGTCTCCCTCAGGAGTAAAACTGCGGCTTTCACCGATGCCAGGATCCGGACCATGAATGAAGTCATAACGGGCATGAGGATAATAAAGATGTACACCTGGGAGAAGTCGTTTGCCGACCTCGTTGCCAACCTGAGAAAGTGAGTCTTGGGGTAGACGGTACTGTGTTGTGCACTTTTCTATTTCCTAATTTTATCGAATGAATTTAGAGTTCTCTCTTGTCTCTCTGGTAAGTCACCTCAAATATGATATTGTCACCTGCATGTGGCAGAAGTGTTAAGTACAATGGGTTAGGTGTAATAATCATTTTAACTTGGGCTTCTGTGTGCGGTTATTCCAAGGCAAAAACTGCAATATCTCCTTCTCTTCCTGTATGCACATGCCTGTCTGTCTGTCTGTCTGTCTGTCTTTCATTTTGGTTTTGCTGGGGATTGAACCCAGGGATTCACATGTTTTAGGCAAGTATCCTATCACATACCACTAAGCTGCATGTCCAGCCTTAAGATGAACTTCTTACTGATAATCATAAGATAGAGTTTGACATGTTTCTGAATGCTTCAAATTCCCTATAAATAATGATTCCAAGACATAAGAATTTGAGAAAATTACACTTGATATAGTAAAGCCTTACTTGATGTCCGTGTACACTGAGAAGGTGGAAGGTGGTATAGACTGGGCATCACCGTGTCGAGCCAGACCTGATGCCTGGGTATCACTCACTCTGGATAGTTATGGAAATAGCTTTCTGTTTGTTCTAAACACGTGAGCTTTTTTATTTTTTACTCTGGCACATTTACTTCTGGGGTACAGGGCTACAGGAGCCATTTCGTAACCTCTTGTGGCCCTGGACTTCTATGACCTCTGTATCTGAAATGCCTTCCCCATATGTAGAAACCTTTTCTGTCCTTTGTCTAGGGCTTCTACCAAGCACACCAGTCCCCAGCTCTGCATTCTGTCCCATGTCCCATGAATATCTGCACCAGCTCTTTCTATCTAGAATTTTGGGGGAAAATAACCACTTTAGGGGTACAATTTTCTCCTGAGCTCAAGGAGGGGAGAGCTGTGTCCTACCCTCCGGTCACCTGTCAGGTTCCTGGCCCAGGACTTAACCTGTATGTATGCTGTTTAAAAGGATTTGTGTGAGCCCTTGATAAAATCAGCCCAGAGTGACACTGCAAGTGCTACCTGCACCTCTGGCATCACTTCCTGAATGAGGAAAATGGTTTCTTGGCGTCCTGTGTGGCTGCTGAAGCTGTCCCCATGCTGTGTGCCAGCAACTGTTGCTGTAATATCACAGAGCACTTAAAAACTGTTTATTATGTGTGTGCATGTTTACATGTGTGCACATGCATATGCATGCGTGCACAGGCCAGAAGCACTACCTCAGGAGCCATCCATCTTACTTTTCTGAGACAGGCTTTCTCACTGGGAACTGGTTCAGCTAGTCTGGTTGCCACCGAGCTGAGAGACCCACCTGCTTTGTCTCCCAGTGCTAGAGGTGCAGGTTTACATTGTCACTTTGAGTCGATTTTATCAAGAAGGTGAACAAGTACATTCTATTAGCATACTTAAGGCCGGTCCTGGGCCTCCATCTCTCTGAGGGGCAGAATCCTTCCTGCTCTAAAGGAATCCCACTCGGCTCAGGCCTCTACACAGTCCCTGCCTAGTTCCCCAGTGAATCTAGAACAGTAGGTATCAATTTATGGATTGAGACCCCTTGGGGTTACCTAAGACCATCTGTGACCCAGAGGGGACTAAGACACAGTCCTCTCTGTGAGCCCAGCAACTTGCTAGAGGAAAGAAGAGCCAACCCTAAAGCTATAGATTCTCCCCCAAGACCTTAGGTAGAAGCATCTGGCAGAGTGTTTGTTCTGAGGCATGGAGAAGTGTAGACTCGTGCATATACCTGGTCTTTACTGGATGCTATGATCCAACTAAGGGTTTCATGCTTGCCTGGAAACCCTTTGCAGGCTGAGCCATCTCTCCTGTCCCCATCGGCAGTTTATCTTGATGTGTGTGCAGTGCCTAACAGTGTCCTCATGCATGTGACTTTGATGTTGACTTTTGTGTGAAAAAAAATATGTTTTTCCTCTCTTCCAGGAAGGAAATTTCCAAGATTCTAGGCAGCTCCTACCTCAGAGGGATGAACATGGCGTCGTTTTTCATCGCAAACAAAGTCATCCTGTTTGTGACCTTCACCACCTACGTGCTGCTTGGCAACGAGATTAAAGCTAGCCACGTGTTTGTGGCGATGACTCTGTATGGTGCCGTTCGGTTGACAGTCACCCTCTTCTTCCCGTCAGCCATTGAGAGAGTGTCAGAGACGTTTGTCAGCATTCGAAGGATCAAGGTTCGTGTACAGTACAGTTTTAAAGTTGGAGATATCTTTTGAGTCAAATGATACTTTTTTTTACTTACTATCACTGTGTCTCCAAACTGTTAGTCAATCCAAAGTGGTGTGTGTACATGTCGTAGTCTTAGGTACAGAATGCTAAAAGTCCAGGAGAATTTCTGATCTTTCCTGGGCACGATATGAATTCCGGCAACACAGGGCTCTTGATATAGAACGGTGACTGGCAACTTTTATCTTCCAGACTACTGGTTCTCACCCTTCCTATTGTTGAGACCCTTTAATATAGTTCCTCGTGTCATGGTGACCCCAACCATAACATTATTTTCATTGCTACTTCGTCACTGTAATTTTGCTACTGTTACGAGTTGTAATGTAAATATCTGATACACAGATGGTCTTAATCGACCCAAAGGGGTCTCGGCCCCTAGACCGAGAACCACTGCTGCTCTGAGTATAAGATAACTAGGCAGGGACTGAGCACAGGCTGGAGTGAGTGACATTCCTGTTGGTCTAGAAGGACCCTGCACCTTAGAGAGACAATGGCGTATACCAAACAAACTCATTTAAAAATGGTTCTGTCTTAGCTGTTTTACTAGTTCCCCTCTGGTTCTGACTTTCCCTCCAGTCTGTTTTTCACCTTTCCTTTTTCTCCTAAGAGCTTTGTGTTTTTAGCAGGAGTTGTCCTTGGCCAATGTTTATTTCTCCCACACTTACCTAAGTCACCACTCCAGTGACCCTGAACTGCTAGGGACATCTCATTCATATAACCTTGACCCGGGCCTGGTGCATAACGGATGTTAAGTGTTGGTGTGTCGACGGATGTATCTGGGAGGATTGGTTAGTGCTGTGAGAGGCCTTGGCACAAACCTTGTTTTATTTCTGGTTCTCAATAGTGTTAGTTGTCCAATACCAGATTTCCATCGACCTTAGTGACCTTAGGGGGACCTAGGGTAGGGGGAAGGGCTTGCGATGGAAGCCAGGAGTTTTTTTTTTTTTCCTGAAGTTTCTGAATTTTTTGTTTTCCTCCCAAAGTATCACGTGGAGTTCTTAGGTCTAAATTGTGCCTCTATATCAGTCCCCCAAAGCTCTAGGGATATTGAGAGGAGAGTGGGCAGAAAGAAGGACCCAGAGGTGGGCAGATGTGTAACATCTGGACAACTTGGCATAGCTGTTTTGCTCAGACTCACTGCAGATGCGCATATGAACACAAGAGTTAGGGAAGACTGAGGCTGTGCATGTTTCATCATGGATGGAAGGAAAGGGGAAGGACCCTCGAGGCCCTGGCCTTCCCTGAAGCACAGCTGATAGTTAACACCTGGAGGCAAGCATGCATTTTCCTCAGCAGTGTGGTCAATGATACTTTTCCCTTGTTCCAGTAAATAACCTCACCCACATTCTGGGTCCCACAGAAAAAAATACATGGAAGTGGCAGGGGGTTTGTTGAGAAGGTGGGTTCTAGGTGGAGGGGGATGGGGGAGTGGGAAAATGACTAAAATTCATTATAACAATATAGGAAATTGTCCAACCTTATACACAATTACTACCTATAGAATAGATCAGGGGCTAGAGAGATGACTCAGTGGTTAAGAGCACTGGCTGCTCTTCCAGAGGTCCTGAGTTTAATTCCCAGAAACCACATGGTGGCTCACAACCATCTGTAATGAGATCTGATGCCCTCTTCTGGTGTGTCTGAAGACAGTGACAGTGCACTCACATATATGAAATACATAAATAAATCTTTTTTAAAGAAATAGAATAGATCAGTGATGCCAGGTTAGTTCTGGACAGACCTAAGATTATCATTCCTTCAGACAATGGTCAAGCAGCATTGTTGAGGGGTCACCCAGGGCATTTGATTATGGTTTTCTTTTTTTTAACTTTGCAATCTGGAAAGAAAACATACAAGAGTATATATATTGACCCTAGCATCATTCTAAGTGTATAATATAAAACTTTCCCTTCTGTGGCTTTGCACTGAGTTATCCTGTTGTAATTCGACTGTTGCTGCAATTGCTTCCCCTAGACTCAAGAGCTCCTCTTTGGGTATCACAAGCCAGGCTGTCTCCTAGTCCTTTGCACTTAACAACAGTCACTGAATATCAGCACCCACTGTTTCTGCTGTACTGAGATCTTACCTCTCTTAGGGTGACTGTGCCCCGCACATAGGTTGCATGGAACAGAGTGAAGACCCCTCTGAGAGTCTCTGAACCACTGTTGTTGTTTTGACCATACTGCTTAGTAACTTTGAGGATGCAGGATATATACCTACGTAGACCAGCCTTGTAAGAAGTTTCCTCGCTTCCTGGAGATGCAGACATTTGAGTGCTGGGTTTGCAGCTCTCCTGGGCAGCTCCTCCACTCTCTCAGTGTTTAGCTCCTGCTGTGTAAGACCAGTGCCACACAGCCCTCTATCACAGGCTACATGAAGAATGCCCGGTCAATGCTGTTGATGGAAGTTGCAGTTACAGGATATGTGTGGTGTGTGTTGGGAGGGGTGTTTGAACAAGGTGCTCAGGGAGCCACGACTCCTGGCTCACTGGTGTGGAGGAATGCTGTAGAAGGGGATAGATCAGCACCAAATTCACTTCAACGAAATGAAGAGTGCTCACCGGGCTTCTGAAATCACATTCCTTCAATAGAGGAGATAAACTGTTGCAGGACAGGGAAGAGTTGACATCTGGTAGACCACGAGAGATGCTGTGGGATGCTGCTGTAGTCTAGTCTGTCTCAGGGTCGCATGTGTCTCTACCTGCCTGCTTGTTGGTTGTGGACTTGTGTAGACAGTCCTAATCTTATATAGGTTCTTGTGTGGCTGGCCCGTGGAAATAAAGACAACAGATCACATCTTGTGCTATTGGGGTCTTAGAGATTCATAGAAAAAAGTTTTCATGCATAGGAAACAAAACAAAATCATTCTCATTTCTCCCAAGCATTAAAAAAAAATAAGTGTGAAGGTTGGAATATAAAGTGTTCTGTCCCAAAAGAGACACCTGTTTAAGGCCCTGTCCCCAACGAGCGGGACCAGACTAGTGATTGGATTGGGAGGGCTTGACCTAATCAATGGATTCAACCATTGGTGAGCTCATGATTTGACAGCACAACTGAGGGGTGGTGGAAATTTTCTAGCGTGAGCCCAGCTGGAGGAAGTGGGATGGCTGTGGGGAGCTGTTCTCAGAGGCTGCATCTGGGTCTTTGTTTTCTGGGTGCTGTGGGGTCAAGTGCCTCCCCATCACTTGTTCCTGACGGTGTAATATTTTCTTCCATATTGGAGCCAGCTGACTGTCCACAGTACCCTCTGACACTGTAAGTCAGGTTGTTTTCTCAGCCGTGAAAAGTTACCGGCCGCAGAAAGTCATGGCCAGGTTTGTAGCCTTCTGACCTGATAGATTAGAGGATTTTTAAGCTTTAGAACATGACATCGTGTTGTTCCAGGTATGCTCAGATGCCTGCTTTAGTTGCCTGCCCTGTTAGTGATATGCCTGTGGATAGAGAACACACACGGTACAGACCTTCTCACAGATAGTGTATTGATCTCATGCAAGCTATTTGTGAGGTTTCATGTACTAACTGGATGTCCGAAGCAAAAGATCCCTGCTGGGTCACAGTTGTCTATGCTGTAGGTGGTGGCAGGGCCATGTTCCTTCAGAAACCAGTAGGAGACAGTCTCTCCTCTCCTGACCTAGCATCCAAGGGCTGCTGGGTACTATTCCAGTCTGTGTCGCCAAGGCCACATGGTTGTTTTGTACAACTGTGTGTCTTTCTTTCTAATCTCAGAAGCCAGCTGTGTTGGATTTGGGGCCCACATGTGGCCATGTCTTTGCTGTATCTGAAACGATCCTATTTCCAAATAAAGACACATTTCAAGGTTCTGGGGGTGGTAAGGACCTAACGGCTTGTTTCTGAAGGAGTGTCTTAATCTATTTGTTCTCCCATAGCCAAATTCCACAATTCATAAAGAAGAGAAATTTGTTTTTCATAGTTCTGGATTCCAGGAGGTGCAAGGCCAGGCAGGGTTCAGGCAGGTTTGGCTGTCTGCTTCTGCTTCCAGGATGGTGCCTCCCTGCCTTTGGCTCTGGAGGGTTGGGGCATTGTGTCCTCAGACAGCAGAAGACAGAGAGAGCTAGAAGCTGTGTGACACCTCCCTCGTGAGAGCTTAGACCCCATTCACAGTGCAGAGCCTGTATTGTAGTTTTGTTACCTCTTTAAAAAAAACTACCTCTTAAAATTTGTTTTTTCAGATTAGGGCTCAAACCCAGGCCATTGCTTAGGCTAGTAAGTGAATCAGTTATGGGCTCAGCTCAAAGACCTACGTCATTTCCATCGTTATTAGCAGTTATTAATTTTTACAGAACGATGGGTGTCATTATGATATTTCATACATGTGTGTATGTATATATGTTTCACTTTGATCATCTTCAGTTTCCTCGTGTCCCTTGTTCCCTGCTTGTTCTACCTCTAAGCCCCTCCTTCTACTTTCAGGTATTATCTCTGTTGTTCTGGAAATATTGTTTGCTTTTTTTTCCATTTGTTAATCTTTCAATTGTTCCTGTAGAATGAGATTTGCATATTCTATATTTTTGTGTGTGTGTATGTGTCTGTGTGGTGTGTTATGTGTGTGTGGTGTGTATGTGTCAGTTGTGTATGTGCAGTGTATATGTGTGTGTCTGTGTGGTGTGCATGTGTGTGTGTTATGAATGTCTGTGTCTGTGATGTGTATGCATGTGTGTGTAGTGTGTCAGTTGTGTATATGTGTGTGTGGTATGTATGTGTATGTGTCTGTGTATGGTGTGTATCCATGTGTGTGTCTGTGGTGTATGTGTGTGTGATGTGCATGTTTGTGTGTTGTGTATGTGTGTGTCTATGTGTAGTGTGCATGTGTGTGTGTGTGTTGTATATGTATGTGTGTGTAGCATGTATGTGTCAGTTGTATATATGTGGGTGGTATGTATGCATGTGTGTGTGTAGTGTGTATCAATTGTGTATATGTGTGTATGAGATGTGCATGTGTGTGGTATGTGGCAGATATATATGTGGTGTATAAGTGTGTGTATAGTATGTATGCATACATATGTGTATGGTGTATATGTTTGTGTGTATGCATGTGTGTGTGTGTGTGTGAAATCTAGGATCCATATGTGAACAGAGACATGGTTTTTGTCTTCTGAGTTTACTTTGGTTGCTAGGATCATGTCTGGCTCTACCTGTTTTCCTGCCAGTGACACAGTTTTGTTCTTTTTTTATGGCCAAATAAAACTCCATTGTTTCTCTATGCTGTCTTTTCTGTCAACACTTGTCTGCTGATGGATCCTACACTAACTCCGTAACTCAGCTGTTAGGATCAGTGCTGTGGTAAACAGATATATACGTGGGGGTCCCAGTGAGGTTTAGACACCCTCAGAAGCGTTCCAGCAGTGACAAACCTGGATCCCAGGGTTGTTCTATTTTTAGGTTTTCTTTCTCAGGGACCTCCTTAGTGTAACTAATTTGCACTACCTCCAGCAGTGTTTAAGGAGCCCCCTGCCAGCCTTACTAACATTTATTGTCATATTTATTTAGGGAAATTCTGACTGAGTTGGGATTTCTTTGATAGTTAAGAATCTTGAATGGTTTTTAGTTGTATTTTGCTCATTTGTACTTTGTCTTTTTAAAAACTTCTTTTTAATATGATGTATATCATGATACACATAGGTGTTTTGTTCTGTGTGTCTGTATACCATCTCCATGCCTGGTGCCCACAGATGTGAGGACAGGGTATTGTGTCCTCTGTAACTGAAGTCGCAGTTGGTTGTGAGCCACTTGCTGGGAATCGAATCCAGCTCCTGTAGGAGAAGCCAATGCTCTTAACCACTAGGCTGGTTAGTTTTATTTGTCAAGTTGACACAAACTAGGGTCATTTTCGAAGAGGGAATCTCAACTTAGAAAATACCTTCATTTGATTAGCCTGCGGGCAAATCTGTGGGGGCGGTTTCTTGATTAATAGTGGACAGGAGAGAGCCAGCTTACTGTCGGTACTGCCTCCCCTAGATGGGTGGTCCTGGGTTCTACAAGAGAGCAGGCTGTGAAGAGCAAGCCAGTAAACAGCAGTTCTCCATGGCCTCTGCTTCAGTTCCTGCCCTGACTCCCCCTGTGGTTAGTGTCACCTGAGAGCTGTCAGGTAGCATCAGCCCTCTCCTCTCCAAGTTGCTTTTGGCCTTGATGTTTCTCACAGCATTGGAAAGCAGACAAGGACAACCACAGAGCTGTTTCTCCGGCCTTGTGTGCATCGTCTTTTGAGAACTGCTTGCTGCTCACTTACTAGGATGGCCCGAGGCTTTGGTATTTATTTGAGTCCTTCATGCATTGTAGATATTATCAATCCCCTGTCAGATGCCGGGCTGGCAAACGTTTTCTCCCATTTTTCGGGTGTCTTTTACCTCTGTAGTTTCCTTTGCCGTGCCGAAACTTTTAAATTCTGTTTGCCAGTTCTCATCATTCGTTTTCCCAGAGTCCTTTGCAGCAAGTCCTTGTCCAGGCTTGCTATTTGAAGTGCTTTCTGTTCACTCCAGCAGTTTCAGAGTCACAGGTCTGGCCTTGAGGTCTGTGATCCAATTTGAATGGATTTCCACTGTGTTTTTTTCTGAGTGAGTTATGGGTGGCATTTCAGGATCCGGAGGGCCTCCTCTTGGCTTAGATTATAACAGTTAGCAGGGGTTTGTGGTGCTGCTTAGACTCCACTGACCAGTGCAGTGCTGCTAACTGGGTGGAACAAAGCAGATAGGGAAGATGCTTTCAAAATGTATTTGAGAACGGTGACTTCGAGGCCACCCCATTGCAAGCCATGATGTGCTGATTTGTTAAAGGGGCAGGCAGGCAGTGGTTGAGCTGTGTCAGGACGCGGCAGGACTTGGCAGGAAGATGGACATAGTTGACCTTTCCCCACTCTCTGCTGCGGGTCCCAGGCTCCGCCCTCTCTTGTAGCCTGACTACATTCATCCTGGGAACAGCCTTTGCCTTTCTTCTGGCTTCAGCAGGACGTTTGGCATACGATGAGCACCCGGTAAATATTTATGAAGTCATTTCCTACCATCTTTGTGTGGTGTTTACTATTAAACAAAACAACAAAATCAAAACAGTCCCAGTGTCCAGCTCTACGTGCATTCAGTTTCTTACCAGTGTTTTCATTTTTATGGAGGAACTGATGTGCTGGTTGAGAACACTGCAAAGACTTTGCTCAGGTCTGAAACTTGTATGCATGAAAACGTGTGTGCATAGTATGTAATCTGTTGATACATAGCATGCTCCGATATGACTTGACACTTTACTTTTAAGGTACTTTCATGACAGCTGTCTTTATTGTGTGTGAGGAGACACACGTGATATCCAGGCATGTATGTGGAGGGCAGAGTATAACTTCTGAGAGTCTCTCCATTCACCCTATGTGTTCACAGTTAACCGTGACCTAGCTTGGCAGCCTTTGTGGCAGACACTGACTATTGGGGCACCCCCAGCCCCATGTAGTGACACATTCAGTGGAGTTGGATAAGTAGTCCTCAGGCCATGAGAAGCTTACCTCATGTGTTCCACGGAAACACTGGTTTTTATTTATGTTTTATTACCGTAGTTAAAACAACCCATGCTTTTCTTTTCTCTAGAACTTTCTGTTGCTTGATGAACTGCCACAGCGCAAAGCCCAGGAACCATCTGACGGCAAAGCCATCGTACACGTGCAAGATTTTACCGCTTTCTGGGACAAGGTAACCTCCCTGTGATTTCTGAGACACCGTGGGTGACACTGATGAAACAGAGAATTTTGAGAGTTTTACAAAGTCAGTAGAAGGCAATCAGTTCATCTACTGAAATTTTTGTAAAATTTCTTAAAATCCAAAAACCTGAAAGTTGTTCTTAAAAAAAAAATATTTGTATTTTATGGGTATGTGTGTGGGTCTGAGTACGTGTTTGTGTGGATTTGCCCGCAGAGGTCAGAAGAGGGGATGGGATCCTCTGGAGCTGGACACCCTGTGGGTGCTGGGAGCCAAACCCTAGTTCTCTGGAAGAGCAGCCAGGGCTCCTAACTGACGAGCCATTTTCCAGCTCCTGAAGGTTGATGTTAATCACAAAAGCTTTCGTCATTGCCTTGCTTTGACCTGAGTCTGTTGATACTGGTAATACTAGAATGCATGGGGTCAGTATGGGGTCGGTTAACTGTGCATATTCTATAGGCTAACTGCACATATTCTATAGGTTAAATGTGTGCATTCTATAGGTTAACTGCATATTCTATAGGTTAACTGCTTATTCTATAGATTAACTGTACATTCTGTAGGTTAGCCATGTATATTCTATAGGCTAACTTTGCATGTTCTATAGGTTAACTGTGTGCAGTCTATAGGTTAACTGCACATTCTATGGGTTAACGGTACATTCTATAGATCAACTGCATATTCTGTAGGCTAACTGCACAATCTGTAGGTTAATTGCCTATATACTATAGGTTAACTGCACACATTCTATAGGTCAACTGCATATATTCTGTAGGTTAACTGCATACATTCTGTAGGTCAACTGCATATATTCTGTAGGTTAACTGCATACATTCTGTAGGTCAACTGCATACATTCTGTAGGTTAGCTGCATATATTCTACAGGTTAACTGCACATTGTATGGGTCTACTCTATACATTCTATAAGTTAACTGCATGTGTTCTATAGGTCAACTGCATACAGTCTATAGGTTAAATGTGTACATTCTATAGGTTAACTGCATGAATTCTAAACTGTCCTAGATTTTTATCTTATTTTAACATCATCTTGTAGCACTTGAGCAGAGTGAATTGTGTTTTTTTTCTGGGGGTCACAGAGAGGACCCCAGTATTCTGTGCCTCTAGATAGAGTATCTGAGAGACAGTCTTCAAGGAGGAGGTGGTAGCAGGCCAACACAGTAAGCTCTGCATGTTCTAGGTGTAGGTTTCACATGTGCCACACAGACAAGTAAGACAGGCGGGACCAGGAGGGTTTCCCTCATTGGTTCACATGGGACATACGAACAAACAGGGAAGGCTTCCAGGAAGTGCTCAGGCTTGTAGCCTTAGTGTGTCCCTCTGCCCACTGCTTCTGGCCTCCTTCGTCTCAGCACTGGCTTTGCAATACAGACAGCCTCAGTCTGGTAAACTGAGTCACTGAATGGGCTCATGGATTTGTTAGTAGATGGTGGAAGACAAGAGGGGATGGTAGGTGAGACTGCCCAGAGATTGACAGGAAGGTGCTGCCAGCCCCAGAGTGGAAGGAAACGGCATTCACAGGGAGCCCAGCCGCTGTCAGAAGCTGGGAGGTTTACTTGAGTTTGGGATATAGGTGAGCCAGTTAGAAGCTGAGAAATAGTCCTTCCCAGATCTATTTTGCCACCGCTTGCCCCATGGTACACATGTCAAACCACAGACTCTGGCTGTTTTTGTACACCCGCCCATGTGTAAACACTGTGTGGCCTGTGTTACATTCCCCTTATTCTACCGTACTGGCGGCAGATCTACCCGCAGACCAACCGTGTGTTTCCAGATGTGGAAAACCACATCCCTGCATTCTGTACACATGGAAATTCCTGCAAGTTTCTCTACCTGGCCTAGAAGTTTCTCTTTTTAGCTGCTTAGCATATTCCAGCCCAGGACATTTAAAGTATTGATGGGAACCATGGCCAAAGGCCACTGTAAAGGATTCCAGGTGAACGCTGCTGGATTGGACACAGCCGTCTGTTAACCAACTTTCTTCTCTCTCCAACTCTGCAACATTGAGGTTGTCCTGTTCTTCCAATTGTTTTCATGCTTGTGTTTCCAGACAGAACAGTGTCATCTGTCTCCCTGGCTTTGTCTGTGGGATGAGTGTGACCCTTACTAGGGATGACCTTTGGTCAGGTCCAGAGAGACCATTGGGTGGGGGAGGAGTACAGACTTTGAGGGTTTCCTGGGAGAAGCTGGAGTAGAAGGAAGAACAGGCTGGGCTGGCAGTTGAGACATACTGGATTGTACCACAGCCCATCAGAAGATCTGGCAGCTCCTGCTTGGAAAAGTTCTTCTCACTAACCCGGTTTCCCATTTACAAACTTGGCCATTCGGCTTCGCAGTTTGTGGTCCCGGGGGACTATACATCTCCAGAGGCCCAGCTTACTACTGCTCACTACTGTGATCACTGCTGGATCCCCAGGGGATGGCACGCTTCCCGTGAGGGCTCATCATCAATGTTGGCATCACTGTGAGACATATTTGGACCCTGAGAGTGAAGGGCCAAAGCCTCCTAAGCTGTCTATCCTGTCTGTCTCTTCTGCACACAGGAGAGCACTGCTCAGGCCTGAGCCTAGGGTTGGGGGCCGGGGGTAGGTTGCTCTTTGTTCTAACATGGAATCTGTGGCTCGTAGATTTTGTCCTCACCTGTACAAAACAGATCTGCCCTTCAGAAACTCATTTTCTATAGTTCAAATGGCTGTGTAGCCTTTGGCTTATTATTATTGTTATTATTATTATTGTTACTGTAATATCGAGAACCATTTCCCTCAGTGTGCTATAGAGAACACCAGCCCTTTAAGAGAATGCCTTACGAAAGGGTTAGGCTGATGAATTCCGATGAATTTACTACGGCCTTAACTGTGTGGTGCCCACAGATGTACCTCACGGGCAGTGCAGATGGTACCAGATCTGGGAATCCACCGTCTTAGATCAATCCACAGACAGCAGCATCTCAGCATCATGCTCCACAGTTACCATCTGTTGAGTGTGTTATGCTGTCGAATGTGTTGGTGTTAGATTTACTTACTGTTTGGTGATCGACACTCTGAAGGTCCGTGCTCCCGATGTCAGTCACCCTCCTCTCTTCCATTCCTCTCGGTTCTGCTGAAGGCTGGCCAAGCCAGAGTGCTGACTGGGAAGGCAGCCTTATTCTGGTTCTGGTCCATGCTACTCCATTAAGATCTCGGTAGCACACGCTTCTTAATTGATTTTGAAACATTTGAAAGTTCTGTAGAGATGTGAATTTGATTTGGCTTCTTGAAGAAATTATAAAAGCTATAAAAAAAAGAAACTATAAAATCACCTTGAAATTGACCAGTGATTAGTTTCTTGCAATTTAGTGCAGGTTGGATACCTTATCTGAAGTGTTTGAATCAACTGTTCTAGATTTTTGATATTCCCATGCATACAATAAGAAACCTTGACAGTGAGATCCAAGTATAAGCATGAAAATCATGTGTGCCTCATGTCTACCTTGAAAGCATGACCTTAATGTAATTTATCAGTGACTTTTACAGATGGAGTCTCACACTTGGGCTGTCAATACATTGCACCTTAAAGAACCCAGTGTTAAGTTTTTGGATTTGGAACACTTAAATAAAACATACACAGAGTCTTACATGTTGCTAAAATGTGTAGATTGCTCACGGTTGTGGTTTCTGATAGTATAATGTACCTTGTTCCCCTCCCCCACCCGCTGTGTTGGAGCTTGTATCTCCACAGTGTTGATAGCAGGACCGTGTTGACCCTGTTCAGCATGGTGTAAGTAAGGCACACCACATCATTTTGACTTATCAACCTACACTGGGTTTAATGACTTAATTTTTGCTGTTAAATTCAAGCCCTCGTTACAGTATTGACCATATATATTTGTGGGACTTATTTTCTGTGATGGATTTCATGACATCAAACGCCGTCCTGGGTCCTGAGTGCATTGCTGGGCTTCATTGGCAAGCTCAGTTAGAGATGGTATCAAAGTGCTCATCACAGCCTGATATGTCACATTCTTCTGCTGCCACCTCGTGGGAGTTAATGACATAGAAGATTAAAACCTAAGGCTCCAGTGAAAATTTAGGAATGGTTAGAATCCTCCTGGATGGGTTGTTCTATTTAAAATGTTGTTGTAGTGCGTTAGTATGAGCCAAGATTCTCTCAGTGCGGCATGCCCTTTCTACTGCTTAAATTCTATATTCCTATGGAAATCTGGACTCGTTTATTTAAATAGGTTGAGTTTACTTAAATAAAAAGCGTGGAAAGGCTGTCAAGATATAACATCTAACGAGAGGAGGAAATGTGTGTATGTAGTTGTAGTTTATTTCTGCTACTGTTTAAAGTAAAGAGTATGCTGCTTCTTTAAAATGAGACATTTTTGTTAACTTTACCGCGCAGGCGTTGGACACTCCAACCCTACAAGGCCTTTCCTTTACTGCCAGGCCTGGTGAGTTGTTAGCCGTGGTTGGCCCAGTCGGCGCTGGCAAGGTAAGTTTTTCGTTTTGTTTTGTCTTCAGGTTGGCTCACTGGGAATTACTTATGTGACTACCAGTCAGGATGGAAGGACTAGGGGAGTGGGACACTTCTTTTTGCCATTGTGGCCACTGTGTGGCTTTAAACAGTTCTTAGGATGTATCCAAGTCATGTCAGTACAAACTTAGCTCAAACACAGCCATGGTTCCTGCTGTGCTTGGACCCAAAGATGCACAGAGAAGCCCAGGCCCAGGCAGCTGTGGGTCCTGGTCAAGGGAGACAGATGGTCTCCAGGGAGTGTCTCAGGCTCTCTGATCATGGTAGGCACACACTTGTGGTAGAGGATTCCATCTGTGTTTGACGAAGGCTTGTTCCTCAGAATTCCTTTAAATAAATGTCTTCTGAGTACATCAGATGCACAGTTGGTGCACGGCCTTTCTGGGACAAGCGCTTCAAACAGAGGAGATCTGGTTTATCAGGATGCGGCCGCAGCTTCGCTCAGTGTTGGATGCGTGAAGCTTCTGTTGTGCTGGGGCTCTATTGCTACCAATGTTCTTTTTTGTTGATTGATTGATGATTGATTGATTGAGACTAGATCTCAAAATGCCCACAATGGCCTCAAACTTGTAGCCAAGGATGACTTTGATTGTCTTGCTTCTGTGTCCCTAGTGCTAAGCTTATAGGCATGCACCACAATGCCTAGCAAAGATTGTTAGTTATACATAGTATTTCACATGGTATCTTAATTGCTTATGGCCAACAGTGCATTAGAAGCAAGGCATTTGGTAGGATCGGTTGCCACAGCCTATTTCCATAAGCTTTGTTTTTGTTTTTTGTTTTAATAAACATCACTTTACTGTGGCCAGGGGTGCTATTTCTCTTTTGTTTTCTTGTTTTAATTTCAGTCTAGTGCTTGGTTTATTCTGTGCTGACATTAACAGCCTGTGTGTGTTGTGAACTCTGTTTCAGTCGTCGCTGTTGAGCGCAGTGCTGGGTGAACTGCCTCCCACCAGCGGCCTGGTCAGCGTGCACGGGAGAATCGCCTACGTTTCCCAGCAGCCCTGGGTGTTTTCGGGAACCGTGAGGAGCAATATTTTATTTGGGAAGAAATATGAGAAGGAACGGTACGAGAAAGTGATCAAGGCCTGTGCTCTGAAGAAGGTGATGACTCTTGGGCTTCCTATACTCCGTCTAAACGCCCGTTTGGGAAGTTTTCTAAGTTACTGTCATCCTTCAGCTAAGCTTCTGGAAGCCTGTCTATCCCCATCCATCACCGTTTGCTTTGGTGTTACTAAGTTCTGTTCAGTTTTAACTGTCTGTATGTGCTGATCATCACAACAATGGCCCTGCTCACTCTAGGAGAGCACCTCTCCCAACCTGTATCTGTAATCCTTAACTTTAAAAAAAAAGAGATGTATTTATTTTTATCTTACGTGTATGCATGCCTGCACGTGTGCCTGTATACATCTGATGCTTACAGAGGTCAGGAGAGGGTGATGAATCCTTCTAACTGAATTTACAGATGGTTGTGAGCCACTACGTGGGTGCTGGGAATCGAATCTGGCTCCTAGCAGCCAGTGCCCCTAACCAGTGAGCCATCTTTCCAGCACCTGGGCTTTAGCTTTTATAAAACATTGGACAGTTACTGAGGTTATAGTGTATTGAGTCCTCATGTCCCCATTACACAGCATTAGCAACATTTAACTGGTGACGTCTTTGTCATCGATAGCTGAACTTTTGAAGCCCCACCCACCCTGATTCCACTTTATTTTCTAAGTGATTCTGGACGTTTTTGTATTTCGTCTCTGAACATTTTCATTGTGTGTGTTTAAAAGAACCGTCGTGAGGTGGTGGAGGGTGGAGGGGTTGTGGAGGTGTGACTGCCACAGCCATGTCAACTGTAAGGACATGACAAAGTTGCTCAAGGTGATCCACATTCCAGCCAGTCTGTGGTGCTGAGTTCTGATTGTTGATTCGCACAACCAAGAATCACCCAGAAGAGAGGCTGCAGCCTGGGCCCAACTTTGGCTTTTTAAAAAATTCTACAGCACTTCATCAGGAGAGGGAAGACTTTCAGAAATGACTTTGAGCTGCCCAGAAAATAGCAAGATGAAATATTGTATCACACATGACAGTTGAGTAGAGTTGAGAGATGATTGGCTAAAGCTCTGACTTCCTGATAGGGGAATCCAAGCGAGAAGAAAGACAGAAGACGGTGCCTACGGACAGCGTGCCTCACCCTGGCTGTAGGAGTTAGTCAATAGTAGATGCCAGGGCTTGCCACAGGGCCTGTTTATAGCATCCTGGTCACTCAACTGCTCTTTTATAGTGTGAGGAAAAGGCCAGACAGATCTCTCAGAGGTATAGCGTTGAAGGCTTTCTAGTCAGCCCTCTGAGGACAGTGTGATTTCACTTAAACAATAGCTGGAATGGCATAGATTGTATTGGTCAGTGGCTTTTATGATGACGTAGAAAAAAATAATAAGGGGTTATGTGTTTTTATAAATGACACTAGGTCACTTATAATAGTAATAGAAACTAGGTTTGTAATAAGTAGTGAATATAAACATTGAGTAAGAAAGGGACCCAACCACAGAATAATCCGTCTGTTGTACTCAGTCTGAGGTGTTCATCTCTCTCATTCACTCTCTGTACATACCTGTCCTTATATGTTTGTTTCTCTCTCTCTGGTTCTCCCACTCATGCTGCTCTCTCTCTCTCTCTCTCTCTCTCTCTCTCTCTCTCTCTCTCTCTCTTACACACACACACGCACACACACATGAAATCTGGAGTCTTTTACTATCAATGTATCCAGTGTCACTGTCCCCACTCAGACAGGGTCTGGAAGAGAGAACACATTACTTAAACACTCTTAGATCAAGTCAAAGCCTGTCAGGGGACTCCTGACTCCGTCATCTTCCTCCCTGTGAGCAGCTACCTTTTGGTTGAGGCTGCCTTAAAGGAGAATGCGTTTGAAGCTTTGATAGCTGGAGGTGAAGGTGGGCAGCACGGATGTGAAGGTGTTTCTCTTTACTGAAATCATTCAACCCTTGCCGCTCACCAGCCTCCCTGTTTCCAAGGTAGCCCAGCCCTGCCTTTCCCCTTACTGCATTTTGGACATTTGTGCAGAAAAGCAGGTCTGGGGACAAGGACTGCTTCTCCCAAAGCCACCTGGGAGGACTAGACCAATATCATAGACCCAGTAACCCAGGCTTTGACCCTCTTGGTGCTTTTGCATGTCACTTACACCTCAGAGCGAATGAGTGTCCCCTAAGGTCTGGGCTGCCCCATGACGTCGAGGATGGTTGGTAGCTTTCCTGTTGTTTGTCAGCAGGGATCGCTGTGCTGTGGTGTTCTCCTTCTTGGCACGAGGGCCACTTCAGATGCAGGACTAAGCCTGCACGTGGGCCTGGCCGTGTCACATGCTCCTGTGACGTTGGGTGTGGCCCTGCATTACTTAGCTGTGGTCCCTGATACCTGCTGCAGGAGGAAAGCACAGGCGTAGGGATTCCCAGGAGGTTTTGCCGTGTTTATGGAATGTGCAACGCTATTCATGAAGCTGCCACACGGCAGATCAACGTCTTTAAGCAGCTGGTGGACCACTGAACGCATTATGGGATCCTTGGGTCCTTTTTGAGTTGGTCTCAGTGAGTAGACAGAAGGAAGGGCCGCACAGAATAGGTCTCTGGGCATACAAACAGAGCGCAGATGAGGCAGAGAAGTTCCATGTTGGAGCAACACTATTCAGGGTACCTCAGGTGCATGCCTCCACTTCCTTTATTAAATTAGATAATAGTCAATAGATTGATTAGAAAGGCAATGGTTAATTCGTGTAAAATAAAGACATGGAGGATTCCGATACGTGGTGGTCTTATCACTGTTTAAACGCTCTTCTCTAAACCACTGAGTAAACTTACAGAACAGACAAGTAAAATAAAGACTTTTACTTATAGACTCTCATCCCACGAATCCTCTGAAAGCACTAGAGTGAAATCAGAAAAACCAGACCTCTCACAATAGATACATTGACAGCAAGTTATTCATGTAATTGGAAGTAGTTGAAATAACTTTATCATTTAAGGTCATGTCCGAGATGAAGTAATGAGAAGCTAAATCATAATGCACGTTTAGCAACATCCCTCCAGTTTGGGGACGCGTCCCCAGTGACATCCGCAAGTTACAGAAGTCACAGCAGACATCCCAGGATGGAGCGCGTTAGACAGTGAATGAAATCCCTGGGGACAGTGGGGACAGGCAGCTCGGACTCTGAGTCTGTCTTCATGACTGTTTTTTGGCAGATTGTCTTCTCAGAAATGGGCTAGGATTACCCCGCTACATACGCCTCATGCTACTTAATCATGCTACTTTTATCCTCATATCCTCATGAGGATAAAACGAAAACTTAAAATGAAAGCATGGTTAATAGTGTACATTACGGAGAAAGTTGTCAATGAAACAGAGACCCTCTATGTGTTTCCTCCCGTCTCTTCCCTTCTTTTTCCTTCTCTACCTCTGCTCTCCCCACCCCTCCCCCTCTTCTCACCCTTCCTCACCCTTTCCCCTCCCCCACCCCTCCCTCTTCCCCCACCCCTTCACCTGCTCTGTGTGCACATGCACATGGTTGCCGGCCACGTTATCAGGGCTCGTGTCAGAAAGCGTCACATGTACAGCAGACCTCCATGGTTTAATTATCAGCAGCCACAAGGAGACAGTTCTCATGTATGGGGTGTTTGAGACCTGATTGTTATCCTGTTGTTTGGGGGAATGTTTTATGATTTCCCATCAAGATTCTGTAATTTGTCAATTTAATATTCATATAAAGAATGTTGGTTTGGATACCTTCCTAGATTCCCAAAGGAAAGTTCTCTTCCTTCCTTCCTTCCTTCCTTCCTTCCTTCCTTCCTTCCTTCCTTCTTCTCCCCCCCTTTCATTTCTTGGCTTGCCTGTCACAGTGCCCTTATTCCACCTGGTCTACACCTCATGTAGACTTCTTACTGTTCTGCCGTGCTTGCGAGCGAATGGCTCAAGTGGAAGGCTGAGTCAGAGATGAGTGAAACAGTTGCGGAGACACAGAATTTCCTGGTGAAGTAAATCTATAGTTTTCGAAGCTACATTATGTTCCCAAAGCTCTTGCGTCTACTCTTTAGTGAAGGCATTCAGACTTGCCTGCTTCGGAGCAGTGGGCATCTCTCAGTTTAGCCGTCACTGGATTTATCCCCCAAGTCTGTATCCACCACCTTCCCCATTTGGTCATTTATGACCTGCTCCTACTTCTGTGCCCAAAGCATTATGGTCCTTCGTAAGCATGTCCTGACCACTGTGGCGTTGGAACTTGTCTAGCGTGTGCTTCTTTCTGTCCGTGTTCCCTGTGGCACGGGGACCTAACCGCTCGCAGCCCCCAGGTTGTTGCAGCAGCTCCTTACGTGGGCCCTGCTTGCCCCTGTGAGTGATTCCTTGCACAGCATGGCAGATCATGTCATCCCTTGAATTCATGGGAGTGAAGCTGGGGTCTGTCTCTCCTCATCAGCCTCAACTCTCAGCACTGCTCCAGCTCCGTGGTCTCAAGGTTGCTGTCCTTTGAATATAGCAGATATATACTAGCTCACAGGATCTATAAGTTATTCCTTCCTGTAGATGATGTAATCTATTTTGTCCAGGTTTTGCTGGTCCTCTCCACCCTAGCTCTCTTGACCTGAGCCCTGGCTGACCATTCAATGGGAAATGATGACCCCACCCCCCCACCCCCCGTCACCACCCTCCCCCACGCCCCCCACACCTCCCCACTCCATGCACCCCTCACCCCATGAACCATCTCATGCCCCCCACGTCCCTCCCTCCCACACCTGCCCCCCTACTCCCCATGCTCCGCCCACTCCCCATAACCCCCCACGCCACACCTCTCCCATTTCTCTAGCCATGAGCTTCCTTAAGCCTTGTTATATCCTGTTGACTTTTCTTATTGTCAGTTTTCATTACAAACTCTTTCAGGACTTCATTTCCTTCGTTGGCAAAGCCACCATGCCCAGAACACTGATGAGTCTCTGGTAATTGCTTAGCACATACATACCTTTTTAAATAGCTAACTACCTAAAGCCTCAGGAAAAACGTAGTGTGGAAATACCCTTTCCATGCTTTGTCGTGGATTAAATGCCCGTGCTTGCTCTCTCCCCCAACCCCCGCCACCCCCACCGCCACCACTCGCCTCTGATGTAAAACCGTTGAGCATAAGACTGAGGGAGAGCAAGCTTGAGTCTTCCCTCCCTTCTCTCCCCATGCAGGACTTGCAGCTTCTGGAGGACGGGGATCTCACTGTCATAGGAGACCGGGGAGCCACGCTGAGTGGAGGCCAGAAAGCAAGGGTGAACTTGGCACGGTAACTTGCTATTCTCTTACATTCTGTATGTGCCTTGGTGAAGCGTCAGGAGACGGGGTGGTGTCTGCTCGCCATGTCAGTACCGTGTGATGCACCGGTTTTGAGTAATTCCCTAAGTACTTCGAATGAACACCCAATTGCAGCAAGCCACGATCCTTCCTACAGTGACCAACGAGGTGTTCTCCGGTCTGATTTCTCTCTCTGCCTTTCAGGGCAGTCTACCAGGATGCTGACATCTACCTCCTTGATGATCCACTCAGTGCCGTTGATGCGGAAGTGGGCAAGCATCTGTTCCAACTGTGAGTTAGTTCTGTCTTACATCAGCTCGATGTTCAGGAACCCTTTCATGGCCCCGTGAGGGATTTGTAATTTCTCAAACTTCCCTCTCCTCTGTTACCCTCCAGATGACCCATTTTACAAATGCATGGTCAAGGTAGAGAAATAGAGCAGACGCTGCCAGGGCAGGGAGTGCACAGAGCCCGTGTGTCAGAGTTTAAAAACAGAAGGCACATCCTAGAAGTCTGTCCTCTGCTTCCTTGAAGTTCGTAGTCACGAGATTGGATGACCTGGGTCCCAGGAAGAAGAAAGATGTTCAGGTTTAGAAGGAGGGAAGGGGCTTGGCAGGTTGGTAGTGAGGAGTCAGCACATTTCCTCCGTAATTCAAAGATAAGATTTATTTGATTTTAGTGTGTGTCTGATGAGTGAATGCCACATGGGTGAAGGTACTGGAGGAAGCCAGAGAGGGCGCTGGGTTCCCTTGGAGCTGGAGTTAAAGGTGATTGTGAGCCACCCGACGCAGGTGCTGAGAACTGAACTCTGGTCCTGTACAACTCTTAACTGGCCATCTCTCCAAGGTCTTCTTTTACTTGTCGTGTGAGGATGGGATTTCAGTGGCAGTGTAGCATAGGGCCTCCATGGACAAGCCTTAGTCATTTTTGTTAATTGGTAGGCTGGTTCATTTGAGGGCAGTGACAGTGGGATTTTATTTCTTCTGGTAAAAGGAACAGTAGACACAGAGGTATAAAAGCAGAGACAAACAAGGCACTAGAAAAGAGCAGCAAACACATGTTTCCCTCGAGGGGAGATACACATCATACAGCGATTAAGAGCCCCAGAAATGCCAACATGCGGGTCCTGGGTTCTTTAGCTCTATGTACCAAAATAAAAGGCAACAGACGGTGTGGCTCACACCATAGAACTTACATCTCTCTGAACCATGAGTCTGAGGGCAGCGGACACTGTTGGTCCAGCATGCCTTCCAACTTTTCCTTCTTGTGTATCTTTCCTTAGATCTCCTCATCAAAGGACACCGGTCAGGTTGATTGACCCTCATAGTCACTCTTAACTTTCTCTCTAAAGACTCTGTCTGTAAATCATTAGGTGCTGAACTTTAGTAGATGAATTTAAGGATGGCGTTCAGTTTGGAACAGATTTCGAGCAGAGTCAAGATAACAGGTGTCCAGACTCTGGACTCTAGGACTGGAACACAAGGTCATCTACTGAGCTTGGCCTTCTGGGGCTTGGTGTTCAGAGGAGAGCGACTGCTTCTGTACCAGTGTGGGGTGCACACGTGTCTGCTGTTGTGGTGATGAAAACATCCTGGAAGTGGTGGTAGGGACGGCTGGACAGCAGTGTGACTGTGCTTCATGCTGTGAATGAGACACTTAAAATGGCTGAAGTAATGACTTTTATGGCGTGTACATTTCACCACGATAAAAATAAAAAGGCATGCCTGGTAGTGTTGAGTCTTTCAGAATGCAGAAGGCGAGAGCAGCTGGCGGTTGGCTTTGATGAAGCTCTCTCATCTGGCCCTCTCTTCCTGACTTGATGGATTCTGGGCAGAATCGGCCCTTTGTCACTTGGGTGAGCCTTGAGTGGCTCCATTCAGATTCCCCATCACTTGGAGACTAATTCTTGCTGGGATGCTGTACTGGAGTCTCTAGGGAGGAGAGAGGAACGCATTTTAATTGCTGTGTATCAGTATGCAGATCACAGGGGTGCTCCCGAGTTCCCCTTTGAACACGGGTGTTCATAAGGTCTTCTCGAACCTGTAATGTTTTAACGGCTTTGGATAGACACCCGATGGAAGCAAGCTGGTTAAAATTGTTGCTTGCTAATCAGAACCACGTTCTTTGGGGCGGGGGGTGGGGGGAGAGAAACTTGGAGCAGGATGCACGAATGCAATTTAGGAAATCACTCAGCAGCAGCTGGAGAATGTTCTCAACGAGTTACAGAATTGGATTGAACAATATTCTACGAAAGATGGCGGCCATGTCGAGGTTTAGAAACGTGAAGTGTTCTGTGTTAAACGTGAACAAACCACTCTCCTGTTTGTCATTAACATTTTCCTCCAATCACGAGTATACATCCAAGGTTATTAAGGTTTGCGAGTTTTACAACTAACTATATGTTGCAAACAGGGGAAATGAAAGGCTGATGCTGGTCTGACCTAGCTGTGGATTCTGCATTGTGGAAAGTCTCAGAATTACAGATGGCTGCCTCTTCCGTGATCTCCTCACGGCTATCCCAGTTAGATCTCCCACACTGCTGGTCCTTCCTTCATCCTTTATAGGAGCTACTATGACAAAATGCCATAACTGGGCAACTTATAAACAACACATGTGTTTCTCACAGCCTGAGATGAAGTGCTAGCAGTTTTGATGTCTCATGAGGACTCAGCGATTCAAAGATAGATGTCTTCTTGCTTTGCCCTAATGACAGAAGTGGTCTGTGCTTTTGGTTCAGGAACAACACTGATCCTGTCCATGATGGCAGATTCCCTGTGCCTCACACCGTCACACTGGTGATTAGGTTTCAGTGTATGAACACATGGAGAGACAAGGGCTTCAGCATCCGGCAGTGGCTTGCCTTCCTTCCCTGTTTCAGCATTCAGCAGTGACTTGCCTTCCTTCCCTGTTTCAGCATTCAGCAGTGACTTGCCTTCCTTCCCTGTTTCAGCATCTAGCAGTGGCTTGCCTTCCTTCCCTGTTTCAGCATCCAGCAGTGGCTTGCCTTCCTTCCCTGTTTCAGCATCCGGCAGTGGCTTGCCTTCATTCCCTGTTTCAGCATCCGGCAGTGGCTTGCCTTCCTTCCCTGTTTCAGCATCCAGCAGTGGCTTGCCTTCCCTGCTTTGGTCTTTTGTACACTCTCACCATCAGGATGCAGTTGCTCATTCCAGAATGGGAGACATTGTTCTTTGCAGTCTGCCCCACTGCCGATGTCCCTGTAATCCAGTGCTCCAGCATTTCAACAGGCCAACATATTCCTTCTCAGCCTGAGGACTGTGTCTCAGGAGGAAGGTGACCGGCCTGCATGCCTGCCTCTCTCTTCTGCACCTCCAAGAAGCATTATGACTTTCTAGAATTGTGTCTGATAGATTCTCAAAGCCCATTACTCAGGGCATTCAATGTGGGTTTCTGCATTGCCTTGTCTTCCTGCCCACACAGGACTGAGTACATGGAAGCTGTATTAGTAGTTAGGGTTTTACTGCTGTGAACAGACCCTGTGACCAAGGCAACTCTTGTAAGGACAACATTTAGTTGGGGCTAGCTTACAGATTCAGAGGTTCAGTCCATTATCATCAAGGCAGTGGAATATGACAGCATCCAGGCAGGCATGGTGCAGGAATTGCTGAGAGTTCTACATCTTCATCTGAAGGCTGCTAGCAGAATACTGGCTTCCAGGCAGCTAGGATGAGGGTCTTAAAGCTCACACACAGAGTGACACACCTATTCCCACAAGGCCACACCTAATAGTGCCACTCCCTGGACTCAGCATATACAAATTGTCGTAGACGTATTCCAGAGCCATGACACCCACCAGGGCCACAGAACCCACTGTATCACCGTGGTTCCTTCCTTGCAGAGGGGCCTTCTCCTCCCACACTTTCTAAAATAGTGGTTTCCACCTTGCTTCTTCTTGTACTCAGCTCATGACACCACAAGGCATTCTCTATATCTACCGTGTCTCCTCTGCATGAGCCAGGGTGTCGCTGGTTTACTTGGCCAGTGGGTGTATCTCAGTACCCAGTGCCTGGCACTGTGCGTATCAACTAAATAAATGCAAGCACTTACTGACTCTTTTTTTCTTATGTGTGCCCCAGCCACTACCACTGAGGTATTGTGGGGTTACAGTGGTTTGGTCAGCTCTCTGTGGTTCTTGTTTAGGATCAGAATTAAATGATGAGCCAGTTAACATTGGTTTGACATAGAAAGGCAGAGTGGCATATGTTTGCAGAGTTCTAGTAACTTAGGAGGCAGAGGCAGGAGGGTTCTTGGAGTTTAGTGTTATTGGACCAATCTATGCAATATGTCAAAGACCATGTCTCGCTCTTGGGAGTGTGTGTATGTGTGTGTGTGTGTGTATGTATAAGTGTGTGCATACACACACATACACATGTATGTGTGTGAGAGACACAAACACACACACACAAGCACATGTGCCTAAATATATAAATTTATATATAACCTGGTCAGTCTACACAGTGCTACACAAGTGGTTGTGAGGTGCCCAGCAGCCTACGTTGATACGTCTATAACACAACTCCTTCACCTAAAAGCTCGAGGACCATTACCGGGAAGCAGGAGCAAACATTGACAGAGCCAGAGGAACAGGAAGCTACTGAGAGATCGCATCTCCTAGAAATGTCAGAAGCTACAGCCATCAATCCTCACCAGCATGGCTGCCTAAACAAAACCTGAACAAGGATGAAGCAATAGGCATGCTGACCCGGAAGGAAGAGGAGCTCAAGAGGTCTCACCTCTAGGCGAAGAGCTACAGGCTACTACTTCATAATGCTGAGCACTGGAGAAATAGTCTGCCCCAGGGAAGAGCATAGCAGTTGGTTATCCAGTACCAAATGGTCAGCTCTGAGAGCTTATATATACAAGTAACTTTACACAGACTGTGCAGGTTGTATTTGTATATTTAAGCGTGTGTGTGTGTGTGTGTGTGTGTGTGTGCGTGTCTAAGATCTATGATGTCACTAACTCTGGGTAATTGAGTAGGTTTCCAGTGTTAAGCATCCTTTCCCTCCTGTTGAGAGCTCCCTCAGTCCAATTAGAGAGTGGCTGGTCACTACTTAGGTATGAGTGCCTCCATTGTACCCTTAGGCTGTCAGGCCATCCTGGTTGTTATTGTGTAGGACTGGATTGCTTCCCTTCTTTGGATGTTTGCATAGCATGCATTTGGAATTTGCAATAGTATGAAAGCTATCTTCATGGAGAGGTAAGCTTTACTTTTAAGATGAAGAAACTAAGGTTCCATGAGACTTAGTAACTAGCTAGTAAGAGTAGACAGATTTGAAGAGCTTGATTCCATGTCTTTCCATGGATCTCCACCTGACAACCAAAGTCTGCTGGGTTATGGCCTACAGCCCTGCCAGTCGCTCTGTGTGAGGACTGCAGAACCCAGGGCAGATGCAGAAACTTTGTGGGTGATGGCCCTTAGCCTGCTCCTTCTTCCCTAAAGGTATGCTAAGGCTGGGCTCTCCTAGGTTTGCTGTGAGCATATGGGGACACTTGGAAGGCAACACTCACAACCTCAGAGGTTGTACCCGTGAGGTCACTGATGTCTTTTCTTTTAAGATTTGGCAAATTTAATCCTTAAAGAAGATAATTTGCTCCCAAAATGGAGGAATCGGATTGTTGCAGGGTCTGGGTGTGGTCTCCTCATTCAATTTTCTACCCACTGTTATTTAGGGAAGGAGGCTGGTGGTAATGTACATCAAGAAAAGTCACTGAGGTTCGGAGGGCATTCATTTACTTGTTTTTTTTTTTTTATCATTTTTGTTGTTGTTGTTTTGAGACAGAGTCTTATGTAGCCCAGGCTGGCGTCAAACTTGCTAGACAGTAGAGGATGTCCTGAACTCCTGACGCCTCCGCTCTTCACCTCTGGGATTGTAGGGGTGCACCACCACAGGTTATGTGATGCTGGAGTTCAAACCCAGGGCATGTGCTCTGCCAACTGAGTTCTATTCTTAGACCCTGAGAATTCTTATTAATTAATGTATGCATCGTAAGAACTCACCTATGCAGCCATCCTAGCAAGAGATAGCCACATTTTCATGTGATGTAAGTCACTTCCTATGTCACAATAAGATAACCCGAATTTGGGTTGGAGACATGGCACAGTGGTTAAGAGCACTGGCTGCTCATCCAGAGGTCCTGAGTTAAGTTCCCAGCAACCACATGGTGGCTCACAACCATCTGTGATGGGATCTGATGCCCTCTTCTCACACACAGGCATACATGCAGGGAGAACACTGTGTACATAACAAATAAATCTTTAAAGAAACATAAACCCAAAAAGACAAGGTGAATGTTACCTGAGAAAATATCCCCAAGGTTGACCTTTGGTCTCCATCATAAACACATGTATGTCATGTGCATGTAAAAAAAGATAACTAGAATTTTAGTCAAGTTGTGTTTTAGAATACTATTTTTTTTTTAGATTTATTTATTTATTATATATGAATACACTGTAGCTGTCTTCAGACACACCAGAAGAGGGCATCAGATCTCATTACAGATGGTTGTGAGCCACCATGTGGTTGCTGAGATATGAACTCAGGACCTCTGGAAGTGCAGTCAGTGCTCTTAACCACTGAGCCATCTCTCCAGCCCATGAATACTATTTTTGTTTAACTACTTTTTCCATATGCCACACAAATTTCATTTTTTTTGTCATGTAATATATAAATTTGCATAATTGTTAAACTAAGTTTGAGAAGAAAAATTAGCAGTCACAGCCCTTTCCCTCGGCTACTTTTAGAACAAGGCTCAGGTGCTTGCTAGTGGGTTTGAACACTTAGCCCAGATTATCAATTTATTTTTGTATGTAATTTTCTAAGATTCAATTTTTATTACCTTTCAGTCCTGTGTGTGTGTCTTTTTGTGGGCTTATGCCCGTAAGTATAAGTACCCTCAGGGTCCAGAGAGGACCTTGGATAGCCTGAAGTTGAAGTTATAGCTGTTGTGAGCTGCCCAGTGTTGGTGGTGAGGACAGAACTTGGTTCCTCCGGGAGAGCAGTATCTACCATTAACTGCTAACCCGTCTCTCCACCTTGTATTTAATTTGTCTTTAAACATCTTCAAAAATACGCGCTGTTGCTGTGTTGTCATTTTCTCATGGCTTGAGCATCTGTCTACAGTTGGGAGAACCCTGCTAATTTGCTTTCTCCTCTGGCGGCTTCTGTTTGCAGGTGTATCTGTCAGACTTTGCACGAGAAGGTCACCATTTTAGTGACTCACCAGTTACAGTACCTCAAAGCTGCCAGCCACATCCTCATACTGAAAGATGTAAGTAATTCCTTTTTTAAAAGCAGACTCAGAGTTTGTTAGGAGATTTTAATACAGATTCTAAGCAGTGGCATTCAGAGAAAGAAATATCTTTGAGAAGAAAGTAAATCAGACCCAAGGGCAAGGTTATGGATTTCTTGTAGGCATGTTGTGGGTGACAGTAACTTAGATGTCCACTGAACCAGCTCTAATCTCAGGTGTGTTGAAACTGGGGCTTCCCATCAGGCTGTGCTCCTGAACTCCTGGGGAAGCTGGGAAGCTCCGTTTCCTCCCTTAATTTCACGTCTGTTTCCTAGAGTTGTGATTCACATCTTTGAGGATATCCAAATGACTTCTAGAAATATCAGTATGAGGTCTGGGGATGTGGCCCCATTGGCGGAGAGCATGTCTGGCATACACGAAGGCCTGAGTTGCATCCCCAGCAAGGCATTACCGGATGTGCTGGTGCACCTTTGTCTTCCCAGAGGTAGAGATGGGAGGATCAGAATAATTTGGTAGCAAAACCTACTCAGATACATTATCATAAGTTAGCTATGGAGGACCACGAGACTCAAGATGAGGTTGTTACTTTATACAGGGTGTTCCCAAAACCCATCTCCACCCAACCTAAAAGAGGGGACTTCTGCCCCTAGACCAAGCAGAGAGGGGCCACCCAGAATCCCCTCTGACAGGCGATCTGAATTCTTGCTTAGGCTGCGAGGCTAAGCACTGCAAGGGAATATAAATAAAAGATAAAAATATCTCTCTGGGTTCCCTGAGGGACAAGCCTGACTGCATTGGGGTTGATGTCAAAAGTATCCCCTCTCCAGGAAAAAGACATCGGGATGGGTATGGCCCTCATACCTCACTGGACAACGACAGGGGGACCGGAGCCATTACAAGGTCCCCTTCAATTACTGGAGGTCAGGCCTCTATCCCCGCTTTTGCAAGATTAGAATTGCCACAGCCCTTCTATACTTAGAGAAGGGAGGAGATGTCAGGGGCAGCCCTGATTACACACTGAAGGCCTAAAATCAGCCATAGACCCAAATTACCAATAGACCTGTCATACATGTATACTAACACCAAGTCTTGGGTCTCTGTGGAAAAACATTGAAACAGATGGCTATAAGCTATCTTATATGTAATGTAAACAGGCAGCTTTTGTGGAAATTTATAACCCTGAGTAGTCATAGACCTTGTGAATAGGTAGCCTTGGCAGACAATACCAACTTAGATAAGGACAAGTGAATCATAGGCAGAGTCACAGTGACCTGTCCCCTGAACCTTCACCCAGCCAATACCCTGTTCTGAAAGATATCTGTATTCCCCCTGAACATCCACACTCCAGTGTCATTCCCTTCCCCACATCCTGCCTTTCTGTGTTTATAACCCCTGTGTGAATGAATTACAATTTGAGAAAAAAATAAATAAATTATTAAAAGAAGAAGAAGAAAAAAAAGAAGTTCAAGGAGTTCTTAGGTAGACAGTTCAAGGCAAGATTGGGATACGTGAAACCCTGTTAGCAAGCAAGCAAGCAATCAGATGATAACAAGAAAAACCCTAGCAGGAAGCCAAAACACCAGGAGAGGAGCAGTCAGTCCTTATACATATAGATTATAAAATTGCTCCCTCAAATTTGCAAGCTCTTCTAGGGAGATTAATGATGACAAGGGTACTGTTTTCTTAGAGGTTTTTGTTCTGTCTTTGCAAGACCTAAGGGACAGTAGATAATTTGGAAGTTAACTGATATGGCGACATCTTCCGTGAGTCCTGGATTGCCATCTACTGTTTGCCTAGAGAGTATGTTTTACAACAAAAACAGGGAATGTGGGAGCAGACTCCCTGCTCAGAGCTGCCTGGCCACTGTGGCCGGTTGATGGTACCCTGCACAAGTGCTTCGGGTGCTGACTCATGATGCAGAAGCATGCCAGGCGATTCCCTTGCCACCGTAGACCTCCATTCCACTCAGAGTGAGGGTGATGAGGCTCACGGGACAGTGACATGAAAATAAAATGATGGAGGAGGGACTTCTGAGGCAGGTGCTAGAGAAAGGGATTACCTGGCATGTTTGGATGAACAGCATGGAGTCTCCATGTTTGTGCTGAGTGACCCAGGCCTAGAGGGAGTTGGGATTAGAGCACAGGACAGTGGCTTTGACTGACATGGCCACTGTTGTTTTATACATAGCAGGGAGGGAAGGTGGTCTCATCTGAGATTTTTGCCCATCCCTTCCCCCCTGCTAGGCTATAGCAGTGACAGTTAGAAGTCAGTCTTGTAGTTCAGAAGGTCAAAGGGTATGCTTAGGTTGGTGAGTCAGTTGCCAAGGACTGCTGTGAGCTGAAACTGAATATGCAAGGCAGCTGCTGTCTCGTTGGGCTGAAGCCTGCTGGTGTGTTAGGCTCTGGTGTGACTGTGCTGTCTCTGGAAGCCCTGGGGCTATCCTTTTCTGGCCTCTTTTACCCTTGGCCTTCCTTGGCTTGTAGCTGCCATATTCCAGGTTCTGTCTCTGTTGTCATAGGTGCAGGCTGTGTTTGTCCATATATTTTCTTACTACTGCACTGTGATCTAGCATGACTTCACTTTCACTTGATTATGTCGGCAAAGGTCCAATTTCTCAATAAAGTCATGTTCATTAGTCCCAAGGTTTAGAGCTGCAGTGTCTGATCAAAATTAGCAGGAAGTTTTCAGAGCTGCTGGTGACTTGCCGAGTGTCCTCCTTGGCATGCTTACTTTGGTGGATAGGTGCTTCCCTTCTGCAGTGGGGGTGGGGAGGGACAACAGCCCCCTGAGTGCCTGCACACGTTACTTCCTCTGGTTCATTAAGCATTGAGTTGACCAACGAGAAATCCCAACAAAACGTAACAAAATAAAATATAATCAGATGAAACAAAAAAACATCACATTGAAGTTGGACAGGCAAAAAGTCGCGAACAGGCACACGCATCAGAGACCCACTCGTTCACACACTCAGGAGTTCCATGAAAATACTGAACTGAAAGCTACAGTATATACACAGAGGACGTGGTCCAGGCCCAGGTATGTCCTGAGCTTGCTGCTTCGGTCTCTGTGAGTTCGTCCGAGCTTAGTTGATTCAGAGGGCCCGTTCTCCTGGTGTCCTCTATCCCCACTGGCTCTTATGTTCTTCCTCCCCACTTCTGTGTCTCCTCAGCCCTGTGGGAAAGATTTGATGGAGAGGATAAGTCATTTCACAAGCAGAAAGGGTCAGAGACTCAGTGTCTGTGTGGACTCCCTGTTGAAAAGTCCTTCAGGCTGCAGTTGTGGTGCACACAGACACACTGAGACCCCCACCTCCCAGAGGTTCCAGAACCTCCCAGGGGTGCCACCCCTAGGACCAAGCCTTTCATCACACATCGAGAAACACAAATAACTAAGCTATATCTAAGCCATAGGATCCTTCTGTGATCCCTTGGTCAAAGATGGAAGTGAACAATGCATGCTAGCCAGCGTTCACCATGCTTGTGTGCAGTTCTTCTCAGAGAGATAGGATGCATTATTATGGCACATAGGCTGTGGGGACAGTAGAGAACCTTCCGAGGTCCTTGAGTGCTTCCTCGACACTTACTGCGGCTACCAAAGAGAGGTGAGGAAGCTGTCAATCAAAGTCCCATCAAATAGATTCTCAACACAAAGAAGATTATGGAAGGTAGGATGGCTACCCCCTTAGCAACAACTCAGTGTGTCAGCCATTTCCTATCCCCCTGGGAACAGGAGCTCGGATTCCTCAAGCTGGAAAACAATTAATTTCATGTGCAGAGAGCTGAATATTCTGCCTGCAGAGCCAGTAGGTATAGAATAGCTTTGTCACCTGTCTGCACATGGGGACCGTTTTCTGAGATCCTGCCTCCTGCGTGTTGTGGGTTTTATTTTTAATACTCAGTAGTTTATTCACCCACTAGCAGAGACCCTGGAGAAACGAAGACCTGCTCTTATTGCTAGTCTGACTCTCGTCTAACGGCACAAAGGATGGCTGCCCCTTTGGCCTCCTCTCTGAGTTTTTAAAGCTGCTAGGGAAATGTCCTCTCCATCAGAAGTTTCCTCATGTGTCTTACTGATCCTGAGAGGAAGAGCACGATTGTGGTAACAAGTGAGCAGATCGAATCTTATCTTCTAAGTGCCACAGGATGTGGTGCATCTGGAATAATTTCCTAATTCTTTAGCTATCAGACTATTTAAAGCCCAGCAGCACAGGGATTTTCCTCAGTGGACCACCTTGATTGTGGCTCAGGGTGGAGGTGAGGGTGGGGCAGAGGACAGGGGAGTAGGTGGGGCCCAGCGCCATTTTCTATACCCTGACCAGTTCTCACTTCAGAGCTACTCTCCTTTGATTCAGCGCTGAATTCCCAGGATTTTGCCCAGCATTCGTTTGTGACTTTAGATCAATCGTTTGGGTCTCTCTTCATAGAATAAAACACCGTAAAGATATTTGCACGTCATTTCCTTTGGTCAGGAAGAAACCACCTGACTGATTAGATGTTGTGTGGAATGTTAAGTCTTTGGTGAAGAGCTGACATTTCGGGGCAAGTTTTAGTCTAAGACCAGGAAGTTTGCACGTGTCTTGTCTCAGAGCGGGCGGCCAGCTAAGGCTGGGTAAGCTCATCTTACCTAGGCAGAGATACTCACTTCCCCTCCCTGACCCTGTGAATTCTCCCACCGTGTCTGTTTTTTTGCCTTCTTCAGTCCCCATTGTATGTGCGTCATAGAGCACACTGACATGTTGGCTTCATATTGCTGAGCATCTAGAATTTGGCAGCAGGCAGGATTCTCCCTCGCGCGGCTACGTTGAGCTACTGCATACTTGACAACCAGGCTCACAGACCCAAGAGCAGTCATGACTTAAGGCCAGTTGATTGGAGTTGCCAAGTATAAACGTCTTTGAAATTCCTTTTGTCTCAGGGTGAGATGGTGCAGAAGGGGACTTACACCGAGTTTCTGAAGTCTGGTGTAGATTTTGGTTCCCTGCTAAAGAAAGAAAATGAGGAAGTGGAACCCTCCCCGGCCCCAGGAACCCCGACACTCAGAAACCGAACCTTCTCCGAGGCCTCGATCTGGTCTCAGCAGTCATCCAGACCCTCGTTGAAAGACGGGGCCCCAGAGGGCCAAGAAGTGAGTTCTTCTTGTGTCACGTGGTTCTTTCTGCTCTTACAGACCTTCTAATCCTTTCAGTCACTCTTCTGGTGACAATTGCATGTGTCCTGGGGTTGGACCTGTGACTCTAAGGTGTTAGGAAATGTCATTGGTGGGATTAAAATAGAGAAAAGGGGGACAGCCCTGGCTGAGGCCTTCCCTTGGGTATGGCCTAGAGGACCTCCGTGACATCCATGGTAGCTATGCGGCTAGAACTTCCCGAGGTCTGTGCACCTGGTGGGTGTCTGGAGTTTAGGATTTACCACAGGCAAATCTTAGTGTTTGCATCCAAAGACCGAACATGAAGGATACCGCAGAACAGTGCTTCTCGACTGTCCTAACCCGTGTGACGTTATAGCACAGTTCCTCATGCCGAGCTGACCCCCACCCATAAAGTTATTTTTATTTCAACTTCACAACTGTCATGTTGCTACTGTTACGAATCACAATACATGTATCTGTGTTTTCTGATGGTCTTAGGCGACCCCTAAAGGGGTCACCCACAGGGGTGAGTACCACTGACTTAGGGTCTTGCTGTGTTCACGTTACATCTGCTACTTTTTGTTATTTGTAGGGCATTAACAGTGTAGGTAACTGACAGGAGTTACTCGGCCTATCGTTGATGCTTTCTGTTAGTCACGAAGGACACAGAGCTGGTACTGTAGCCCATGACAGACTTTGAGAGTTAGTTCTCTTTCTCACTTATGAATCTTATTCATGCCTGTGTGTCCGGTAGTCAGCGTAGATCCATGAGTATCTCTAGCTCATATGTCTGTACTATACCTGAGCCTTTCAAGCAAGTATTCACTAGGGCTCCTTTAAAAAGAAAGTCATCCTGGCTGGCTGGGGGTGCACTCGGGAGACAGGCAGGAGGATCACTGCATTTGAGGCCAGCTTGGGCTACAGAGTGAATTCTGGGATAGCCAAGACTACACACAGAAGCCCTGTCTCGGAAAGGAAGGGAGGGAGGGAGGGGGGGGGGGGAAAGGGGGGAGGGAGGGAAGGAAGGAAGGGAAGAAAAGAAGGAAGGCGAAAGGCGGGAGGGAAGGAAGGAAGGAAGGAAAGAAAGGAAGGAAGGAAAGAAGGAAGGAAGGCCATCTCTTGGCATCGGCATAGCATGGGTTTGGGTCTAGGACCCCCAAGGATAGCTAGGTCCAAGGGAGTTCAAGTTGCTTATGAAAACCAGCATATGTGCTGATAACCTGGGTACTTTTATATATTTCATGGCCTCTCTAGATTATTTATAATTTGCAATACAATATAAATATTGTATCAGCACTTGATACATGGAATTGCTAGGGAATAGCGGCCGAGGAAAGTGTCCATACGTGTTGAGTACAGACGACTATTTTGCCCTCTGAATATTTTCAGTTCGTGATGTAGAATCCAAACATGCCAGGTCTGACTGCACACACATGCAGCTGTCTTTGTCTCCAAATCTAGGAGCTTGGATAATCCCTGTGTAAGTGGATATGTTATCCTCCCTCTCTTGTAGAGGTTTCAACTCAGCTACTCCATTTCGCTAGCGGTTTGAGCCATTCGGTTATCTTCCTGGTGTTTTTGGTGCTGCCGTCAAGCTCAGAGCCTTGCATGGGCTAAGCGTGCGCTGTGCCACAGACCTGTTCTTCCACACTTGTCTGTTTTCCTGCAGCATTGTCAGCTGTCAACGTTTGAAAGTTCTTGTGCTTCTCTTTCTCTTACTACCCCTCTTCCCTTCACAGGTAGAGAACACGCAGGCTGTGCAGCCAGAGGAGAGCCGCTCAGAAGGGAGAATCAGCTTCAAGGCCTACAAGAATTATTTCACCGCGGGTGCCTCCTGGTTTTTCATCATTTTCCTTGTTCTGCTTAACATGGTGGGTCAGGTACGTAATGACACCCGTGTCCTCTCATGTTATTTACGCACGTTCCATGCATGGTGCCGTTCCATCGGGGTTTACAGTGGGGTGTGCTGTCTGGCAGGGAGTGGCCAGAGTGTGGCTAACTGGAGTCGAGAATTGTATTGTATAGAAGCAAGAAGTGGGGTTACCTTGTAAGAGTTCAGGGGTGACATCTTGTCTGGGAGGTTGGGCTGGGCACAGCCCTGAGCTAGCCGAGCGTCTTAATGAATGTTCTGGAAGCCTCCTCTGATTCTACGACTTTACTAATTTTGAGTTTTGAGTTTGGAAGTCACGCAAGTCATGTCAATGTTGTGTCTCGCTTCCCTCCGCAGGTTTTCTATGTTCTGCAGGACTGGTGGCTTTCCTACTGGTAAGTTCTTCTGGTCTAAATTAAAGGCTGTACGATCCATAGGTGGCTCTACAGGTAGCTTCATTTCCCCATAGGTTTTAGGAAAAGGTAGGGTCTATTAGGCCTTCTATTCTAACCTTAGTCACCTGAAGGGAAGAAGCGAAGGCCTGCTGGTGGGTGTGACCTACACCGATCTTCATCCACATCTGGTCCTCAGCCGCACCTTGAGAACCGAACGTCACGATTCAGAATTTAAAAGGCAGATGCATAAAGCATTCTGTGAGCCCAGAATTGCTTTCTGGCACAAGATAGTTCTCTTAAGCTGAGCTTCCTTCTGTTTTGTTTTTACCTAAATCTATACCTTAATAATCTTTTCTTCCCGTGTTCCTTCCATAGGGCGAACAAGCAAAGTGCACTGAACAACACTGGAAATGGGAACGGAAATGAAACAGAGACCCTAGATCTCAGCTGGTACTTAGGAATTTACGCAGGTAAAGTTTAGCCATTTGGTCTATTCTAGGAGGGCCCGGGTGCTTACAGTGAGCCTGTGTGAGCTCCTCGGAGTAATTCAGGAACGTCTCGGCAGATT
The DNA here is from genome assembly GCF_004785775.1 of Grammomys surdaster. Lineage (NCBI taxonomy): Eukaryota > Metazoa > Chordata > Mammalia > Rodentia > Muridae > Grammomys > Grammomys surdaster. Next base: position 16,092,251 of record NW_021604567.1, on the reverse strand, counting down.
AGGAGACTCAGTCACATTGATTCTGTGAATTAATTAGAATAATTATTTAAAAAAAATCTACCAGAAGAAAGAGGTTGAATGAAGACTCTTAATTTGCTCTGTACTGGATTTTGAAAGTTAAACTAGGATTGAGCGTTCAGAAAACCAGCCACTGGAAATATGTGGCTATTGTCTATTCTAGTAGGTCGCTTTAGCTAAATCTTATATCATTATATGGATGGGCAGGGGGATTAGAAACGGATCCCCATCCTGTGGTTTGGATTGTTCCAATTCTGACTGAATAAGCCCAGGCCTTTATTGAACTTGGATGGAATCCTCTGGCAGGCAAGGCCCCCCAAATAAAAGCATTATCCCCTCACAGGTATGCAAAGCTCCCTCCAGCGCACTGCTCATCTCTCGGGCTTCACTAATTACCGAAGAAGGAAGCTAAGCAGGGAGAAACCCAGTGTGTAGGAATTAAAACTCCTTCTCTTTCCCACCTTGAGACCAACAATGTTATCACGTCTCCAACTGTGTGATTAATTTAACATTTGGTTTGCCAGACTAATATTAACACCCCACTCTGTTTTCACAAGAGTGCCTGGGATATGTGTAGAATTACTTTTAAAAAAGAAAAATCCTCATCTAAAATTTCAAGTATTCCCATAGGAAATGCTCATTCAGGCTTTCCTCTGCTAGAATGAATTCTCTCTGTTAGGACCCATTCACCGAGGAGGTTTAGAACTTATTTTGTTGAACTCTTGCTAAGAAACCTAAATCCACTGACTGCTTACCATCCCTACTGGCAGACTATGCAAAACCTAAAGGGACATAGATCCATTATCTATTCAAGTAGCGTGGGCGGCCGAGGAAAACACCTGTGTCTGGAGTTTTAGAATTAAGTAGCTTTCAGGGTTTAAGGCTGCTTCGTTAGAAGGCAACATGTTAACCACATCAGTTCTTCCCCGTCTTTGTAGCCATGTGAGCTACAAGCTAACAGATACCAGGAGTGAGCTACAAGCTAACAACTACTAGGAAAGCAGAGTGAGGGAGAGAGCTCAGGGTAGAATGCTTGCCTCCTGTGTGTAGACATGTTGCGTCTCCAGGATCACACTGCACACCATGCGTCACCACGCACACGTATCCGTGGAGTGGTTATTCAAGAATGCCTTAATTAAACACGTAGTTTAAATGCTGCTAGTTTAAAACGCCATAGGTTTCTTTGAGACATTCATCGAAGAGATTAGTTGACTGTTTAGTTGTCTTATGTTAAAACATGATTTGTATGTTCTCACAGTTCAGCCGTTTAAAAGTTTTCCTATGTGCAACCCAGTGTGGTATTTTCAAATTCTTTAAAGCACCTCAGGGATTTATTACAAGGAAAAGGTGAATCATTTCGATCCTCTCCCCTGTGAGCACCCCGTGTTGGTATCAGAACCCACCACCAGTGTTAGATTTGGGGACTTGTAACTCCATAACTGGGTTATGGAGGCAGACATCTTCCTTCTGAATTTTTAGTGGGACATACGATTCGTTTTTCAAAGCCTGCAGTTTGGAGTTTATCTGCCCACCCCTGCATACATCTTTATCATTCAGTGAGGAAAAAACACACTTTAATTTTTGTCAGCGTGTCTTATAAATGTGCATCATATTTATGTGGAACTTAGATGTTTATGGAAAAGATCGGTGATATCTTTATGAGCCGCGTGACCTGCTGTGGCATTGTTGAAGGAAATGTAGCGATCCTGTTTTCTCTGGACCCTGGTCTTCCTCTATTTCAGGTTTAACTGCGGTCACCGTCCTTTTTGGCATAGCAAGATCCCTACTGGTGTTCTACGTCCTTGTGAATGCTTCCCAGACTTTGCACAACAGGATGTTTGAGTCGATCCTGAAGGCTCCTGTGTTGTTCTTCGATAGAAATCCAATAGGTAAGTCAGCCGCTGAGCTCCCCAGTAAATGTGTCTTGTTAGGGCACTCACGGGTGTGTCGAGGATCTGATGACATTCTGGTCTGCCTGCCGGTTCATTCTGTACAGCAAACGTCTCCAATACTTCTCTCCTACAATAGGAAATCTAAATATCAGCTGCATAGAGTTATCTCCGTGTGAATGGGTGTTTAACAACACACGGATGTTCAGAGTGAGTTGTGAATCCAGTGGGCATGCGGCTCCCAGGACTTCCTGTATAACTTGTGGGCAGAGTGTAGTTGCAGTTTCTAAGACACCTACTGTGTTTACACAACATTGGCCTGCACCACCTTTTAAAGGGTCTCAGTAGAAGGACTACTCTCTGAGCAGGAAATGAGGGGCTGTACAGTTGCTTCTTGTCTTGGGGGACCATTCCTTTCTTTGAACTGTGTGGACCATGAGGTTGACCTGGCTGGTATTGAAGGTATGTCTAAAACCCCCAAAGTGTGATCACCCCATATTAAATTTTATGTTATCTCACTTATCATTATATAATGTAAATATATTAGTTACTTGGTATTTTGACGTAGTATCTTTCTACTGTAGCCCTGGCCAGACTGGAAGTCACTATGTAGCCCAGGCTGACCCTGAACTGATGACAGCTCTCTTGCTTTTTCCTCACAAATGCTGAGACACTGGCTTGCACCACATCATTCACTTTGACATTGCTTTAAAAATGAACAACAGCCCCCACTTTCCTTCTTTGTTTTACTGTCGCCCATGACTCTCAACTCTGTGGCTTACAAGTTCGCTTTGGTTGCACGACAGAGTCTTTGTGCTAAAGAAATGCGCTGTACTTGGCGTCTTTGCATGAACAGACAGAAGCCCCCATGAGGGTCTTCTGACCCCCTTGCTTCTGCAGGAAGCTCCTCCTTGGTCCAGATTCCTAGAAAGTATTTGTTGTCATCACAGAGTGTGGTCACCTGTGGTCAGTGATGAGGCTTGGGGGCAGCTTAGTTTATGCAGGTGGTAATCAATAAGACCTATTGTGGAGGACTGTGGTCTAGAGGGAGCACGGATGACCGTGGATGCCATTAAGGAACACTTGGAGAATATCCGATGAGCAATTTTCCAAGTAGGATATGTTGGTTAAATGTATGGACCCTGGTGCCAATGGCCACCGTCTGGGCACTGTGAGAATCACTGGTTATGGCTACGACAGTACTCATAGGCCAGGTACTCAATCTCCCCGTGCCTTGGCATTCACATATGTGAAACGGGGACACTGCCTGTACCCATCTTATTAAAAACTAAGACTTAAGGACGTGAGAGGTTTTCAGTGCTTCATGTTCTTTCAGCTCCACCGTCAGTTCCCAGCCAATGGTGGCCCTGGAGTTCAGTGTTCTCATCTGTGGGATGGAATTCTGACCTTTCCCGTCTTACATGGTTGTTGTGAGGATTCAATGAGGCTAATCCGGAAAGCGTCACATATGCATCAATCCCACAGATACTGTGTCTACTCCAGGTACAAGGTAGAGCCCAAAGAACAGTGAACCACAGTTGGCACGCGCGGTCTGGCTGGGGCTGTGGTCGGAAGGTAGCTGGCGGATTTGATGCTGAGAGTGACGTAGCTGCTAAGCTTTGCTGGAACCTGAGAGCATCACATACAGCTGGAAAGGTCAGCAGGCCGTGCTGTGCTGGACTCGGCTCCAGATCCTACTCACCAGGAGACCCATAGCTTTTCCTGGTACTGATTTTCTTATTGATTGAAGGATTTAGGGCCCAGTCTAAATCTTGGGTAACTAGTCTCATATCAAGTGAGAAGGATGCATTTTTACTTCTCTGTCCTGTGTTCCATTAGCAGAACTTTCTTCAAAGAAACCAGAGCCTTAATGAACCCCAAACATAGGCCTCGCATGACAGAAATGTGACCATGTATTGTTTACCTCTTTTAGTGGAGTCCTTAAAACGCATTTTACAACTTTCTAACACTTAAGTTCTCACTTGAGCAAAATTCTGCACAATTGAAAATGGTGAAGAGATACCTACTGTCTATGAATTATGCTATCTGTAGGCTATACCATTAATTATTTATGTACCGTAGTGGTTATGTAACATATAATGTGTACAGAAGCATCCGTGTTATGTCATGCCTTATGGGTTACACAGCGTGTTTGCTGAGCGATGTAAAGACACAGGCAACATGTCTTTAAAAGCTGTTGCTTCAGAGACAGTGCTCAGGAGCCCCTGAGGTCATCTGGAGTGTCTTACCATCTCTGTATCCCCGCATCCTCCCAGATTTTAGATAATGTAAGGGGACTAGAAGGGTGCTTGTCAGCAGCCAGTGTCTACTGAGAGAGACACGGGAGGACATTGGTACAGAAACGTGAGGTGGGGCCTCGTAGCTCTGCCCCTAACAGATTCCCTTACCACCTCTGATGGTCTTAAACCCAGCTGGGACCTGAGATCCAGCCCCTTCCATCCTTTCTGGTTTCTACCTGTGCCAGAATGTTCTCAGAGACCATGTGCTGGAATTTAAGTGTATCTTGGTCTTGCAGTCGTGGTACTTGCCATGTTCTCTACTCAGGAGTGTTCTCTCTTGACTTGTGTCCTCCCAGACCTCCCCTCTGGTGCTGATCAATGGGTGACCTTTGCCCTTGTCCAGAGACCCAGGCTTTTCATGGAGACTGCTTGAAACACTGGCTTCTGAGCCTTCATCCCAGGCTCACTGAGTGACATGTAAAGGAGAGAGTGGGGTCAGCTCTGAAGGTACAGGGTTCTTCTGCCTGCTGACATCGCTGAGCTAACATCAGCATCACATACAGCTGATAACCAAGGCCCGCAGCTGTCTTAGTCATAAGATGTGAAGTCACTCTCTCAGATCCACGTGTGAGTCCACACCAACGTTTACCTTCTGTGTTAGCATTGCAGTTCAAGAAGATCTTTAGAAACAGGCCACACAAACCCTGGGTCAAGGGTGTTGACACGTTACACCCAACAGGTTTTCCTTGCAGGGAGCAGGCTACTTCGGACGTTGAGCACAAGAGGGCAGCATGAGCTGCGGAATTGCAGGCACAGAGCCCCAGAGCTCTTGACCTGAGATGGCTGTTACAGCCTTCTTGGAAAATTCTCCTTTCTTAGTTTGTGTCTTTGTACCTTGTCAGACTTGACTGAAAATGTTAAAAGGCATTTTTTTTGGGGGGGGGGTCACATTTATTGTGATGGAGACATCAGTCAAACCACTGACAGCCGTCCCTCCCAGCCCCTCCGGGATGTATAGCCTAATTCAGCATAGTTTATATTATATTTGTGAAGTCACCTAGGAGCCCAGTTTGCCTGAGCTGCATTAAAGAAATCTTTACATGCTGCTTGCGAACACCTACCATTTCAGAGGATATTTTGATCCTCACTCAACACTTTCTGGACTAGACTATGGGATAGGCAGAAAGTGTCCTCTTGGCTGGATATATTTTATTCCTATAGGATCGGTTCTGACTTACTGCTGTTTTTCTACCAAAACTTGAGTTGGGGAGGTGGGCAGAGATGATCGTGGAGTTCGAGGTTTATTTCCACACGACGTCTGAAGCCACAGTCCCTTTTTTCTATCCAGTCACCCAGCTTCCTCTTTTGCTTTTGGAGATAAGAGGGTGTCTGGCAGTGGTCCTGTCTTCTGTTGCCTATCTTCGGTCACACTGCATATAGCTGACTGCATCAATTTCAGATTCACAGAAATATTCATTTGGCATCAGTTTGTCAGTCTGCCTGGGAAAAATGAAGTTGCTGGTGCAGGCTGACGTGCTTGTCTGTTTTCTCCAGGAGACACAGAGTTAATCTTGGGTGGTGGTCAGTATGTTTATTCACACGATAGATTTTTTTTCTGCAATGTCGTGTGCGTGCAGGTGTGTGCATTACACAGTGTTAAAAAAAGGTATCAGTTCATGTCAGTATTTTTGGTTAAGTATGTTAGAAGTAAAATCCTGGAAAATGAGGAAAAGAAGTACATTGACTTCTGTTATTTAAATATATATATTAAATAGTATAATTATATTACATTGAGAACGTCTCCAATAGTCCTAGACTTTAAGATAGACCCTCTCATACCCATCCTAATTAAAAAAAATCTAGAGATTGCATAATCATCAAGATTCACATCTCGACTGAGTGGGAAATTGGGCTTGTAGATGACCTCACACATATAAACTATTCTGAATTAGACTGTACATCCAGGAGGGGCTGACAGGAAGACTGTCCATGGTCTCTCTAATGTCCTCCCTCTCCAGCTCTGAAAGGGAGTCCTAGGAACCCAAGGTAAGTTGCAAAAGAACTCCTTGGAGAAGCAAAAAGAGAGTTGAAGCCACATGGTGAACGGCTTATCCCATCAGAAAGGCTGTCTTGCTGGAGCATTTATAAAACCAATTGTCAACATACCTTGCCTTTGCCAGAAAAGGGAGAGAAGAAAGTCCTCAAAGAGAAGAAATCTAATTGCAGGATTCCCATGTGTTTATTCAGTTCCAGTGACCACTGGAGTTAGTGCTAAATGCATATTTTAACAAGTATAATACAGCACTGTCAGAATTACCTTGACAATAACAGGCCTGTTAAATTATAGCTCTATACATGTGGAGGTAAAACGGCTGGCTGTGCTTAGCACACATTAATCTATGCCTGTTCACACAAGTGCTTCTGCTGAGCAGGTAGCATGTTTAAACAAGAAATACTGGTCTTAAAACCTCTGATTTATGGTAGGTGTTTTGACACAGCATCATTCAGGCGATTTACAAGGCACGGCTTCGTGTTAAAATATCTCACCGGAGTCACCATTTGGCACCAACATAAATATTCAGCAATGGTGCTGGAAACGGGCGAGATGCCCGTCGGTGCCAGATCTTCCCCTGTGTTTCCTTTTAAGTGAGATCTGCTGTGGATATGGATACAAGAGATGGCGCTCTCCCTTCCTTGAGAGCAGATGAGCTGCAAGAAGTTGGAAATAAGAATCACAGCATCCTGACAGCTCCCGTGGATGGACTCATCCTGCCCACATTGCCTCTAATTCTGGCATAAGGCCTATGGGTTAAAAAAAAAAAAAAACCCTTTTCTTGCTTTATATGCATTGTAAAGAATATATTTACATGTACATGAGTTAAGTAAAGAGGCCTTTTCTGTTCAAAGGAAGAAGTTAGTCATCGTTAGAAAAGCTTTGTTGCAAAACAAAAACACACATTCCTGTCTCCTTTTTTCCTCGTTACTAATAACAAACGTGAGTGAGTACAAAAGGATTACATAAAAGATCGCGTTAATCACCGTGATCCTCAATAGCCACATAAATATTATTTTTTCTGGTTTGAATGAAATAGCTAATGGTTTGAAATAGGTGTGGCAATTAATTCCTGTCAAGTTGTCACGTATTAAAAATAATGTTTTTTTCACATAACAATGGTTATATGTACTTAACCTCTTATCGGGGGTGATATTAAGTGATATTTTATGGGCGTTGCCCATTTACTGCTAATAGCATAATAAAAGCCTTTGTTACGAGTTTAAATAGTTACATAGTTACATCCATTTGATTGCTGTTGTTATTTCATTGGTGATCTCTCTAAATGAGATGATTATAGTACTTTTCTACAGCTGGTAAATATTACACTGTTTTAGTGTATGTTTTAAAATCTGCTAGAATGTTTAGAATGTTCATATTGCTCTTTATTTGTGTTTTTCTCCGTAATAAATTGGGCGTGGAAATACTGGCAACTTAGTAACACACACACACACACACACATACACACACACACCAGAGAAGAGAGAGAGAGAGAGAGAGAGAGAGAGAGAGAGAGAGCGCACTTTGTATTCACAGTTGTCTAGTAGAACATTTAAAACATAAGATTTGGGAAGCTGCTACCTTGTTCAAAATGATGATTGTGTTGTATTTCAGAAGGTTACAAGGATGACATTTTCCTTAATTATTTCAAATTGTTTTTCACTAAGGCATATATTAACTGTTTACATGCATGTTTATATTTCATCCTTTTTCCCTCCATCATAAATGTTATTCTTCATTTTGCAATGAGTAAACTTGGGGGAAAAAATCTCAATATTGGCATTATTGAGCCTGTGACATTTTATCTCACATAAAGTATAAATTTTTTGTCTTCTATCCAGTTTACCACAGTTTTTGTCAAAATGATAGTTACCCTTTATAGCAACTTTATATTTAGTATCTGTGTGTAATGCTAGCCTTGTGAATCTCTCTTCTCTGAAGGTAGATAGTTCTATGCCTATGATGTTAAAAGTGTGTATACTCAGAGACATCCAATGATTTGGAATCTGTGCTGTTTAAATTTCCAGCTATTTTAAAGCTAGGCATGTGGGCCCTCCTTGGCCTTTGCCATCTGGGATTGGAAGTGCAAGGTCCTTCAGTGCTGTACTCAGAGATATTCCTCCCTGATGTTAGTTCTAGAGCCAGAAATGCTTTAAGCAAAGAGTGTATTGAGGAATGCTCATAACGCCTCTGCTTTTGTGCAGCGTTTCCAGAGAAAACAGGTTGGAGTTCTGTCCCAAGTTCATCATGGATAAATAAGGGGCTATGGAGAGACTGGCTGGGATACAGCGTAGTATGGGGCATTGCGTGCAAGTCAGTAAGGACTTACTAGGCTAGAGTTCTGTTTGCTTGCTGTTCGTTTCTTATAGCTAATCATGTGTGTACTACCCAGGCCTTGTGTTGGCTTTGCGCTTCCTGCTGTCTTCAAACTTATCTGTTATTTTATCACCGCATTTCCCAGACTGGAGAGCGGACACTTTGTACTCGATGAGTAAACACATACTGGTTTGATAGAGCTAAAGCTTCGTAGGTGCGGTCTCATCTCCCCAAACTACACCCTGAGAGAACAATGGAGTTTGACGGTGATTAGAATGAGACCGCAGCCTTTTGTTTTATAGTTAGCATATATATGGAATTTAGCTCTGCTTTCCTAAGAGTGGCTGACAATAGATCACAGTAGACCTGAGTAGGAGGACACAGACGGAAAAGCCAGCGCTGGTTCTTCAGAAGCTGTGATTCATGAGCTGTGATCAGGTTCTCTAGATGTTTACCAACTGAGGAAGAGGAATGGTCAAACTCCTAATAAGTTCTCTGAGGCTTCAGTGTCCCCTGGAAGGGGACTTTTAGCCGTTCCAAAGCTTGGGGCTTAGGTGCTTTCATAGTTATATTTTATAAAATGTGTAGCTCCAAGAAACAGGTGAAAACACATCCGTTTTAAGACTTCACAGATGTGTTCGAGCTGTGGTAAGTGGGAGGTTGAGGCAGGCTGAGGGGATCTCATGCTCCAGTCTGGAGGGGACTCGGACCTGTGACTACTTCAGTTCCTTCGTCTTTGTCCTCCAACAAGTGAGAAGAGGAGTTTCTTTCCTCCTCAGCATTTATTGCTCATTTTCTATGGTCACTATTAAACCTTGTCTTCATAGGCATTTGCAAGCCTGAATAACCACAGACAACAGATTATCTTTTAAAAGCATAAAAGTAAGCCAGATACCGTCTTGCAGCACTGTTTTTTGATTCTGTGTAGAACTGACACAACTGGAAATTTCCATAGTTGTGGATGGAGATCTAGATTCACACAGACCCCTAACTTACTTTCATCCACGAGTTGACTCAAGAGTGAATCTCTTCAGCATCCGGGACATCAGTGACTGGCTCTGATGTCATAAGATTTCTAAAAGTTCTTCTCCTGGTACTTCAGGGTGAATTGTTTTCAAACCGGAATCACGCTGGTGGAAGGATGGAGTGTGCAAACTTGAGCACACGGTTCTGTGTTTAAGATCACAATTGCTGAGTTATAGCAGACTCAGAAGTCTCTACTCTGATCCAGACCCTTTCCTGACACACCAGAGAAGTCACCATGCTACAGCTCAACCCAGGAACCGGGCAGGGGTGTTCAGAGTTTCCCTTTATGAAGACTTATGTGTACTCTGTGCCTTCTAGAAGTCTCGACAGGAAATAGAATATAAGCAATGATATTTTCTCTCTTAGTAATATTATCTTGCAATCAGCCATAATCCATCGAGTGTTCTCATTCTTGGAAACCAGGATTAATCTTTGAGGAAAAAAAAATCCACATCTTTAAGTAGAAACCCTTTAATATCTAGAAGAAAGACTCGACAAGCTTCAAAGTGCAGTTTGAGTGGAAGTTTATTAAAATGCTGTGGTTGTGTAGAAAGCTATCGCAGAATCAGGTTCTCCGGTCTGGAAATTCTTTGCTTTCATTTCTTTCTTTCTTTTTTTTCTTACATTTGCATTTTAATAGATTATATCACGTGGGCAAATGTTTCAACCACCTGAACACCTGGAAAGTCTATTTTAGACTTGTTCTGGGTGTTTGGAAATCTTTAGCCAGACGTTATTCAGCATGCAGTCAGTCTCATTATGGTGGGAAAATCCTGCCTGCAGGTCTGCCTTTGCAGGAAAGTGGAGCACAGTGCAGCTTGTCCTGAAAGCATCCTTAGAAAAGGTAGTTCATCCCCTCTCCCTCACTTTGGGATTAGTGGATAGTTTGGATTTCACTCTGAACTTGAAGTAGAAGTTTAGAGGTTTTTGATTCAATGGCTGGATTCCTTCTGTGCTCAGTGAAGCCTATGATCTGATATAGAGATCTGATGACCAGTTAAGAACAGCAGCACCCATACCTGTGGCTCTGAGACATTTGCAAAGATACTTCGGTGTCAGGGTATTTGTTCTGGTGTATATTTTGTCACAAGTAATTGCACACACGTAGATCTTCTGTGCTTTATGGCATAGTCAGAACTGTGGTTAACATGTTTTTATTACTTTCAAGTGCTTAGTAGAAGAAACAACCCTGTCTCCAAACAGAACGAAACAGAACAGAGCAAGCAAAGTAGAAGCCCAGGGAAACATTGCATTCTGTAAGTCATCATTACCAATTTAAAAGGGGGCTGGAGCGATGGCTCTGCAGTTGACAGCATCGGTGGCTCCTGTGGAGGACCTGGGATTGGTTTCCAGCAGATCTCTGTGTGTGAGTCACAAACCTCTCTGACTCCAGTTCTAGGGTATTCAGTGCTTGCTTCTGACCCCTGCAGGTGTTGATTGCATACATGCAGGCCAAACACTCATAAACATAACATTTCTAGATAATTAAAAGAAAAAAAATTTCTTCTGTTAGAGTCACAATGGCCTAGAATCATGAAATTAATTTGGGACAGGGCAGTGTGTGGACTGTGAATTTATTTTTCCTTTTGGAGAACAAGATAGTATTAACATCTTAAAAACCGTACCTCATGCTAGTTAGTATACATATCTCTGATCTTATTTTTTATCATAAAGATGAAAGTTAAACATGGTTTTGTGTGTCCCACCAATCTGGTATACCATAGACTGAAGTTCTCATCAGTAACAACTTCGCCCCTTTTCGTCTGTCTGTCTGTCTGTCTGTCTGTCTGTTTTTCCTGTTTGTTTGTTTGTTTGTTTGAGATAGGGTTTTTCTGTGTAGCCCTGGCTGTCCTGGAACAGATTTATTGAACTCACAGAGATCTGCCTGCCTCTGCCTCCTGAGTGCTGGGATTAAAGAAAAAAACACGGACCACTTCATGAATTTGCACATCCTTTTTGTACAGGGGCCATGTTGATCTCTGTATCACTCCAACTTTAGCATATGTGCTGGCAAAGCAAGCACATGGTGTCAACTTTTCAAAGCTGGTCTTAATGTGGCCATGTTTGTGGGAGGAAAGGTGACCCATTCCTTGTGGTGGTGATTATGTGGTGGGTACTGAAAAGTCATTCTCCCTTGACTTTCAGACTAAATAAGTGGGTGTTGACATCACCAGCCAGAGCCAGGAGAGGGGGCTCTGTGTGATGTAGACATCAGGGGTTATCACAAATTCACATCAACTCCTGTTTCTTCAGGAGTCATCCAGTCTTTAGTCCAGGCAAGTAGATTCAGTGCTTCTCCTCCATTAAGGAATTCAAGAACTCTTTAATGGAGTGGAAAGCTTCAGCTCTCCTCGATGCCGTATTGTCTGAGCGTTCTTCGTTCATACTCCAGATGCTGTCGGGGATTAAAGCTATTTAATTGACTTAACTTTCAGGAATTTTTCCAGGGTGTTCTTTGTTAGAATTACTAAGTGCTAAGATGAGAGGTCAGAGTGTGAGCTTTTGTGCTGCAGAACTGGGCACCTCGTAGTTTTGGATAGAGTTCGTGCAACATCTTTTAACCCCTTAGTTCTCACGGCGGCTTTGGATTGGGCGTCAGAGTTGACAGAACTCTGGCTGTCGACTAGGATACTCTGGGTAGAAGCAGCTGTCTTCAGCAGCACTCCTCTTCCTGTGCGTGTGTGAGATTTTGTTTCTCACGATACCGTGTGTTTTATATTGTTCCCTGCTAGTAAAGGGATATAAGACAGAAAGTTTGGAAATGAACCGATAGGTAGGTTTACCCAGCAGGAACTGCAATGGCCCCTCCTTTATTTCCCTGTGCTGGTTGTGAACCAAGGTAGCCTGTGGTAAAGAATATAACTTTACCACATGGGATTGATAAGAAACCACCCCCTCGTGTGTGTGTGTGTGTGTGTGTGTGTGTGTGTGTGTGTGTATGTGTGTGTGTATGTATGTGTATGAGCACACCCATATGTGTATGTGTGTGATATAAGACAGCGCTTGTCACATAGGTGATTAACATTGATTGAATTTTTTTGACTGTATAAATGACACGATAAAATTTTAGTTTTTCTACCTGATTTACAAATTCTGAATCAGTATCGTCGATAGATAGCTTAGTTATTTTTCTGTTACTGTGATACAACACCCGAACCGCCAGCAACTTAGGGAAGAGTGAGTTGATTCTGACGTATGGGTCCAGAGGTGTGTTTGTCATGGAGTGGGGAGGAGCGTGGCAACCAGCAGCAGAGGGGGCGTGGCAGCCGGAACAGGAAGCGGAGAGCTCAAGTCCTCAAAGGCGGGGCTATCCTCAAAGACGCGGAAGTGGCTATGATTTAAATAATCAAGGCCCACCGCCCCAGTGACTACTTCCTCCCCAAACAATGCCACCAGCTAGGGACCAAGTGTTCAAATCCCTGGGTCTGTTTTAGACATTTTTCTTTGAAACCATTATACGAGTTTCGGTAAGTTTGCAGTAAGCGTGTTGTCTTGGCTTTGTGGAGAAGCAGATAAATCACCTACGAAGAACAAGCCTCAAACAAAACCAGTATTGTGTGGCTTTGTTTCTTGGCGTGTTTTGTTTTTGTTTTTGTTTTCAGTGGGGCTTAGTTTCATTCCAGAGTTCATTTTAGACTTAATTTGGTTTTACAATGAGAGCTCAATTTTGCATGTAAGTACCAAACATCTGGTTTACTTTTTGTTTGAAAATGATACGGCTGAAGTTCAGTACAGAAGTCTATTTGTAATTAAGGAAAGACAGTTTGAAATTCTATAAATTAAGTTCTATTTAAATGGTACTTTGGAATTATTCCAGGTAAGTGGATGGTTGTACTTCGTTGGAGTAGGAGAAACTTATTTTTTTTTTTAATGCTATTGCCGGTCAAAATGTAGAACTTCCATGTATTCACCTTTTGCAAATAGCGTGAAAAATGACAAATTTCACAAGTGAAATTTAAAGTTGACCCAAGGCAGTTTTAGATTGTTGAGCCTTCAAATTTTATTCATGGGATGTTTTTAGAGACATTCTGTGGTTTGTTCACTCCAGTTAATTCTGGGCAATCCTTCTACATTTCTGTCAGGTGGACATTCTGATACTTCAAAACTTCCTCTTGCGCAAAATACGGCTACGGCAGCCTGAGAAGAAAATGAGATTTCTAGTTGGTTCTTCGAAGCCTTGGGTTATCTTTTTAGAACATTGAAAGGTGTAATAAATCAAACAGGATGAATATAACTTTCTACTATGTCGACTGCCCCATTAGCATTAATAAACCAACAATTTAAATTCCGTAAATTACTGGCTGGTTCTAATACCCTTGAGAGATATCCAGATAGGTAGCTTTGGGTGGAGAAACCTAACAGAAAAGTTCTTGCTGTTTTATGGCAAGTACTAGGGGTGTGTCTGCAGGTGGGGAGCCCCTGGCCAGTCCCTTCAAGAGGGGAGTCAACATTAGTCGTGTCAGAGTCTCCTCCATGCCGGACTCTGTGCTGACATTTGGTGACCCTGCCACACTATAGGATCTGTTTAGAAATAATTGGAAAGAAGTTTTTTTAACTGAAACAAAAAACTAAGAACCCTCCCCCCTACAAAAAAAAAAAAAAAGCCCAGAGATTATGGAAAGATACTGAAAGGTTTCAGAGCATTTCTTTACCCACTCCTTTGATGTCTCAGAGATCAGTCATATGACAGGTTGTGTCTGTTGGCAGTTAAAAATCAAGCTTCTTATCAAACTGGATCAGCCAAGAGTGGGACAGATTTGGCCTCCTTCCCTGTGTCCTGTCACTGAGTGGCAGCGTCGTTCATTTATTTTGGCAACTTAAACTTTTCCAAATGTTGTCAGTTTCATTATCTCCCTTCACCTGCTATCGTAACAGTGAAAACAGAAAACAAAACTCCCGCCTCCCGAATGTCTGCCATGTGGGTCCCCAATTCCCCTTGTCCTTGTGTCCAGGCGTCTTGGTTCTGTCCCCATCAATTTATGTGTAAGTTGAAATAAAAGCTTAAAGAACAAGATTCTCCTGAATCGTTGATTAGAGTGAGAATTTCAGCTCAACATTTACTAACCTCTCAGTATGTCTGTGTCCTGGGAATTTTGCAGAAGGTACCTGGATAGTGTATTCTCTGTTCTCCACGGACATCTTCTTTCTATTTATTTTGGGCATGTATCATGTGTGGTGTATGTACCTGTTTGTGTCTGTGTGGTAGAGTGTGGGTACTGGTTAGAGGTCAATCACTATCTTATATTTTGAGACAGTCTTTCACCACACCTGGAGCTCACCCATTGGGTGACATTGTCTGGCCAGTAAGCCCCAGGGGTGCATGTGTCTCTGCCTTACCACACCCTCCTACTGATGCTAGAGTTACTGATGCAAAGCACTGTGCTTGGCTTTTACATGGGTGCTGAGGACCTGAAGGCCACTCCTCGTGCCTGACTGACAGGTGCTTTAGTGCCCAAAAGTCTCAGCACCTCCTGTGTTCACTTTCTAAAGATGTGTTACTAAGACCTGTGGATTACCATGTTCAAACTGGAGTAACATTTTGCTTTTCGGGTAACAATTAAATTATTTCTTCTAATTGATGATGGACATCATAGCAATCAGAAATATAGTAAGTTGTGTGGTCTCAGCAGTCTGCCACTTGCCCACTAGGAATCTAACAGGATGTGTTAGAATGTGATGTGTTTGTTGAAATTACAAAGTCTAGCTTGAGTCTGGTGTGAAAGTGAGTGAAAGGTATCTCAACTTCGCCATTCTTGCTTTCCTTATTCTGTTTAGTCAACTTATTTTTGCTTTCTTGTTTGTATCCAATCTTTGAAAAGATTTATATTTGGAAATGAATTATTCCCAAAACTATGAGAGAAAGAAAACTCTGTCTTGGAGGAAGGTCTACTGTTTATGAATGACAGCTAACAACTTCTGTCTCATGCCTCTTCATTTTCTGGAGGTCATTTCCCAGTATATATATCCAACCTCTGTGTGTGTGTCTGTGTGTGTGTGTGTGTGTGTCTGTGTCTGTGACTGTGCACGCATGGTACATGCCAGGGCACACAGCCAGATCTTACTGTACTGCCTTGACCACACTTGGATGTGTTGACTGGGATGGTCCTACTATGAACTCCAGGTATATGCCACCATGCCCAGATTTTTTATGACTTTAACGTTTTTGTAACTTTATGACCAAGCAACACATTAGAAAAGTGTTAGCTCTGAGATGTATAACATTTAGTATTGCAGAGGTAACTTGAAATCACGCTTACAATACTGAGAAGCTCTTTTTTAAATTTTTTTTTTCTGAGCTGCATTTTTGAGTGGGAACCCTGGAATGTTTGTTGTGAAATTCTTTAAAATATAGACATAGAACACAAAGTTTGGTGACTCATACCTGTAATCCCAGCACTTGAAGAGCTAAAGCAGGAGTGCTGCCTGGGTTCAGGGCCAGCCGCTTGCGTGCGTGCGTGCGTGCGTGCGTGCGTGCGTGCGTGTGCGTGCGTAGAGATCAGGGTGAAGGAAACAGGAAAAAATTCTAAAGTCATTTTAAAGTGTTGTCATTAGTTGTTCTGAAACATCTATAAAGATAAATTAAGCACAATCACATATTCATCTAGAGCCCTTAGTGGGCTATTAGAGATTCAGTGTAATGTTTAATAGGGTTAATTTTCATAGCTTATTATATTTATTTATTTTGTATTATGTGGGGTGCGTGTGGAGTTCATGAGATAACTTCCAGTTCTTGGCGCTCTCTTTTCATCATGTAGGTCCTGGGGTCTGAACTCAGGTCCTCAGGTTTAGTGGCAAACGCCTGTCCCCACAAAATGGAGATTTCAGAAGGTCCTTATAGAAGAACTGAGATCAAATGCTTGTGGCAGTTTTGGGTATTCCATCTGCCTGTTCTCTAGATCAATAGAAACGGGAGAAAGACGGGGTGAGCTCATTTGCCGGCCCGGTCAGGGTGAACCTCGTTTGTGCAGATATTTTGATGTCAGACTTGGGGGCACCCGGGCTCATGGCGATGGCTCACACACAGGATGGCAGCCTAGAGTCAGAGTGTACAGATCCAGCACAATTCCCACAGACGGACCCAGTTCCTTCATTTGCTTATGGAGTTAGGCTTCGGGGCAGAGTTCAGTGTGCAGCTCCCTGTCCTTGACTCAAAAGAAGAAATTATCTCATTACTCATTTCATTGACCGATCACTCCCTTATTTTATATTTACAATAAAGTTTAATTTGTGAAATACGTACTGAGAGAGATAAGCAACAATAGGTAACAATGGAACAGAAGAGTGATAATGTGCTATGACTAAGGGCATTTAAAAATTTGAATTACCTGCTTCTGGAATGTTCCATTTAAGATTTTCAGACCGTAGGTTGCTAAAGCCACAGATGAGGGTGAGGCCTAGAGCTCTCTGGTCTCACTGTTCTCTGCTCTGGAGAGGTCTCCATGTTTGGGAAAGGAAGGTATGGGACAGCAGTCTCTGGGAGCAGGAGCCCTCAGAAGGTTAGGTGTTCGTAGTTAGATAATTTGCTCTCTGGTTTTTGCCCCTGCAGTTTTTCATAAGCAGTAAATGATAGGATATAAAGCTGATATTAGCTATCTTTTTTATTTCTTATTTAGAAAACGCAGTTACCTGACTTTTATAATACGACTTTTTGTGCTTTGGGAAAGCCCATTTCGGTTTCTTTTATGTTCTGATGTTGTGTTACTTGTTGTCACTGTGATAAAAACACAATGACGGTCATGGAATGGAGAGCTTAGCAGATGGCCAGAGCAGAAAGCAGCAGGATCCAGTTTCATCAGCACACAGGAAACGGAGGTCAGGAAGTGGGTCACAGTTACAGTTCTTAAAGCTTGCCCCAAGTGAAACACTTCTCCCGTCAAGGCTGTCTCTTCTAAAGGTCCCATGACCCTCCCCAAACAACAACACCTACAGGGACCACATATTTAAATCCATGAGCCTATGGGGGACATTTCTCATTCAAACCACCAGACATTAGTGCTAATTGCCAAGCTGATAGAATCGAGAACCACCTAGGAGACAGACCTGTGGGCATGTCTGTGAGGTTTACCTTGATTACATCAATAGAAATGGAGAGATCCACCCTCTGTGGGAGGCCCTGTTCTCTGGCTGGGATCCTGATCTCTGATGGATCCTCAGGGCGGATGTGGTGGGACCCGCTGCTGTGAGCTTCTTCTGCTTTGAACTGCCTTTGCTGGGGTGGTTCATCACCGCAACAGAAAAACATAGTAACGAAATAGTTTCCGTTTTAAATTTACAAATTCCTAAGTTCTAAACGTGCCCTTAGGTGAACAGCCAGCGTCTCATTTGTTATTCTGAGGTAGCATACTTGTGTAAGACTTCTGGTTCTCCCCTTCAGCCTCACTCCTAAGAGTCTTTTCATGTCTTTACTGAGATACATGAACATCTGGGCTGATGTAGATATCGCTCTTCTACATTCTGTAACCTACAATTTAGTTGGAGAGATTGGATATAGAGCTTCATTCGTCCTGAATTTGTGTCTCTCTCTCTCTTAAGAGAAGCCTCAGACGTCTTCAGTTCTTTGACCCTTTGGACCTTTTTTGCTTTCTTTGATAAGTCTGAGGACACACATTAGACCTGGACAAAAGCCAGGTGACTGCTCTGGTTAGTTGTTATTGTCAACTTGACACAACTTAAAGCTACCTGAGAAGGGGGAGCCTCAGCTGGAGAATTGCCTCAATCCGATTGGTCTGTTGTCATGTCTGTAAAGAGTTGCCTTGATAGATGTGGGAGGGCCAAGCCCACTGTGGGCAGCACCGTCCCTAGGCAGGTTGATCTACAGCTTTCCTCTGTGGTTCCCGCCTTGAGTTTCTGTCCTCAGTGATAAACTGTGACCTGGAAGTTTAATGTGAACATAATAAAATTAATACTTCCCTCCTCAAGTTGCTTTTGATCAGAGTATTTTTATCACAACAGAAAGCAAATAGAAGTAGCCATGCATCTCAATGGAAGGTCGTAAGAAGGTGAGGCTTAGCTGGAAGGAACAGTGCCCTTAAAGGTACAGGGATCGATCTGATCTGATCAGGGAAACACTTTGCTAGTCGGCTCTTCCCACTCCAGTCTTGACACCACCTCTTAGCATATGTTTGTCCTGCTAAGTTTTGTTTGTTTGTGGGCCTTAAACTATGTAGGCAAGGATAGCTTAGAACTCCTGATTCTTGCCTCCCAGCTCCTGCATGCTGACTTGACAGTCATGTGCCAACTCACCTGGGATATGTGGTGCTGGTGTGAAATGTTTCGTGCGAGCAAGGCAAGCACTGTACTAACTGAGTACATTGCTAGCCCCACCGTGTAGCGTTGGATATATCAACCCGTACAGCCTGAACTATCTGGCTTGTCACCTTTGCCTCCTGGTTGTAATGTCTTGGTGAATTAAAACTCTCTTACTCATTTCTGATGAAAGTATTAACAGTTTCCAATTGTGAGTAGGAGGTTCATTCGGCATTAAGGGAACCTTTCAGAGATGAGCCATGGGACTTTCATCTAAGGAAGTAGACTCCATGACAGCCGGAGAGATTGGATCCTGTCACGATTTTATTTCATTCTGAGCCTACACTGGTATTATTTAATGCAACCAAGTTTTGAATGCCGGTAGAGAACACAGCTAAGGTCATGGTCTGAAAGGACTTTGATGTCCTGCAGACGCCTGATTTTCCCCTAATATCCATGAAAAGCTGGTGCTGTATGGCTCTTAGGGGATGAATATTTGTTCTTATGGGTTATAGTAGCAGACATGACCTGTGAGTGATGGGAAATGTTGGGTAGAATATGGATTTGGAGGAAAGGGGGTAGGAACGAGTATGAAAAAATTAGCCATGGAAAGCTACAAATACAGGGCCAAGAATATTCCCGCAGACTTGTCAGTGGGGGCTTTACCAGTCATGGCAGGCACGGTCTCACACCCTGCAAGTGGAGAATTTCTGATTAAAAAATTGTTTTTTTTTTTTTTTTAACCAAATGACTTTGCAGTCAAACCCTTTTCCCTCATGCTGGAATTCGTACTCTCTCCCTTAGCTCGCAGATTCTGTTGGGGAGGGAACGCACCAAAGATGATTGATTCTCAGGGCCAGCCGCCGTTCCGGAACAGACTTTGGTAACCGGAATTAATGAAATAGTTTGGAAATCATTTTGCTCATTTTTGTAAGAGAAAACTTTTGTATGGCTGCATGGTGGTTGTGTGTGTGTGTGTGTGTGTGTGCGCGCACATGTATACACAAGCATCTGGAGGCCAGAGGTCAACATGGGCTGACTTCTTCAGTTGCTCTCCTCCCTATTTTTTGAGACAGAGTCTCATAAAGCTGGATCTCACCAGTCTAGCCAGGCTGGCTAACCGATGAAACACAAGGATCCTTCTTTTGCCTCCCCTGCTTTGGGGTGGCAGGTATGCTGCCACACCTAGCTGGTTTGCTGAAGTGTTGAGGACTGTGCTTGGTCCTTGTATTTGCCTGTGAAACTCTTTCCTACTAAGCCATCTCTGTAGCCCCCAAGAGAAAACTGAATCACTCGCCAGGCTTCAATGTGTTTGAGAATTCCTCGGTGGCCTGCCGCTTGCTATGGGACTCTCTGCTGACTCTTGTTCAGCCGCTGGGGCCCAAGGCCACCCTTGGTTCTCAGCACATAGAACCCTTTCCTCGTCACAGCGGTGTGAACAGAGAGCTCAGTCAGTATACCAAGTGTGCTGGGTGGTGGGCACACGCCAGAGTAGGGGGGCAGAGACACCTTTTCTGTGGCTGACAGCAGTCACGAGAAGAGACCCGGAGAAGTTGTTGGTGAAGAGGCAGGGGGCTGAGGAAGAGGAGCTGTCCCACAAGTGTGAGCTGGAGCGTAGAAATAGTCGAGGCTCCGACTGTGGCGTGGATTGTTGAACAGATCTAAGTCAGAGTGAGAGGTGAGGGTGTCAGCATGGAATCCATGGGGTCCCACGTGTGCAGCTGCCAGCTCTTCACCGAGGGCTGGCCCGGCAGTTATGGAGGCACATCCTGGTACGTATGTGATTGACCATCAGATATTCGGCACTAGGGCTTGTTCGTTTTCTTCCCCTAGTAGGGCACCTACTGATGGAGGAGGGAGGGAGGCAGAGCAATTGAACATGACACTGGGTGATTAAATATCTTGAAGCTGCAAAGGAAGAATACAGAAGGAAGAGCAAGGCGAATTCTTCCATTTGTTAAGTTTTATCCCGCCGTCCTTGAGGTAGAGGCAAACCAGAACCATACAAATGTGCGTGTCTTTTCTGAACACTCCTAGCCCCATTGGGCATGGGCTGTGGAGGTGCCAAGGCTGGGAGGCTCCTGGGGCCAGGGGTATTTATTTTCGCTACCCCCCACATTCTTACCCTCATGCTTTTGTATCAGCGCCAAGTTTCTGCATTGCAGCTGCCACAGGCATAGGCTGGGACAGCCCTCTTGTTCTGAACCTGACCACTGGTGATTTGTTTTTCTCACCTTTACTGACACCCAGGTTTGGCGGTGTCTTTTCATCCTTCCTCTGGGTGGTCAGGTGCCAGCCAGACACAGCATCAGTCTCAGTTCTCAGGATGAGTCTCCCACAGTGTCTCTTTTCTCGATGGGTAAATACCACGGATGCGCCGGCCTCTCTGCGCAGTCACTTTGTCTTCCGTCCGTCTGTGAGGAGATGCTTATGGAGTCTGGTATGGAATGAAGTCAGGCACTATGTCTCAAACTAGACCAAGAAGTCTTCAGAGACTTCAGGTCCTTTGTTCTCACGTACCTTGGATGGGGAAAGCAGACATTAGGCCATAGAGAATAAGGACTGAAGGACTGCGCGTGTAGAGGGCCAGGAATCCAGACAGGTATGCAAGGAGGAGCAGATTTGAGAAGCATGGGCATTTGGCATGTAAGGCTCTATGGTAAAGCTGAGGTATGAGCACATGGTCGCCTCCAGGATGAGCCTGCGACAGAAGAAGGGTGTGGCTGCGTAGTGCTGAGTGGTTGGCAAGAATGGAGGGAGGAGAGCAAGTGCAGGCCAGGGGAGAGGGGAGAGGATCAGGAGTTCAGGGGCCGCTGACATTCTATCCCTGGAGAATAGGACGTCTTAACCTGTGGTAAGATGCCTGTTGACCTGACCTCTCTGTGCTTGTCTGGTCTCCATTTTATTGGAGAATTCCACAGTGGATTAGGAGGTCCTCACTCACAGTTTGATTTCTATTTGTCCTGAACAGGAAGGTGTCCTAAGACATCACAGCTTTGCGAGTATGTTACAACTAGTTTACATTTAACCGCCTTGTCTGTAGACTGGCTAACACTTCCACAGAGAGCTCCACTTTCCTCTCCATTCTTACTTTGGCTCACAAAGAGGCATACACCAGCCTGCTAGATCTTTAAGCCACAGATGATTTCATAGAGAGTGAAATGAGATCTGTACACATGCATACTTAAGTTGAAACCAATACAAACGAATATATTGCTTGCATTCACTTTTATTGTGAGTGCTGGCTGATACTTCATAAATATTCTTCTATATTTCGTTGTTTAAAACGGAATCTGAGTGAAGTCTTACAGAGTCTGTTGCTCTGCGGAGACCAGCTACAGAGGCCTGATGCTTTCCTTTTTTTTTTTTTTTTTTGGACTCTATCCCTAGAGGCTTTTTATATCATGAGGGCTTTATCATAAGGAAAAGATGGGACATTTTCCCTTAAAAATACAAATGTCGCTTAGTGTTCTCTCCCCCGAGTCCTCCTTCCTTCACAAATAATAAAACTTTGGTGCTTAATCAGGGTTCCAGATGTTTGTATGTATTTATTTATTCGGATATTTATAGTGTCTTTGTCAAAGCAGTTTGCCTCCCTGGGTGCATTCCAGAAATTTTAAAAACATACATGGTAAAGCCACAAAGATCAAAGACCTGTGTCTTGTGAACTCTTTGCAAGCACATCGGGTTGGGACAGTCCCTAAAATGATTTATGTTAGGAGAACAGAATGAATGCTCTCACTGTCCATGCCATGTCTTGTGGAATGTTCTGGATGGACACTGCAGGACCTGGCAGGACCTGGCCGGGGGGAACCTACCTGTTGTAGTCTTTCCCCTCTGCTGAGTGAGGGCATTCCTTGGAAGCATCCCAACAGTGCAGGGCCTGTACCCTCCCGGAATCCACAGACTCGCTTCTCTTTCTGTGTTTTGTTGTCCTTTTGACACAGATTCTCACAGATAGTCCAGAGTGGCTGGAACTCACTGTGTAGCCTGGGCTGGTCTATAACTCAGACTCTTAAATGCTAGATGCAAGCATGCACCATCACAGCGTCATACCCAGGTCTCTGTGTGCTATTTATGTCCTCACTATTTCTTCCTTTAAAATATAGAAATGAACTATTTTTTTAAATCTTCTGAAATATTGATTCTGCTGTGTAGGCCCTAAAACCGATCACTGCAAGTATGGATTTTATTTTCCTCTATATTTTAAATATATGTAGTATCTACGTCGGCATGAGAAACAGTAAGACTTCTTACTGTGATTGGTTAATGGTGCTGACTAGCCTCTGTAAATCAAAAAGACACTCAAGAAAGAAGCATTAGTTGAGCCTGGCATGACCAGCCGGTGTTTCAAAAAACTCGTGTTCTGAGTAAGAGAGTCTCCAGTATAGAGGGCCTGCTTGGGTAGGGTCCTATACACAGGGCCTCTTGGCAATAATGGCAGATTGTCTTTAATGGCTGTGAGGTGGGCACATGGCAGGCATGTTCCTGGGTTCTCTCTGGAGCCTCTGGCACCTTAGGTGTTTGATGTAACAGTTCTCTTTTCTTCTGTCCAGTGCGATTACCACCCTTAGGTGAGAGGGCAGAAAGTAACTGCACCGAAACTCTGAGTCCAGTCAGTTCCGCATCTGTCTTCTCCAGCTTTGCATATTTGTCCAAACACCTCACCTGTTAGTGTGAGACAGGCTCACCCCTGAGGATCCTGGCTGCTAGTGAGTTACCTGACAAATGTAACTTTACCCGGATTCCTTTCTCCACCAGGAGTGCTGAGAACACCCTTTAGCAAGGCTGCTGGTACCACAGACCATGATTACATCATATCCCCTTTAAAATCGGAGTCATTCTTTAAATATTAGTAAAGTCATTTTTCACCCACAAAACTTTATGTTAAATTAGTCTGAAAAAATCATGTGATGGCTGATGTTTTAAACAGGTCCATTATCATCCGATTTCGTTCCGTTGGGTTATAGACTGGAATTTAACTAGAGATAAATGTTGCCTCCCTGACTGAACATTCGGAATTCTCTCAGGCCCAAAGGCTAGCTGACATTTAAAAATAGGATTTCTGCATTTTGTATCTATAATGGTTTTGGAGTTTCTAGTTATAAGCATATTTTCCTGTAATCACTTATGGTTACTGTTTATGAGCAATAATTGAAACTTATAAAGTAAGTAGGGAAAGCCAGACTGCACACAATTGTCAAAATACCTTCCTTTGCTAACATCGGTATTTTTTCTTCAACTTTCTTTATTATTTATTTATCTTTGGTGGGTTCCAGGGATGAAACCAGGATATCAGGCATACTAAGCGAGCAGTCTGTCACAGAGCTTCGCCCCCAGACTAACCCATTGGTTAGAATATTGACCACAATATGAATGGTGTCTTAACTTTTACATAAGAGTTGCTAGCTCATAATTAGATCCTGGAATACAGGGTTCAAGGAATGAAACTTAAGTCTGAAAATTAACATTTTTTAAATAATCCTCATTATAATTTTTTTTTCTTTTTTTGAGACAGGATCTCCTGTAGCCTGAACTGGCTTCAGACTTGCAATGCAGCCAGGAGTTGTTCCTAATCCTTCTGCCTATGTCCACAGCTGCTGGGATTGTGACCATGTATCTTTTATGCAGTGCTGGGGCTCAGTCCCAAGGTCCTGTGCACAGACACCACCAACTGAGCCACACCCCAGCCTCTCTCACTAACTTTACAATTTTACTTTGCTTCTTTTTTTGTGGTGATTCTTTAGGAAGGTTTCTAAATTGTGAATGAAAACATTTTACCAGGGCAGCCTGGCCCGCCTCACGCTCTTGTCTGAGTGGGATAAGTAAGTAGGGAATGAACTTGGTCTGGATCGTGAGTCTTCCTGATCTGACCTGTTGAGATTTGCAAACAGCTTCTGCTTTGAGAAGAAAGTATTTACCCAGTTGTTTTATTCACTGTCTTTAAAAAAAAGGAAAGATGAAGGCATGCAGTGCGTTAACACAAGCAGCCCTCGAGGGCAGACACCTCATACAGATCCTGATCGATTGTTTGGGATCTGGTTGTGGCCTTAAGTGTAGACGTAATAGACCACTTGCAGATACACTGAGAGTGAGGCCCTACCCTCGAGGGATGTTTGGAGTTCCTTTCAGGAGTTCAAGTCTGCCTCTTCCCTATCATCTTGCTGCCTGGGCAGGCG
The DNA here is from genome assembly GCF_004785775.1 of Grammomys surdaster. Taxonomy (NCBI): domain Eukaryota; kingdom Metazoa; phylum Chordata; class Mammalia; order Rodentia; family Muridae; genus Grammomys; species Grammomys surdaster. Next base: position 16,067,284 of record NW_021604567.1, on the reverse strand, counting down.
CCATGTTTACCTGGAACATCCATCCCTTCCTGCTCAGCCAGCATCAAGGACCTTGTGGTCATTTAAACCATGTCCTGCCGTCACACTTATCCTGATGGATGTTCTGAGATATCATTTTTTAGCATAATGTATAGAGTGTGCCCCTGCTCTAGATCTAAAGAGCTGTCCCCACTCCTGCCCTGTGGCCCCGTTTCTCCATTCCCTGGACCGATGTGCTGAGGAAGCCCCCAGTTCGGCCTTTTTCTCCATCTCACACCCCTCCCCCTTTATAAAACCCTGGTATGTCTCCCGCAGCTGTTTGGCTTTCTGTTTTTAGGTCACACAAGTCACAGAGGGAACGGACCATCGGCACCTCCTAAAGGCCGTTAATCATGCTTTTGGTTATGGAGACCCACTAATTACTGGGTTCCGATGGGGCTCCCCGACTTGAGATTGTGTTGATTTAGCCGCGTCACTCCGGGGGCAGATTCTGTTTACGTTGATATTTCCCATCTTAACTTGGAGGTGTTTACAAGGAAGGCACTGGCAGGCAGGCGCGCAGCAGGCCCCGGATGTATGGACCATGCCATGTGTTTTCCAGACAGGAAAATTGCTGATGCCTTGCTAAAGGGCAACCCCTGCTCTGCAGCAGAAGACTCAGTACAGTATCTCACCCATCTCTCCTTTTCCTTTTGCGGGTTGGGTGCCACTGGTGTCCTTCTGGCCGCCCTGCCCTCAGTGGGCCAGCCTTCTTTGCCTAGGTGTGGCTTAGGTCTTCATTCCTGGGTCTTTGTTCTTGGCTGTGGCCTCCAGTCTCCTTCTGAGAGTAAGGTTTACTTTGCAGGGCTGCTGGCTGGGACAAGTACTCAATGCAGACTCGTCTCTCAGATGGTAGCATGGGCTGCTGGAACTGGGACTTCTCCATAGCGCTGGCAAGACAATAGCTTAGAATGGATGAGTGTGTGAGACAGAGTGGCTTCTAGTGCAGGGGGGTGGAGGGGTGCTGGAGCCAGGAGGCTTGGGTTCTTTCCTCACTTTTGTGACAAAAGACAGAACAGCCCTGACTCTGGTTCATCCCCTGCCCCAGCCGCTGGCACTTGCTCTGTTGCTTCCTGTCCCCTTGAGTCTGAAACTCTAGGTGCTTCCTGTAAATGGAGCCTAAAATCATTTTCTCTTTGTGACAAAGGTCTTTTGGCATCACAAACGTCACAGCAAAGGTCAGAATCTCCCTCCTTGTAAAGGCTGAGTAATGTTCTGTTGCGTCTGTACCGCATGGTTTGTTCCATCCGTTCATCTCTCGTCGGACAGTTGGGCCTGGGTCAGTATCACTGCTGTGCTCGGGGCTGTACAGACACCTGGATTCCCACTTTTATTTCTTTTGGGTGTCTCCACAGAGATGGAATTGCCAGGTCATATAATCACAGTATGTTTCATGTTTTTGGTAGTCAGCACAGCATCCTACCCACCCATAGTTTGCCAAAGTTCCAGTCCCCACATGGCTGCCAGTCCTTAGCTGTTGCTAAGGTATCCTTCCTCCAGGCTGTGAAGTGCAGAATCCCTTCTTCAGTCGGTAGTTGATGTGGTAGTGCCCTCAGTGTGATGAGGAGAGCTAGGTCCCCTGAGGCAGTGGGTCCCCAGAAACAAGCGCTAGGGACCCCAGGTTCCAAAATTGAGAGTGCGGGTGTTTTCTGGCTCTTCATGTCACATTCCGTTCTGGTGCCTTCTCTTTTATTGCCCTACGCTTGAAATTTAGGTTGAATGCAAACTGTATTTAGATTTATTCACGGCCTCTCAACACCTTTCCTGCTTTCTTTTGACAGGATGGCCATAAGAAGTCTTTCTCAAGTAGTAAATTAATTTAAGTGGCACGTACCCCACCTGAATTTTGTTCCGTGTTGGCAGTTTAGATAAATGGATATTATAATCGCTGAGCATTCTGGCCCAACAAGCCAGGGCCGACGTGGGAGACGACGCTACAGCAGTGATAATATTCTGTCAGTCTGGGACAGGGAAGGAGACTGCGAGAGGGAAAAAAATCCAGGGTGTGTTTTCTTATTTGTATTTATAAGATGCCTGTGGGGAGTCAGGAAATGCTGTATGGCAGTTTACATGGCCCATGGTGGGAGATAAAGCCGCAAGGAAGGCCCGTGGAGGAGATGCAGGGCAGGCCGGTTAATCGGCAGCTGTGTCTGAAGATACGCCCTCCTTTGCCAGCAGAGATTCTCTCCCCGCTTAACCCCACCATTTCCTTGAAGAATGCAGTCTATTTTTAATGACTTTATTGATTTGACGATTGGTTTACAACGAGCTGTATTTATTGCGGGAACGTTCCGTCCCCGTCAGCACTTTAATACGCATAAATCTACTTTTGGCACCACTTTGATAGACTGTAAAACTGCTTATATTTGCAGGAAAATTTGTTTTGCCACGGTGTGTTTATGTTAGATGCGGTGTGACTTCCCCCCCCCCCCTTGAAATCATTTTATGTCATAGCTTAGCTGAGAGAGACACACACTCGGGGCCACTCACATCAGGTGCTGATGAGCGGACGTAAAACAGAGACCGATGTTTTACACAGCTGGGAGACCGCAGCTTCAGGCTAGCACGGATGGTTCTCTGATGCTTTATTTTTTACTGTTGTGTGAAGATGTCACACAACACACACACACACACATACACACACACACACGATAAAGTAAATACTTAGCATACCCTATGTTTACTGTTACAATAATCTGAATATAATCCCATTATTTTGTGTACAAGAGCCAGTAAAAGGGGGACTTTATTTCCCATTGCTTAGTATATGGATGGAGTTAAAATAAATTTTCTATGAGACTTCCTTTTTCATTTAAATAATGTTGTATATAGTTAGCTTCGATGTGTTTTAATGAATGCAATTTTAAGGTATGAACTGACATACACACACACACACACACACACACACACACATATATATATATATTCCTTTTCCACAAAATTTCTTAATACATACTTTATTCTTCAATGAAGAGAACTATAATTTTTATTTAGTTTTTTAAATTTTAATTGATATATTTATTCCCATGTTATGGGTGGGACCCAGAACCTCCTCTACCAGCGAACTCCACTTCTAAAATTTTATTTTTGCCTTCATGATAAACCCGTGATAAGCTAGTGTTTGATTATGCCTGGGTTAGATCGAGGCAGATAGATGCAGTGTAGCCATAAATCCACTACCAAGTGCATTCCTCTATGACATTACAGCCTGGACCCCATCCTCGTCCGCCCCTGAGATTGCTAATTCAGATTCAAATATACATTGAAGTGCAAAGGCCCTGCTTTAAATAGGCAGAAGCATTTGTGGAACCAGGGGCCTGCTTCCAGCCCTGGGGCCTCGAACTGCAGCAATGGCTCTCTGCTGCTTCCTGCTTTCTTCACAGGAGGAGATGAACTTGCAGTTATAGAAGCCTGAGCAGCACTCAGCAGCCTTTGGGAATTATCAGCTGAACTTGAAGTGGGTCTGTGGGTTTTCACAGGGAATGTTATAATGACATTTAATTTAAAAGAGCCTTGTTGATAAGGGAGGCACAGGGAGCCAAAATTGTCCTATGGGTTTTTGCTGGGCTGGCAAGTTGTGTGGGTTTGTATAGCGGGAAATCACTTTCTTCTATGGAGATGGTCCCAGCTTCTTTGTGTGTGGGTGGGTGTTGAAGGAGAGAAGGGGCATGGCGGAAGGCGGTTCTGAGTCTGGGCTTTGCTCAATATGAGCAGAACATCCAGGTAGGTGGAGTCAGCTGTCCAGCTCTGCACGCATGCAGATGGGAGGAGAGAAGTTGCCAGCTCTAGAGTTCTGGGAGGACTTGCAGACGCCTCTGGGCATAGGAGCAGCTGAATACATCGTGAATCATGCAATTGAGCAGCCTGCTAAGTGAGGGAGAAAAGAATATCACGCACAGAGGTTTGATGTCTTTTTATGAGAGAACAAAGGAGTTTCGATTCTTTCACGTTGAGTTCAGCTTAGCCATTGTGTGGCAAAGGAGGTTTAATGAATCATTGTTTAACTAAGGGCTTGCCAAGTATTTGACCATTAAATAGTCTCCAGTGTGTATAGAGTTCTCCTCTCACAGACTTCTTACTTGACTGTGATTAATTGGCATCGAATTGTTATTTAATTACCTCTGCAGAAATCTAAGAACAGTTTGTGTTCTGATTAAGTTATTTGATGTAATAACAAGCCTCAGAGCTGGGAAGGTCAGCTCAGTCTTTGGGACAACTTGCCACCGAGAAGGCCCAACTCCTGTTGCTTGAAACTCACAAAGGGTCTCCAAAGTATTAAAACCCAAGAATCACCAATGTAGCTTTTACTTAAAATATCTGCATGTGTGGCAGTTGTTAACTTACATTGTAAGTCTGTAAAGCTCACATTGAAATTTGCGTGAAGCTATTAACTGGCTCACACTTGGAGTAAGAAGGCATGGAACCTGTCCCCTCCTTCAGTCCAAACCCTCCACAGTTAAACGCCCGTTGGCAACATCGACAGATAGAAGGCCACCAGCTGCATGCATTGAAAATGTAAGAGAAACCTGGGGGCGTGGTTGTGGTTTTGGCTTAGGAACGGCTGACCTAGTGAGAGGGGATATGAAAACCATCCTTACGAGGGTAGATTTTGGAATGGTGAGGCCCACACCACGTAAGGAGACTGGAGACTACGCAAGGTAGAGGAATGGAAATTCCATTTCTAGGTAGATATTGAAAGAAGGAGTAATGGCATCCTGAAGCATGCATGGCATTTCAAAGGAGGGTACCGAACAGTCTCAGATGCCGTTGAAGAAGTCAACAAACATGAGGGCTGAGCGACGGCGGCTACCAGCCTTAGAAACCCTTGAAATCTTAGATTCAGCTAGGGATGCTGAGGTGGGGAGAAGGATATGGTGGGACTGGGCGAGACCTGGGGAGCTGGGGTGGGCTGTGGTATTTTAATAGTTCCGAATTCTCTGTAAGGACAGGGTGATGGTTTAACTAACATGTGTCCAGAGCTTTCCATGACAAGATAAGTAAATTCAAGCCATTACAGTACTGTGTCCTATTGTTGCAAAGCTTATCTGGACTTAGAAGTAATGCAGTAGTTGAAAAGGCTGTTCTTTATAAACACTTCTTTAAATCCTAACAAAGGTGTATATATTTACGGTTGACAGCCTAGCCAGCTTGGCGTAACATCTGTTGGCAATTCCCTGGTATTAAGACGATACGCTGAAGATAGAAGTAAAGATCAGATTTGGGTGTTGGTTGATCTGTTTCCAGCACACCTTCAGTTGTTTTACATAGGGCGGGTAGTGGGAGGGCCCATTGTCTTCAAGTTCCGTCACGTTCTCACGCCAAATGTTTTTGCTGTCCTATTTTTTGAGCATTGCGTGTGCTCATGTAAGCGTTGGAAACGGAAAGAGCTGATTTTGCATGTCAGGTGGCAGTTGCCAGTCAGGGTAATCTTATCATCGGGTTGGACGCTGACCTTTGTGGAAGTAGAATTCCTTGACTCTGTGAGTGCTTTCAGTAGCTGCTGCCATCTTTGTGTTATCACACATTCTTGAGACGGTTGGGTATTTTCAGGCCTTTTGTTTTGTCCCCTTAACACTGGATTTTATGAACTAATTCATGAGCATTTGGCCACAAATGATAGTTACGGGATGGTGTATAAGGAAGACCTCCTACAGCAGGAGAGGTCACATGGTTGTCAGCTTTCTGTTTTCTTAGCAACAAGGAGTTCTTAGCTTCTTGCGTGGTTCACAGTCTAAGAATCTCCTGAAATCATATGCAAATTATGTTTGAGCATGTTCCAACACACGGGCTCCGTATGTACCTTTCCATCAGGCCTGTCTTATTCTAGAGTTCCAGTCTCAGAGAGTCTTCTAGAGATCTGTTCTCCCTATATCATACATGGGTACGTGGTTTTGTGCAATATTGTTGAATTTCATGAGTAAGGAAGTAGCCTCATCTATCTTCCTGCCTTTTCTTCTCCTTAAGGCTTAGAAAAGCATTTAATGGTTGCTTCAACACCAAGGTTCCCCTAGGTAATTTGTGAAGTATTTGTCATCCCTTCAGAGTAACTGTCCACCAAACTTGTAGACATGAGCAGTTGGACTTGCTGTGGGTCACATGACCATGGCAAGATGCTGGAATGAGGTGGGCCACAAGTCCCTGTACTTAACTAATCAATTATGTTTGTGTGTTTATTTTTGGAAAACGAGAACATTTATGATTGAAATCCTCAAGATGAACTGGAGGCTGCAGCAGCTGGCCTCTCGGGTTTAGGTGTCGTTCCTTCACGGAATCCATGCCCGAATCAACGATAGACAATCTTTAGGTGCCTCATCCGACCAGTCCTGGTAGTGTTTTGTCTTTTAGCCTTGGCACTTCAGTTAGACTTTCTCTTGCGCTTGGCAGAGTAGCCACATTTGCCCAATTGGTCGACTTCTTAGAGTCCCAGTGGCGGCTCAGTGTGTGCGTCTTACTGCGAAGCTTTCCAAAGAATGATGTTCTTTTCTTATCTTGCTTCTACCAGTGAGGCCAAGGAGACTGGAAGAGAAAACACTTCCGCTGGATCTTAGAGACTGGAAGAGAAAGCACTTACACTGCTGCCTAGAGACAGGAAGAGGAGGAAGCACTTCCGCTGCTTCATGTGTCTTACTAGACTGTCGCATTCATTCTCTGGCTCACGTGTTAATCTATTTACTCACAGCGACTTAGGCCACTTAATCTTGAGGTGGAGTTATTTTAAATGGTTTACTTCAATTGCTGTTAGCCAAGAGAGCCTTCCCGAAACTCTTCTGACCAGGGGTGATAGTTAAAGTGTTTAACATCTGACACAGCTGCCATTAGTCAATCAGAGCGGGGCAGAGACATCCACAGCAGGTTTGTTCATAACCATTCATGCCAGTGTAATGCCTGCCCAGCTTGACACCTTCCTGGCTCCTTCTTCCTAGCAGGTATTTAATAGAGCTTGCAGAGGTGTTCTGTAAAGCAGCAGCGTGTCATAGATGTGTTGACAAGAACACGCCTTCTGAATCCCTATAATACAGGGTGTGGGTCCAGCTTGACGACTTAGTAACTTGGATTTAATTTCCTTGAGTTAAATTCTTCATCTCAAAGTCTGAGCTGCCTTGTCTTTAAATGGGGACAGTGTCTTTGTTACAGTGCAGTGAATGTGTGTGCGTCCTATTTAGCAGTGTCTGACCTTCAGTGTCTGGTATGTGATGGTGCTTTAGAAACTAAGAGTGATGCCAAATGACCATAAGAAAGTCTGGCATCAGTCCTGCATAGTGAGGGCACAGTGTGAATTGACATGGGCTCCATCAGAGTCAGAGGTGGGAGTGATCTCTTGGACCGTTTTCTGTAGATCTTAGCAGATGTGTCTGGAGCTGGCTTGGAGGTAGACAATGTCCTCTCATCCTGACGCCACCCTATCCCCCTCCTTACAGACATAGCTTTTACGAACCATGGATGAAAGACACAAATGAAGTATCTTCCCTACTATAGGGAGTTTCTAGTGTCGCCGTCTCAATACTTCCTGTTTTCCCATTTCTGTCCTATCCTCAGGACTATCTTGACAAGGTTGTGCATTTTCTCTCATCCAGGCAAACACTTGTCTGCCTAATTCTTAGTCCTGAAAGATGCTTTTTCCCCAGCCCAGATTCTGTACGCAACCCTATTCTTTGCCCTCCTTTCAGATTCTCAAGTCTTCTCTCTGTGAAACTATTGGGCTAACACAGCCTGACTCCTGTACCTCACCCTCTCTGGTAGTGGTCTTCTGTGATACAGTTTCTGTACTGTCACAATGCCTGGTGTGTTATCTGTGCTTTCTTGTTTCTGCGGTGTGGTGTGTGTGTGTGTGTGTGTGTGTGTGTGTGTGCGTGGACTGTCAGCAATGTCTTTATTCACACACAGTGCTCTTCCCTTGACTTCAGTTTTCCTTTCTAAAGTTTTCAGTTACAAATGGTCAACCGCAGTCTTAAAATGCTATCTGGGTCAGCTCTTTGCAAGTCTGAGAGAGCGCATTCATATAGCATCTACTGTAGGATACCGTGATAATTTTTTATTTTTATTGCTTATTGGTAGTCTCTTACTGTGTCTAATTTATTAGCTTTGTGGTACCATGGGTCACTGTGTGTTTGAAACAACACGTAGAGGGTTTGATGCTGGCTGTGGTTTCAGGCTTCTGTCCAGTATCTTGAAATGCACCCATCCCTACTGATAACCTGCTACCATGGTGCCTTGTGTCTCCTTTCTGGTCTGCCTGTCATCCCCCACATCCTCTTATGGACCCTCACATACTCTGTATCTACTGCATCTCAACTCCCACTGCTTCCTCTGCCTGGAAACCGCACCTGGAGCCTGCTGCCCCGTCTCCAGCTCTTCCAGATCTGGGGATGCTGTGGTGTCTAGAAAGTCTAGACTTTCTAGAGAGCTTGGACAGCATCTTGCCTCTATCTGTAGGTTGCTATACCCAGACTCAGCCTGTGGTCTGAATTATTTTAAATATAGTTTGCTGGAATACAGACAGATCCATTTGGTAGCAATGCAAAGGACATGGCAGGGATGGCCAGCTTGATACTGTGTATGGCAATAGACATCCCCTCCCAAAACAACAGTCAAGGAAGATGACAGGAAGCAGCCAGCATTGGAAACAGACCTGAAATTGGAAAACAAACCATTTGCTGTCTGTAGCAGCAGGGCTTTCTTTCTATGTATTTTTTTGTGCACAGGAAGTATTTGTGCACTTCCTGCATGTTAGCCATTGGCCTGGACAGCAGGGGAGTTTCACAGAAGAAACCAAACAGAAAGCCCATCCTAAAAAGCCCCCCTTTTGACTAATGTGAATAATAATGAAAAGAATCCCAAGGCCTTTGGCTTCCAGAAGCTCAGAAGAGAATCGTACAGACCTTCATTGCATGAAGGTGATCTGAGATAGAAGAAATATTCTTGAGTAAGGTCAGGAAGAACTGAGCAGGTAAGATTTGGGATGCTCAAGAAACAGGAACCAAAATTTTTTTAATTTTTTTTTTTTTAAAAAGGAAGTTCAGGGGACAAGGTGGGGGGGGTGGGGCGGCAGAAGAGACAGAGAGAGAACAAACCAGAAAAATAAACACACTTGTTAAGTAGCTCTGTCCTTGGATAAAGGGCCAGCAAAAGCTGTCTTGAAGAACGAGGTTTGTCATGCGTCTCTTTACTGTGGCATAAGAAGTCCCCAGAACACTGGGCAGGTGGTCTGTCTCCATCCCACCATGACACATTGCAGCCCCTAGAGCAAGGACAACTGGTCTTTGCTCCTCTGATATGAGCAGTGTGGCCTTAACCTGCAGACCTCTTTGGAAACCTCCTCTACATGAAAGTCCAACAGAGAGGAAAGGCCCTGCTAAGTAGAAGACGGGCCGTTTTAGGAGACGGATAGATGTGTGAAATATAGTTTGCTGGAACAGAGACAGATCCATTTGGATCTGTGAAGTTGAGTCTCCCTGGCATCTGCTTCCTCCTCTGTGCCATGAAGATTCCCAGAGTCTTGGAACTGTCGTACCGTGATTTGGAGGTTACTAGCCGTGAGAGTCTTTCATGCCCCATTTCAGCTTTGAACTCCTACAGTAATGAGTAGCACCCCGTATGTGTACACTGCTCCTGAACTTAGCAGAAGACTTCTGGCCATGTTCTCGTTCCTCCTCCTGATCTCTGGCCTCTGAGGCAGAGCAAGGCACATGCATCCATGTTGTTGGATTTTCACTGACGTTGAATGACTCCTCTGACATCCTCTTGCCTCTGTGGGCAGAGGAGGAGGAGGACCTGTGTGGCCCCATTCTCATGGTCTTTTGTTTCACGTCTTTGATCGTCACCATGTTCTGACAGAAAATGAACCAGCCAGCGCCAAGGACCTCCAGAGGAAAGGACCTCTCAACACCGCCTGTTCTGTTCTCACACTAGGTTGGCTGAATTTTTTTTATTTTTTAGAGCATCTAGGCTGACCCATTCTTAAAATGGCTTCCTCGTCTCCCATGACCACAGCTGTCCTGGTTACCCCAGTGACTCAGCTGGGCTCTGTTCTGCGCTCTCTGCCTTGGACTCTCCTTTCCCAGCCTCCAGTCATTGTACCCAGCGTCACCCATCCTGTCTGTGTTGCTAGACAGTGTACTCTGGAGGGTATTTAGATTTAGGTGCCACATCTCACGAAACTGGTTCATTCGCTTGTTCCTCTCTTCCTCCAGTCTCCCGGCCATTGGCTACAGCCCTATGGGAAACCACCCTCCCCCGATGCCCAGCCTGAGCCTGGCCCGTCTGCCTCTATCTCTTTCTACTCTCAGTAGGCTGCCAATCGAAGATAAACCCTCCAACTCAAGTAATCCACACTCACACCCCCAGTGTGATGTGCTAGCAGTGGGACTCGGCCTCACATGTGCCTAGGCCACAGATAAATTCTTCCCAGCAACCAGCACACTGAGCTCTTACCCTCAAGGTCAAGTATGGTCTGAATTAGTGGAACTGTGCTTGCCTATACCTGAGACTGTTTCTTTGGCAAAGAATACAGCTCAGAGGAGACATACTTAATAAAGTTTATGCCATGGACGAACCTCAGAAGTGTCAGATTAAAACAAGGATATAAAAGACAACATAGTCATTGATTCTATTTATTTGAAAGGTACCGTAAAAAGACATAGATGACAGAAGGTACATTCATGGTTCCCTGAGGCTGGGAATTATTGTTAATGGCAGGAGACATTAGGGAGGGGGTGGTGATGAGGGAATAAGACATATTGAACTTACACTTGGAGTGATAATTACATTATTTAGTAAGGTTACTAAGATACACTGAATTATGAAAACTATGCCTCAGTAAAAAAAAAAAAAAACAATCATTATTTTGATATAGGAAAAGAATACCTTTAAAAAACTGAGATTGTAAAGCAGGGTGGGCTATGTTAGGTAAGAAAGTGTTTCTGGTATGAGCATCAGAACCTATGTGGATCTCCAGCACCTACGTAAAAGCCTGATGTGGCACTGCCCAGGAATCCTAGGGAAAGGAAGAGATATGAGGCTTCCTGACCACTTAGTCTAGCTGAGTTGACGTCTTCTAGATTTTGTGTGAGAATCTAACTCAAAAAGTAAGGTCAAGGGTGATAACAGGAGAACATTCATGTTGACCTCCGACTTCCACACATGTGTGCACACATACACACACACACACACACACACTAACACACATTCACACACATATTCACACTAAGACACATTCACACATATACAAACACACTAACATACTTAACACACACTAACATACACATTAACATACATATACACATATATATACACATTCACGAACACTCCCACACATTCACACACACACTAACACACACATTCACATACTAACATACACACACACACACACACACACACACACACACACACACAAGGATTCCAGCTAGACATCAGTACTTCATGTAACTATACGAGAATCTGACTAAGGGAGAGAGGTCAGAATTCTACTGTGGCAGTAATTCCAGAATATACTCTACAGTTAGTTCCTAAAGTATAGCCCCTCGTAAATGTGGAAAGAAGCTTGATGATTGTGTCTGTGAATTTTTTTTCTGGACAAGACAGAAAAGCAGAGCCATGTGCAAGGACCCAGTGTGACATTGTGACTTCAGGGCCGCCAGCCTGTCCCAGTTTCTCATTCTCTGTCCTTTCTATGTTTCCTTTCTTACGAATCATGTGACCCGGGAAAATATTCAGAACATATTAGAGTCTCCTCGTAGATTATTATTACATGCCGAGATAATGCTGCACTGGCCACATCTGGCTTGTAGAGCCGGGATAGTTTCTAGGGATAGAATTTGTGGATTCAAAAGAGTTAAACTCTCAAAGTTGTTTGTTTCTGTAGCTTTCTCCCCAGTCTGCCTGTGCAGTGTAGTGTTAGGGTAACATGAGATTTTCCTTTCTTTTTAAATCAGCATTTATTCCTTGTCCGCAGTAAGATCTTTTATAAGAACAATTTTCTTTCAAGTGTAGCACGTCCTTCAAGGGTGCTCACTACCCTGTGTCCCCATTTCTGTCACCCTCTCTTCTCTTCCCGGTCCCCTTTTTAGGATCCCTCTTCTGTGTTCATGTCTCATACGTATGGCTTTTATAAATATGTATGGACCATCTAGGATTCTCCAATGAGGAAAAAAAAAAACAAAACCAGGCGTCATTTGTCTGAGTCTGGCTTGCATCACATAATGTGATAATTTCCCGTTGTTTCCATTTTCTAGCAGACTTTAAACATCATTCTTTGTGGATGACTGGGGCTCTGTCTGAGTACTATGCCTCACCTTCTTTAATCATTCATGTGCTGATGAACACCTGGGCTGATGTTGTATTTTACATTTTGGCTTTTGTGAATAGTGAGGCCAGAGTCATGGGTATGCGGGTATCTGGTGTGTTGAGTAAGTGCCCTCTGAGTGTGTTACGTAGGAGTGGTGCCTTAGGTCAAATGGGGATTCTGGTTTTGGTTTTGTGAGGCACCTCCATACTGATTTTCATAGCAGCAAAATCAGTTTATATTCCCACCAGCAATGTATAAAGGTTCCCCTGTCTTCCCAGCGTCTTGTACCTTATCCAGCATTTTCTCCTGATGATAACCATCTGAGTAGAATCTCAGTCTATTCTAATTTTCATTTTCTCTGCAGCTGAACGGTTTGGACTTTTTCATGTTTTCTGGTCATTTGTACTTCGAAATTTGAGAATCTTCTATTCTTTTATTATATTGGTCCTTCATTGTTGCTTCTTGTGCACTGTACATGTTTATGTGTGTGCACACATGTGTACGTGTATTGCATACATGTGTGCGGATGCCAGAGGTCAATGTTGTTTGTCATTATTATTATTAATTATTTGAGACAAGATCTCTCATTAACCTGAAGCTAGCCGGTTCAGCTAGCTTGGCTGGTCAGTGAGCCCCATAAGTTCTTTTTGTTCCCCAGTATTGATAAGCACACGCTGTTGACCCTGAGTGCTGGGGACCTTGGGTCTGAGCTCATATCGGCATGCTTGCTTGGAAGAGTGCTTTAACGGAAGAACCATCTCCTCAATTCCTGGCTGTTTAACGGGATTGTTTGCTTCTCTTGGTATCTCAGGTATTTTTTTTTAGTTGTTTATATATTCTAGATATTAATCTTCTGTCTAAACATATTTTAAAGCAGTGGGTCCCAACCTTCCTAACGCTGCAACCTTTTAATACAATTCCTCATGCTGTGGTGACCCCCCAACTATGAAACCATTTTCGTTGCTACTTCATAGGTGTGATTTTGCTGCTGTTATGAATCACAGTGTAAATATCTCATGTGCAGGATATGTGTCTGATATGTGACCACCAAGAGGGTCAAACCCACAGGTTGAGAACCATTGCTTTAGAGCAGCGTGGTACTGGGAAGAGTAGATATCCACACATAAGCGAAGGCACAGTTCTGCTCTGTGAAAAAGCAGATCAAAGAACTTCATCTGAGACCCAAATCTGATAAAGGAAGGGGAAGGGGGGCTTCAAGACATAGGCCCAGCTACAGGCTCTCTGAAAACAACTGTTCTGGCTCAGGAAATAACACTAGAATTGACAAATAGGATTGCATGAAATTAAAAGGCTTTACACAGTGAGGGAAATAAATACTCACCAGAATTAAAAGACACCTCAAAAAGGAAGAAAATTGTTGATCCAGGTTTTTTTTTTCTTTTAATATGTTGTAGAACGTGGTATCTGGCCTCTAATTCTGGGCATGGTAGGTGTGCAGAACCAGGGCCTGGGGCTCTACTCACACAGAGGCATGCAAGTAATCCCTGGGGCTAGCTTCGAGTCCTGTACACTGCTACTAAGGGAGATGGGCCATCTGAGTGTGTGCAGAGACCTTGGTGGAGGGAGAACCCAGTCATCTGAGATACCTGTAGCATCAACAGGTTCCTTGGGGGAAGTCTGGAAGGGCTGTGACTAAGTGTATGAGGGGCTGTCACAGCAAGAGAAATTAGCGGTTCTGAGTGCACAGTAGCATTTGGGTGTTCTAGAAGGCAAGGTTCTGCATAACGTACACAAGCAAGTTGTTCTAACAGAACAGTTTGCTTGGACTGGATTCTCCCGGGGAAACTCACTCCCCTCCCCACTCTACTCCCCTGAGACATTCCTGTGGTGACCACATGTCATCGAGACGAAGAGGCAGAGTATGGGGGTACTCACCATAAGGATTCGATCTGGAAACTTCTGAGCAAGTGACTCTGAGGCCTTGAGCTCAATCTCACAGCCCCAATTTCAGTGTCGGCTGTAAGGCAGAAGCATCTTCCACAAACACTGTTCGTTCTCTCACGCATTTCTTAATAGTTACTCTGAGCCCCTCTTGTCTCATGTTATCTGTGGCCACCGGGGGATAGGAGCACAGGCAATGGGACATCTTTGATGAGTAGTTGTGGTGACTGTTGAGAGTGCGGGGGTGCACAACAGAGGATAGAGCAATACCTCTGGGGTCTTCCTGTACCACTCTCTGCGTTATTGCCCTAAGATTCGGTCTCACTGAACCAGAACATTGCAGGTTAGCCTGGGCTGCAAGCTTATTCAGTCTACCCATCTCCCCTCTCAGACATACCCGGCTTTGTATCTGGGTATCAGGAATTCCAACTCAGGTCCTTATGAAGCTGTATGAAGATGGCTTCTCTCAGTGTTTTTCCCAGAACTGAAGATCCTTGAATCCATTAAAATGTAAAGCAGTGGTTTTGGGGTTGGAGAGACTGCTCAGTGATTAAGAGCACTGACTACTCTTCCAGAGGTCCTGAGTTCAATTCCCAGCAACCACATGATGGCTCACAACCATTTGTAATAGGGTTCCAATACCCTGTTCTGTTGTGTCTGAAGACAGCTATAGAGTACTCATTCTTTTTTTTAAGAAAAGGAGTGGTTTTCATGTGAGAGTCACCTCTGTGATCTGTTTCATCAGTCTTTAAAGCTGAATCCTATATCTGGTATGTCTGAATTGTGCGCTAGTTTAAAGGTGTAACTTTCCCTTAATTTTAATCAAGTATTTAATGGTTCTGGTTTAGTTTGGTTTGTGTGTCTTTGAGATGGGGGTCTCACAATGAACCAGAACACTGCAGTTTAGCCTAGGCTACCTGGCCAGCAAGCTTATGTCTCCCACCCTCAGACATTCCTGGCTTTCTGCCTGGGTGCTAGGGATTCCAGTTCAGGACCTTACACTTGCTGAGCAAATGTGCTTACCCATCGAACCATAGTTTTCTTCTTTCGGTATTGTTTCTTTGTGAACTTAAAAATTAGTTCATAAAACCCACAGCATCCACAGGGGAACTTTGACTAAGGGTAGTGTTTTCTCAGATGTGTCTGATTTAAACTGTTCAGTTTCTCCCCCTCCGAGCCTGGGCCTGGTCCAGGGAGCCGTAGACAGGACATCCTTGTCATCCTTGGGCACTGAGACTCCGCCTCAGCTGTTGGACCAGAATCTTCTCCCAGTGGTGTGCTTCAGAGTCTGGCTAACAGTTGCTATCCCAGCTTTCTGTTTGTGGATTTGTTGTTTTTGGGGGTTTTTGTTTGTTTGTTTGTTTGTTTGTTTGTTTTTTAGCTCTTGTTAAAAAGTGCCTGGCATCCTGGCAGGATTTCTTCATACACTGGGCTCATTTAACCCCCAGGATGAGGCTCTAAAGGAGGTGTTACTAAAAGCTAACAAGAGTTGTCACTAGGCCTGCCAAGGATGTCGTGAAAGACACATTCTGGAGTCTGTGTGTCCTGAGCTGGAGACAGGAATGTTGAGGCCTGCTTGCCTCTGGTGTGCACACCCTGTAGTTTCTGGTAGAAGCTAGGTGCTCTGGAAGGATTACATTTGTACCATGGGCTACAAAAGCAGCAGCCAGAAAATTGCTCAGGGAGTCGCCTGTCTCAAAGTAGACTGTCTGTCTGTCTATCTATCTATCTATCTATCTATCTATCTATCTATCTATCTATCTATCATCTATCTATCATCTATCTGTCTTATCTGTCATTTATGAATGTATGTATTATGTATCTATCACCTATCATATCTATCTGTCTGCCTCTATCTTATCTATCTATCTATCTATCTATCTATCCATCCATCCATCACCTGTCTTTGTAAAACATGCTTGCTAAAAACCAGTTTTGGCTGGAGCCATTTTCCTGGGGTCTTCTCCATGGGAATTGCAGTGGATGGTAGAACCTGACCTTTACTCTTGGAGCATGGCTTCTGTTTCCCTGTCTCCTTCCCTCTTGTCTCCCTTCGTGCTTAAGCCTGCAGCCGTCACCTTGGACAGCTGTCTGACAGGAATGACGTGGACACTGGTGTGCATGTATTCGCAGTGTCTCCTCACAGGACAGCGTCTCGAGTTTCCCTGGGATTGTGAGATCCAATGAACCATCTTTTGGGGATAAAACACTGATACTGTAATTTACATTTAGAAAAACTAATTCTCAAGATTAAAGAAAAACTAACATAGCAGTCGGAACTTACTACTTTTTATGTTTGGTGATTTTCGTCTTTCTTCTTTGCACGTGGATTGACCTGGATGAGACCTAAAGGTTAAGGGGCGTGCTTAAACCACACAGAGCCAACTCTGTCATGAGATTTTCCCATTTCCTCAGCGTGTGTGTGTGTGTGTGTGTGTGTGTACATATATGTGTGTTTTTTTTAAAATGAAGGCCATATTACAATTCTCTGTCCAGCAGCATTTGGTAGTATTTTATTTTATTTAGGTATCACTCTATATTCTTTTTTTTCTTCGTCATTGACATCGGCTTATTTTATATGAATGCGTAGTATATTAAATACATATGCATTTAAAATATTGTTTTGATTTGTTTGCAAGTTGTTTCTCTTAAGGGTCTGTCTGGGGAGATGTGTAATTTCTCATATCCTGTGCTTGCAGGAAGAATTTTAAACCGTTTCTCCAAGGACATCGGACATATGGATGACTTGCTTCCCCTGACGTTCCTAGACTTCATCCAGGTATGTAGAGTAATATCATGTTCTCAAACTTGGAACAGTATACCCTTTTATTTTCTTTCTGTTTTTCAAGGCCTTTCTAAGAGGGGAAGGGTGGCAGTGAACTGGAGATATGTGTTGTTACCTTAACAAAAGGCCGTGTTTGTAGAAGAAAGGTGTGGCTATGTTTTGGAGGCTAACTTAGCGTGAGTAATGGCCTGTGTAGGAGTGGCTGTGCATTTGTGTCAGGGTTGGTTCATGGCAGCTACATGCTGGTAAGTGGCTTTCCATCTGCCTCCCAGGTATCTGGCATGGATTTGACTTACTGCGAACACATTTCATAATATAGAAACAATCACCTCTCATGGAAAGATAGCCCAGATTAACAAAATTATGCATTGTATTGCCACAAAGGGCAAATATTTACTGCACTGTTGTGTTTTTTTTGTTTGTTTGGTTGGGTTTTTTGTTTTGTTTTGTTTTTTGAAGGGGGTGGGGTAAAACCAGGTGTGGTTACTTACAAAGAACAGATTAGCAATAATCAGGTGAAAATAATACTTTGTTAGCAAGGACAATAGAGAGTGCTTATTGCAGATTCAGAGCTTTAAATGCAGGCGTGTTTAAGCCAATAATAGGAGTACAGGATCAAAGTCTTCTCACAAAATGTCTGTTTTTGTTTTCTTGGCAGCTTTTCTTTTCACTCGTTGATTGCTCTGTCTTAAGGTGTCTTTAGAAAAAAGGATCCCACAGAAATGCCTGCTTTTAGCATGTTGTTTTGTCTGTGAACCCCAGGGCCAAAAGAATCATGTTGGGTCACCTGTCTCTCATCTCCTCATTCAGTGTCCCGTTCCTGTGGTTTGATTTGTTTTGTTTCGCTTTCTTCTCTCATTTATGTCTGTATATTTTTCAGTGACTCAGGCAGGGGATCTTTTTTTTTTTTTTTTTTTTT
>NW_021604567.1:16043114-16049367 GCF_004785775.1 Grammomys surdaster | reverse complement strand
TTTTTCAGTGACTCAGGCAGGGGATCTTTTTTTTTTTTTTTTTTTTTGTTTCCCCCTAAGCGTTTATTTTGGAGAAGAAATGCATCTCTCAAAAGCTGTGCAGATTTTAAAGTCCCAGATGCCTGTGG
The DNA here is from genome assembly GCF_004785775.1 of Grammomys surdaster. Lineage (NCBI taxonomy): Eukaryota > Metazoa > Chordata > Mammalia > Rodentia > Muridae > Grammomys > Grammomys surdaster. The sequence continues at coordinate 16,049,239 of NW_021604567.1, read as the reverse complement.
CTCACTTGCAATGAGACTGAACCCCTTTCCCTCTTCCTAACCATTGCCAGTTTACAGCTGCTCACCGGAAGCCAGGTTGCAGACAGGAAGTGGAATTGTCACCAGGGATTCTGTTGAGCCCCAGTCTTGCAGGGCCCCTGGGATCCACAGTTGAGCTGGAATCCTGTTAGTCACACAGAAAGGGAGCCCGGGACTGCAAACAGCATGACCCATAGGTGAAGACTTCTCCTCACACCCACCCGGGGCCCACAGGCGGAGTCTGCACAGCAGAGAAGCACACCAGACTCTTGGTTCTGTGAAGTTATTTTTAAAATGTTTCCTACTGGCTTCAGCTATGCTCTTACCCTCGGGAAACAACCTCTCACTGCAGAGTCCCCCGTCCCATAGAAATACAGATAACTTTAAGCACATGTTTTGACAGCAATTATTAATTACTTCGACAAGAATTATTAGCAAAGGGCTCTCTCCACAGCCCTGAGCCAGGCCGAGGTTGAGTTTCCAAAGCTAGCTGGCCCATTGTGAGTTTAGCAGAGTGAGCCCTGCTAATTAGAATCCATCTTGTGTTGTGTGTTTTTATAGCGCCTGTGGAGGGACGATACTTGACAGGTACTTCTTGATTCCAGTACAAAGCATTCTCCGTCCGCCTTGTGAGGAGAGAAGATTCTAGCCTCTAGCCTCATACTTCAATTTAGCCAGAGACTCCAGGGTCTTTATTCATCGTCCACCCAAACACTGCTGGTACACTTAACCACTGTTGGATCCTGTTAGCCAATTTCTAGAATCTAAAAAGCGGTGAATCTTGACGCTGTTGTTCCCGCACCCCCGAAGGGGTTTTACGTGAAGGATAGCTCACTTATCAAACACGATTCAGATCTGTTGTCACTCACTTCATTTGCAGGTGTCTTTAATAAGCCTGCCCTTAATCCTTTCAGGAAGAAATATTTTCTCCTTTTAAAAATAGTATTAGCTAAATATAAAAGCACTGATCTCCTGCCATTGTCGTGGGTTCTCTGAGGGACATTTCCCAACATTCGTTGTTTCAATGGTTGTCAAGAGGAATCAAGTGAAACTTAGTAAACAGAGCTGCTTCCTAGGACTGGGCCCAGCCTTGGCCGTGGAGGATTTGTGTCTGACGGCTGAGTGGCCTTCTCACCGAGGAACCACTGGCATCATTTTGAAGTATTTGGTGCCTGTTGCTTTATGATAGAGCAAAGATTTTTTTTTTTTATGAGAGCCACAAAAAATGAATTTAATGTGCCCTCAAAGAAAGGCTAACCAAAAAAATGTAAATGTAAAAATCCCCCCCCCCTTTTTAAGTAGGATAGGGCTCTGTCAGGACAAAAACAACCCAGTGGTGTTCTGGGACTCTTAATGGAATCATGTAAACTTAAAATAAACACTATTATGGTAAGCACATAGAATGAAAACTAATTTTCCAAATCAAATACATTATATTCAATTCATTTTCCCCAATCAACCAAATGTTTAAAACCTGTTAGTTATAACAGCAATCTCCTGGAAATTAATTAGAAGCCTATTAGCTCTGCTAGCTCGGGCGGATGGCAGGGATTGCTCCTTCCATGTATAAGTAGTCTCTGGAATGAAAGTGTGGCAAGGTCACAAATGACTGTCCCATGGGCTCACCCTGTGCATGGGCTTAGTACTTGATCTTTTTGGTGTGTTTTCTGGGGAGGGGGCAGTTTGGCAGGGGGTGCTTTCCCTTTCAGAAAAATTTTGTCTACTCTAATTCAATCTTTTAATACATTTTAAAAACATTTTGACTAAAAATGTAGCTCTCCTGACCTTGCATTTCTGAGACCTCGGTTCTATTCCCAGTACCACCAAAACAAACAAACAAACAAACAAAAAAGGGCCAGTGATAACAACAGCAGAATTGTGAGAATTAGCCATCAGACAAACCATTCAGGACTACGACTCTGCTATCAGTAATAGCACCAGCTTTCTGGTGTGGGTCTCTGAGGTGGGTGGAATTTTCCTCAGGCCTTGTTTACTGGTGTGTCGGTCCTTGAAGGGTTGGTTTTCTTAGCTCCTTTCCAAATTGACCTTAGTAGCTAACTTCCTGTCTGCCTTTGTTCTTAATGTCACTAGCAAACCCTGCTGCTGACATCAGGAAGCCACCAGCCAGCTCCAACTATGTACAGGGAATTTCCCAGGATGCTCCTGTACTCAGCTTGGCTGAAACAGTTAAGTTCAGCGGGATCTGATCTTCAGGGAAGCAAGAGTTCATCCAACATCTCCAGCGAACGTAGCAGCACGCAGCACGTAGACTAGCAGGCAGAGTAGAAACCAGAGCTCACAGTTGAGGTGATAGAAAGCAAAAAATAAAGGCTGCTTAGCTCGTAGTCCGTCCTTATAAAAGCTATGCATGTGTGCATGCTTTTCTGGAGAATTAAGATTGGCTAGCTATAGAAGTGAGTAGTGTAATTACAATTACCCCATGAACTGTTTAATCCAGGGCATGTGTGCTTCACTGCCTTTTCTGAAAGGTGAAGGCAGTTTAGTTAGTTTTGCAAGTCAGTCCAGAACTTGAGCATCTTGCTGAGTGTAAATCTGAGGAATTGAGGAGACGGGTCCTGAGGACAGGACCCTTCATTTGTGACATTGTACCTGGAGTCCCTATGTTCTGAGTTGGGACAAAAATTAGGACAGAGATCTGTCAGGCTACCGATGGGATGGCTAAATGAAGGAAATTTTGTTTAAAATGTGAACAGATTTCCTACTGTATAAGGCTAATTTTGTCCCTTAGGCTTCAACAAAAGATTGATGATTGTGTGTACATGGATGGGTTTTGTTTTAAAGTACTAACTATTGGTATTGGTGGTCATGGGGCACAGTGCAGTGACAGTTTTCAAAATCCGTGTCTTTGATTGCTTTCGCGAGAGGTATTAATGAGACAGGGTAAGAAGAGATGTCTGGGAGACTGGGCCCTTGGTAGGTCCAAGTGTGGATCTTTAGTGACTAAAGATAGATTACTGACGGGCTATGTAGCAAGGGGGTAGAATAGAACTGAAGGGTGTGCTGAATAAAATATAAATACATGACTGGAAATAGTAGCATTAAAATGGGAAGGTACGTTGGAGTTGCCAATGGCTCATAGTATACCTCTGGCTTAAAAAGTATTGTTCAAATGTGTTTCGTTTCTTGGGCTTTTCAAGAAATTGCAAGCACTTTGGGTATAGACAGGATTTCTCATAGCAAGTCCTCCATCAAGACAGACTCGTTTTATGCAGGCTAAAACTGGGTAGAATTAAAATATCAGTGCTGTAGAGATGTTCATGTGCCCTCAGATAGGAGACGCCAAGGAGAGACAAACATCTTAGAACCTGAATGATTGTACTGTTAACTAGACACACACACACACACACATATCTGTATATATGTAGATATATATTATATGCATGTGTAGAAAAGGTCATTAGCTCACAGCTTTAACCCTTTGATGTCTTATTGTCAGCATAAATTTCAGTAGCATTGATTTACTTTGTTTTCTCTTTCTATAATGCACATTCTATCTTACTGTGTGTTGTTTCAAGCATCACAGAATAATGCATGTAGAAGCCAAGAGGACAGCTGGTGGGAATCAGTTCTCTCCTTCTACCAACCTCTCTACCAGCCCACAGTCCTACATTTTCCTAAAGTGGTGATTAATAATTTAACAGATGCCATGTCTTAAATTTTTTTAGTAGCATTTTAATTAAAATAAGACTCAGTATTTTTAGTAATCACCTTAATAAGATAAATATGTTTGTAATATTTGATGGGGGTATGCTGAATGACTATGTTTGTGAATAGATACCTCACAAACCGTCTTTACTTTTTCCCCAAAGGAAAACATTATTTTTTATGTAAATTGGTGACTTGGGGATGAATCATTTCCTATTCCTGTAGGGTGTCTCTCCTTTCCAGCCTGTACCACTGATCTGTTAGGGAGCTCATAGAATGTGTCGGATATAGGGAGACATAGTCCGTTCAGCAAAGCAGAATAAAGCACAAAGCCAAACTGGACTGGGTTGTCCCAAATTGGGAAAGTAACTCTGTAGGTTCTGTATCGTGGACTTTAAAGCTATTTTATGTATCCTTATGAGATGTGTGTCATATTCATGAGATAAGGTGACTATTTTTCCTTCTCTGATCATCGTGGTCTAGTTGTCTCTACGTTCTCCCCATGACCCTCTATAGAGGCCCGTAGCAAGTAGTTATACCCACAGCGTGATCGAAATGAAATCAGAATCTCTGGGAGATGCTGCCCATGTATGGACATTGGGGAAATGCCCCGTTGCCTTGGCTTCCGGTAGAGCACAAAGAACCTGAGTGCAGCTTCCAGGTTGATTCACACAGGAGACATCCTGACCTCAGGTGACAGAAACAACTGCAGAGGGCCAGGGCTGCCTCCTTCCTCCCGGAAAATGGGATCACTGGGGATGGCCTGAATCAAACAGCAGGCAAAACTTGAAGCTTCTCCCCATAGCTTTCCTGGAGCCCTCTCCCCTGTTGATCGTCATACGAGTTTGTATGTCATGCATACTCATTCACCCAAAGGGCCTGAAACCGAGGCAGGAGGTGGTCACAACAGAGGAGGTAGACAGGGCTGGAGGAGAGACCTGTGAACAAAGAGGAGAAGGGCAGGGTGCTGCCAAAGTCCCCGTATGACCACGTACCTTTCCTCAACTGAGGAAGATGAAGGAGGTTGGTGGCAGTGTTCTGATATTATTATTATTATTATTATTATGATTTTATTATTATTATTATTTTGGTTATACTGAGTGCCAAGTGTGTTGTAGCTAAGTTTTAATGATCCTACTTGGCTTTAGCATGAGTGATCAGCCTCAATCATTTTAATTTTATCACTCCTCATTGATTTATTCAGAGAACACCTTTCTCATCGACTGCTGCCTTCTCGTGCTCTCACGTGAAATCTCGGGTATAGTATTTAGCATCCATAATTACTACTGACTGCCTGTCACTGGTTTTTCGTTCTGTCTGCTGCATTGCTGTCTGAGCCACATGCTGTGTGGATCAGACCATCACCGAGCTTCTGAACACAGCAGACACCGTTGCTCTCCACTTGAAATGTCAGTATCTCAGCTGATTCCAGCACTTAACTAAGATTTCTCCCCTGAACCCAAGAGTCTAATATATAGCAGCAGGTGAATCTGATCAACAGATAATATATATATATATATATTATAGCCTCCTCTAAGGCCAGTGTGGGAATGCCCAGCACTGAGCAAGGGCTTGAACCCTTCTCTCACAGGGTAGTGCCCTCTCAGACTCTGTATCCAAACAGATGTATGTTACTTTGCCCATGATTCATGTTATAAAGGGCAGGGGTCATTCTAGTTACCCACCCCCTCGATCTGACTCTTGGAGGGAAACTACCCATGAACCATGTGTGTGTGTGTGTGTCTGTGTGTGTGTATTTGTCTGAGTGTCTGTGTGAGTGTGTAGGTGTGCACATATATATAATATGTGTATATAATGTGTATTTATGTGCATGTAACATATGTGTATATGTAGTATGTGTACATGTATATATATGTCTATATGTAACTTGTATATGTATATGTATATGTGTGTGTGTGTGTGTGTGTATGTGTATATATATATATCATGTGTCTGTAACATGTGTGTGTTCATAAATTCCCTCAAGGAGCCATACATTTGCACTGTCTGTGGCAGGGCTGGGGAGATGGTAAAGCGCTTGCCATGCAGACGTGAGGAGCTGAGTGCAGTCCCCTAGAATTCATATGAAAAGGCCAGGCTTACAGCCCCAGGAGTGAGGAGATGGAACTCAGGGGCTACTTGAGACTTAGTGGCCAGCCAGCCTAGCCTCGCCAGATCCCTGAGCTTTAGGTTCAGTGAGAAACCCTGTCTTGAAGTAAGGCAGAAAAGGGATTGAGGAAGACGCCTAACACTAACCTCTCACCGTCACACACAAGCGGAGATACATACGTGCACACCTGCACACATGTTCGGTTGAGCCTGTCCAAAGTTAGCCCATCCTAGCTCATTAGTGAAGCCTACCCTGAAATTTTAGGGAACATAAAGATGTGTCATGTATACATCTCTCTCCTCTGAAGACGCTGTCATTCTTGGCTCATGGA
>NW_021604567.1:16034590-16042714 GCF_004785775.1 Grammomys surdaster | reverse complement strand
CAGTGAGGGATGCAGGAGGCCGGGATGCTGTGATGCAGTGAGGGATGTGCAGTGTTTGTGTTTGTCTCTTATCCCATTCCCATTCAATATCCCACAATGCTCTGGGTCCATGCTCGGTCCCTGTGCACAGAGGAAGCCTGATGGTGTCTGAGCACTGAGTTTTACTCTGAGAAACTCTAGACTTTGAGTTGTGGATTAAGGGAAGGAGAGCGGTAGTGTTGCTTACAGAGCCTTCTGCTCCTTTGAGTGAAGCCAAGAAGTCGGGAGTATTGAGGGTTTAGTGTTAGCCTTTGCCTCCTGAGGTGTTTGTTTGTCCCTTGGCTAATAAGTGGTCTAGCTGGTTTGCTCCTGCTTGACTTGCTCATTGTATTTGCCCTCTTGTCTCTTATAAGCACACTTTTTGCAAAGCTAGAAAACGGTCTGCCTTCTGCCCCATAGTCACCCCATGTGTCTTACTAAATTTGCGCACGATGCTGGCCATTGTAATTTAATGATGACATACTTACCAACAAAACTGATAAAATATAAGGAAGAACCTGATAGGCTAAAAGCTTTGGAAAAACTCAGTAACGACCTCTCCAAGACTAGGTGTGGTGGTACACACCTGTAGCCTCAGCCAGCACTTAGGAGGCTGAGGAGGCTGTCCTGACCACCTAGCCAGACTTGGATCCCAAACCCCCCAAATACTCAGTTTAATGCTCTTCCCCCACTCCCAGGTTGTCTTAGTTCCTGTGTTGCTACAGTGAAGAACAATAATACCAAGGGAGCTTACAGAAAAAAGCACATCACTAGGGACGTGGTTACAGCTTTAGGGAGTTTATGACCATCATGGCAGGGCAGAGCAGGGAGCAGGGCAGCAGGCAGGCATGGTGCTGGAGCAGTAGCTGAGAGCTCACATCTGATATGACAGTTGGAGGGAGAGAGACAGAAAGACAGACAGACTGGGTCTGGCATGGGACTTTGAAACATCAAACCTTCATGTTTCCAACAAGACCATGTCTGTCCTAAACAGCTCACCAACTAGGAACCAAACGTTCAAGTAGATGAGCCTATGGGGGCCATTCTCATTTAAAACACCACAGGTAGGAGTAGTAAATGGGGGGATCCTGAAGGAATACCTGAAGGCCCTGTACAAAGAGCTTCCCAGTGTCTGACAGTTGTTGAAGACTCATTGTATACAAGACCTCTCAGGAGGAGAAAGCAGGTAGATATGTGTGAATCCAAGCCTTGGTCTAGGTAGCAAGTTTGAGGCCAAGCCATGCCTATTGTACATGTTTTAAAATTAAAACTAAGCTTCGGGGTTTTTTGATTTCTGAGCTAACCTACATTCTTAGGTCATAGCTTTTGGGATTCTTCTGCAGCCTTCCTGGAGGAACTGGACAAAGCTTTGGGGGTAGTCCCTGAAGTAGAGAAGGCACACTTGTCAAGACTCCTGGGCGTGGGATATTTGTAATGAGACTACAGTATGGAATTGTAATACTACACAGTGTTGAAACAGGCTTCAGATGAGACAAGGGCAGTGGAGACAGATCCTGAAGAGACTGTGTCTCAAGAACCAGCCCTTAACGTTGGAGTAGTTGGTAGGACACAGCAAACAGGGCCCTGAGAGCAGAGGATTGTCCCTGCACAGAGGCAGAGGGCCCACTGACTTAGACATTGGGCGTCTACATAAGAATGCCGTGGCTAAGGCAAATCCTGACTGACTAGTAGCTCTGTAGTGCAGGACAGGTCATCCCTCAGGTCTGTCAATCACAAGCCATTTCAGTTTTAGACAATAGGTTCTCAGCTATCCCAGGATGGCCTTGAACTCACTATGTAGCCAAGGATGGCATTGTACTACCGATCCTTTTGTCTTCCTGAGTCCTGGGATTAGGAGGCCTGTGCCACCATGCCCAGTTTACGTGGTGTTGGGAGTTGAATCTAGGGCTTTGTGTGTGCTAAGCCAGCTCTACCAACTGAACTACTTCCTCACCCCATAGATAACCCCGAAGGCCACCAGATGTGGTTAAGGCCACCAGATGTGGCTATGTTTTGTCACATCATAGGTGCTGGGAAAACTGAGCTGTTCTCCATTCTGGATGAAGACAGACTGTTTAAAAAGCTAATGCGCAGATTCTCTTCTGTGTCTTCCTACCTGGGGTCACAGAGCTCCCCCCCCCAAAAAAAAAATAATACCATCACTTTGGGCCGTGCTCTTGCTTCTTTAGGAAAAGCCTCAAGTTTACATGCTGTGAGGTGACTGTGCGTGACAGGGTTCATATGTCATGTATGATAGCATTAGGGAGCATGGAAACCTCCCTTTCTAACTCACTAGCTTTACTACCGACCATCTCTATCCCCACAACGCTACATTCTATACATCCCCACAAAGCCACATCCTATACATCCCCACAAAGCTACGTCCTATACATCCCCACAAAGCCACATCCTATACATCCACACAAAGATACATACTATACATCCCCACAAAGATACATACTATACATCCCCACAAAGCTACGTCCTATACATCCCCACAAAGCTACGTCCTATACATCCCCACAAATATACATCCTGTACATCCCCACAAAGCTACATCCTATATATCCCCACAAAGCTACATCCTATATATCCCCACAAAGATACATCCTATACATCCCCACAAAGCTACGTCCTATACATCCCCACAAAGCTACATCTTGTACATCCCCACAAAGCTACGTCCTATACATCCCCACAAAGATACATCCTATACATCCCCACAAAGATACATCCTATACATCCCCACAAAGCCACATCCTGTACATCCCCACAAAGCTACGTCCTATAGAGCCGTAAAGATGAAAGAAAAGTACCTACTTCACAAGGATTGCAGGAGAGATAATTGCCCTCACGCTAACATAATTCTCTTCCTTTCGAGTAGTTTTGTTTCAGAATTAAGAGCCTGATACATTGTACTGGCTGGCTCTGAACTCCTGGGCTCAAAGGACCTTTCTGCCTCATTTTCTCAAGTGGATAGAGTGGCAGGTCTTCGGCTGAACACACCTGTCCCTGTACCCCGCACAGCCCACAGCCCCCTAGGTCTGGGGTTCTAACCCAGAGCTGGGCACCCCCCAGTGACATTCCAACAAAAATCATTCAAGTAATAAAGGATATGCTTCTTTTTAAGTATAGTATTATTTCTACATGAGACAAATAGCTTGGTAACAGTAATCATCTGTTGTGTTCCATTAAGATAACTCTCTGACACACACCAGACCCAAGTCCCAGCTCGTGAGCTTGTACGTTGGGTCTCTTAGTGCTTATGATTTTAATGGCTGTTTTCCATTTCTATCACACCATCGGGGTCTGTTGTTTTCAGAATAGACCACTGAGCAGTAAATATCTCATACGAATGAACCTTATACTATTTCCAAAGCTTCCATGGTCCCTGGAAGAGAGTAAAGTGTCTCACTTATCTAGAATTCTGGCAGCTGAGATCCCTACTTCCGAACAAAACAATAGAAAATGAAGTTACTTGGCATTTTAGTGGGGTTGGGGTTGTAGTTCTCCGAGTGTGCAAACTTGCACGCAGCTGCCCTCTGCAAAAAAAAAAAAAAAAAGCGCTGCCAGTGATTTAGAGCTGCATTGCAAAACCATTCTTCCTCACTTCACACCCTCATCAAAAAAGAAAAAAAAAAAAGAAGAAAAAGAAAGAAAGCCAACAGCTCCACTGAACTTAAATAACTGACTTTTCAAACCCTTTCATGGCACACAAAGGACTAATCCTGAGGCTACTTGAGCCACCAGTGCAGGCAGTCGTGGAGACCACCACTGAACGCGCTGTCCCCTCCCCCCTGCACACAGACACATTGACTTCTGCTTTATGAAGTGAAAATGCCAAGCCAAAGGACGTGAAGGAGCCGTCCCCAGTCCCTTCTTCCTGGGGGTGCGGGATGAGGAAAAGCTGCTGCATCTGGATATAGGGAACAAAGCCAGCCTAAGACTTGGGGACAATAGGCTGGGTCACAGGCTTTTATAGAAGCACAGGGGTGGAACTGCCCAGACTTGTCTGGTCCCACTGACCCTTGCATGGGCTTTGTGTGGAGATGTCAGGGGAAGTGTGTAGAAAGCACCCGGAACAATGACTTTGTCATTCGGGGAGTTCTACAGTTTGCTCACCCCACTTGCACCTTCCAATCCCTCTCAGACAAAGGACGGTGTTACGGTGTTACTAGGTCGCCTTGCCCTGGCTTTCAAAGATCTCGGTCTTTAAAAGTAAACTCACCCATTTTTTAACCAAATTAGAGTGTTTTTCATGCTTTTGGAAATCAACAAAAGAGTTTTACTCCGTGCCTTGGCAAGGAGGGAATCATCTGGGGATGCCAGCCTCAGAGATAATACCGTGCCAGCAGCCTAACTGGAGTGGGCCCCCTGGTCGTAGACAGCCAGGTTGTCAATAGCGGGTGCTGGAAATATTGACCAACACATGACCCAGGGGGCCTGTGTGATTGGCTGACAGCATCCACAAGACCCCTTGCCTACTGTTCCTGGACTGTTTCCTTAATGAGAGAGGAGGTGGTTGGGATTTTGCCAGTCAGAGAGTTAGCACACTCAGTAGTGTGGTGACAGTCACTGGGGATCCTCCCAGGCTTGTAGGCAATTTGTCCCAGCATGTGTGTCCTGGTGATAATGGTTGTAGTTTAGCAAGAAGGCAATTAAGATCTAAAGAACAACAACAACAAAAAACCCTGAACAATCTCGTGGTATTCTACAAGAGCACAGAACTTTATAAGCTAACATTGCTGGGTAGTGTGTGTGGTCAAAGAATAGAGGTCTTCTGCCATGCCCTCCCTCCCACCCGCCATGGGATCTCATGCCCTTAGCCACCTAGACAGTTGTTAAGCATAGAGAGGAATGCGGTGACATATTTACTTCTGCAGAGACCTCTAGAGTACCCGTATCTCACTGTTCTTGCTTGTATCCATTCTTGTCTATGTTCTGGTGTCTTACAGTGAGATAAATAAGAAATGGTTTGCCTACTGGACTTGCTTCAATTTTATTAAAATCCAACACTTCCTATTTTATGAGGTTTTTTTTAACACTTAATTATTGCACGTGTGTATGCGCGCTCAAATATATTGGTCAGAGGACTTGCAGGAGTCGGCTCTCCCTTCTGCCGTAGAGGTTCCAGAGATGAAATGGAGATTTCAGGCTTGGCAGCACACGCCTCACCCCATTAGCCATCTCGATGGCCCGAGCACTTTCCACTTTACATACGATGTGTCTTTTTAATTCGATCTGGACCGTAGTTCATCGTAAAGTACTGTCTTGGAGTTTCTCCTGCTTCTGAATGTCATAACTTACTTGTTTTTCCAAGCCCTTTCTCTGGCTCCTGATGGGGTATTTGCTGAGTATCTGAATCCAGCCTTGAAGTAGACGATACAGCCTCTGCCTCGTGGTGCAGGGTTCAGACCCCGTGAGAGAGATCACCCAGGGTGTGGGAGCTATGTTTGTTCTGAGATACATACTGATGTCTAGTCTTCAGACAGGGTCCTCTTCCCTACTCTAGATGTACCCAGAATAAATCATTCTTGGCACTGCAACCTTATAAAATGTTCAGCACATGCCTGCATGGGGCCCCGGTGACGTCAGCTCTTTCCTGCACCATCAGTATTCTTATCAAGATGTAAGTTTCCTACAATAAAGGAAGTATTCCCTTTTAGCTCAAAAGTCTTACCATCACGTACGTCTCTGTAACCCCCACCACATAGTGAGCAGAGCATTTCCGGCACACCATACAGTTTGACTTGAGCCTTTACTGTGGGTATGGCTGATCTCCTATGACTTTAACTTTGTTTCCCTGATGATTAGTGATACTGAGCTTTTTTGTGAACATTTATCGGCTACTTGGAACATTTTTTGTGTGTGGATTTTTTTGGTTCACATCTCTTTGCTTATTCTTTATGAATTTATTCTTAAAACCTTGTTATGGCTGATTTATTGGAGTATTATATGTTTAGTTTTAATGATTTCTCATTTTCTCCAGTTTGTGGCTTTCTTTTCTGTGTTGCTTTTTAACAGTATCTTTACTGAAGTCTAATAATAACCTTTTTTGTGTATTTCACGGTTTTTTTCTGTGTATCCTAAAGAATTTTTGCGTGTCCTGAGCCGTATGGAGATACTTTATTTTTATGTGCGTGTTGATGTCTGTATGTACATACATGTGTATGAATGAAGATGGAGCCCAGAGTAGATGTTGAGCATCTTTCTCGGTTTCTGCCCATCTGTCTTTTCAGCATATGTATTCATGTGTAGGGTGTATGTGTATGTATTCGAATGTGGGCACATGAGTGTACATGTATGTACGCACATGCCTGTGGAGACCAGAGGTTGATGCCACGTCTTCTTTGATTGCTGTTCACCCTGTACATAGAATCAGGTCTATTAATTGAACCCAGAGCTCCCCTCTAGGGCTGGTCTAGCTAGCCAAGTTCTCCTGGGGATTCCTGTGTCTCCAACATGCTAAAATTACAGGCCAGTTGCCACACCCACCTGGCATTGATGTAGACATCCAAAAGGCAGCCCTCAGCTAGCCCAGTGCATTTCTTAGTCACTGAGCCATCTCCTCGGCCCTCCATCTTACTTGACTTTTTCACATACTCAGCCTAGAGCTTTCCAATTGGACTAAACTGACTGGCCAACGGTCTCTCACCAGCCCCCGTCTCTTCCTTCCCGGCACTGGGGGTCATTATACACACACTGCTATGGTCCACTTTTTATGCGGCTTCTGGGACATTGGACTCTGTCCTCCCAATAGCGTGGCAAGTAATTTACTGCTTGAGATACCTCATGACCTCTCTTTGATCTTTCCTGAGAGCATCTCAGTGTGTGGCCCTGACTGTCCTGAAACTTGCTGTGCAGACTAAGGTGCTGGGGTTGCAGCCGTGGCCTGCTACACCAGCAATACCCTACTGTATCTTTGTCTACATTTTCAAAGGCCTCCTGCATTTGCAGGTGGTTCGGGTATATGGAAGGAGTGCTCGTTGTTTGAGGTTTGTTTCTCCTTAATATTTCTCCACATTTGGTAAACCTGTATGCATGAAATGGTCTTGATGTCTTGGCTGCCTGCGTGCGAGCTGCTGCTGGGTGCTTTCCCCACGCCGTCTGTCTGTTCTTTCATGAGTACCGCAGAGGCTTGCCTACTGTTCGTTTTAGAAAGACTTGGAACCCAGTAGCAGTTGGTGCCTCCCACTCTGCTGTCTTCTGTTAAAGCCCCTTTACTTAAGTTTTAAATTCACCTTACCTTTTTTCTTTAAACTAAAAACCTTACTTACTTTGGTTAATATTGCCCTCCACTGTTCTCCTTACCCTCAGTGCAAAGAAGGTCACTGGTATATCTGTGGCTAACTTAACTTCGCATCTGTCGTTCAGCAAAGATTTGGGTCTATCCTTTGCACCTCTTGTGTTATTTTGTAAACATCCGGTATTAGAGATATACCGACCTCATGAAAGAAAAGAGTTGGCAAGGGATTTCTGTCTGCAGTAGTCAGTGGTATGTGTCAACTTGGCTGGCTTAAGGCTCCCAACCCAAATAGTTTACTCAAACAGAAACCAAGGTGTTGATGGAAAGGTATTTTGAAAATGTGATTACTGGCTTATAATTGGTTGGTTTCAAGTAAGGGCAATTATATCAGGTCATCCCAGGCTGCTTGGTTCGGTGGATTAAAAGGTCTTAAAAGCAGAAGCAGAAGGAACTATGGCTGCGGCGACAGCTTCCCCGCCCTGCAGATCCCGAACTTGCCTCACCTGCCCCCAGTCACAGAGGCCAGTCACCAGGAGTGATCTTCTCAAAATGTTTGTCTTGAGCTACTTCTATTCCTCTACAGTCCTCTTTCTTTTGCAGGGGGTTGGGAGTGTAGCTGACCTGAACTCTCTGTATAGACCAAACTGGCTTCAACCCACGGCTATCCACCTGCCTCAGCCTCTGAGTGATGGTGTTAAAAGGAATACACCAGCATGCCCTGTCAGTCCTCTTTTCTAAAAGAAAACCAAGAATTTTCTAAGATTGGCGGGTTTTTTTTCTTTCCTAAGTGTTTCATGGAATTCACCAGTGGAGCACTGTAGCCCAAGAGTGGAGCACTGTAGCCCAAGAGTGGAGCACTG
>NW_021604567.1:16014865-16034580 GCF_004785775.1 Grammomys surdaster | reverse complement strand
ACACTGTAGCCCAAGAGTGGAGCACTGTAGCCCAAGAGTGGAGCACTTAAAAATCAAGAACTTTGACTCATCACTAAATTCCTTTCAGATAATGAATTCTGATTCTCAAATTAAATAGAGCTATTCAGGTTGCTCTCTTTTGTAATATAACCTTTAGCCACCATTTCTCAAGACATAAGCCATCTACATGAAACATGTTAACTGCGTGTTTAATCAGCCCTTTTAAAGCCCGCGTCTTGCCTCTCGCAGTACACAATGGGAGCCAGTCTCCTTCCTTGGCCTTGAAGCTTACTAATTAGGTAGTGTTTTGAAAGACCCACGTTTTGTTGTTTTTCTATCTAATTAATATCTTTCCATTTTCTTTTATGCTGTCATTTTTTTATGTCCTCTCACTGTATAGCCTTGATTAGCCTGGAACTCCGTATGTAGATCAAGCTGGCCTCAGACTTGCAGCAATCCTCCTGTTTCTGCCTTCCAAGTAATGTCGTTACCAGCCTGAGCTGGTGTGTCTGCTTCGTTTTGGTTTGTTTTTCCTTCTGGTGGTTGTTTCTGCTTATTTGTTTTCAGATCCTCCTTTAAACTCTCTTCATTTTCTGTGTGTGAGTGTCTTGCCTACAGATGCATGTGCACCACGTATGTGCTCGATGCATGAAGCGGTCAGAGGTGAGTGCCAGATGCCTCCAGAGCTGGCACTCTGGGTGGCCATGAGCTACCATGTGGGTGCTGGGATTGGGCCATTGTCCTCTGAAGGCAGTAAGTGCTCTTAACCACTGAGCCATCTCTCCACTGTCTTAGACCTTTAACATTTAGGCTCTCTTGTTTTAAAAAGTTAAAGCTATATATTTACCTCCAAACACGGCATTAGCTGCAACTTTCAGATTTTGATAGTATCTGATTGTCATCTTTTGTTTCTTCCAAAATATTTCCATTTTATTGTGTTTTTTTGTAAACCCAGTTTTATTTAGAACTATTTAGTGGAATTTCCTGATAGCCATTTTTCTAGTCAACTTGTTTTTGTGCTGTTGTTAAATCCATTGAAATCAAATTCTGCATCGTGTTGTCGAGATTTGCGAACACTTGCGTTGTGGCATGATGGATTTCTGCTTGAAAAGAATTGTCCTTACCGCTGTAGCTGTTGTTCAATATTTGATCGTGCACTCCTCACGAACTCTTGTATTCCTGCTGGTTCTTTGTTAGTTGTTCTGTCAGTTGTTGGAGTGAGTATGGCCTCCTTTTGTACTATTTGACAGTGACTGGGTTTGCCTGTGAATTCTAAGTACTGTCAGATTTCGCTTTAACCTTCTGGAGTTGTAGTTTACGTTCTTATAAACTGGTTTGTATTTCTCTCCTGCATAATTGGACCCAGTTTTTCTTGCACTTTTGAAGATCTGTGTGTGTTTTTGTGTGTGTTTTTCTGTGGGACTTTGGGCACCTGTGAGTACAGGTGCCTGTGGAGGCCAGGATGGGGCATCAGAGCCCCTGGACCTAGAGTTCCAGGCTCATCCAGGCTGCCCTCTTTGAGAGCAGGAAGTGCTTTTGACCGGTTGGTCATCTATCCAGCCCGCTGACCCTTTTTTCCTGATGAAATGTCTTCCTTTATGAGTTCTTGAATTAAAAGCTTTGTTGTTCACAGTGCTACAAACAGTTTTTTTCTATTCAGCATGTTTAGCAGTATATACCTTTATCTTTTTAACTTGTATCCAAAGTGTAACATTGTTTCCTCAGGTTGAACCCTTGAGTTTTATAATAAACATTAACCCTGGAAAAAGGAAACTTTTCACAGGCAAACAGATTAGAACCCACAAGCCGTTCTCTCCAGTGCTGTTAACTTTGACTGAGAGTCCAGAGGTAACAGACGAGTAACATAGGACCCAGAGCTGCTACAGATGTGAAATGGTCACCTCAGCCACCTGGCAAGTGGACAGAGCAATGACTATCCGCAGATTTAAAGTTGCCATCTTAGAGAGGTTTATCTAGAACGCCACAGACAAATCCGTCATGCCAGTGTGCCCTAAAGTTCTGACTTAGCAGAGACAACCAAGCTCAGGAGACAGGTGTAAGTGGAGAAACCCCAGAGTGAGTCTAATGACTGACACTAGACCTGGGAACCAGAGCTGACCGCTGTTATCATTTGTACCCATTGACAAAACACAGCCATGGTCAGTGTTTAAGGAGTGGGATCTTACGCGTAACGCTCTGAGCATGCGCCCTTTGCCTGCCCGTACCCTGTAGGTGGAGGATGCCGAGTCTAATCTGATAGGAGTTACATGTTTACGTCTCAATGCTTTTCAAAGTCTAGGAGCTCTTCACACTTCCAATGCCCTCCAGGAATCCTGTGTCACCCAGCATCATCATTTGTTATGTTCTTTTTCCACTCAGAGATCAGTTTCCTTTATCTCACGTGTTCCCAAAATAGTAGATGAAAGAGCCCCTTTTATACATACATCAGTAAACAGCTCACTGATCAAAACCCAGTCGTCATTTTCCCTGGCTAAATCAGAGGGAAACCTTGGCAAGAGGTAAATCATGTTTTGCTTCCCGCACTGGAGACATACCTGGTGAGCTCACCCGGGGTGGAAGGTACTGTACATTCTGACAGCCTGGAACGGATACTTCAGTCTCACTGACAGCAGAAGTAAAAGCTTCCCACTTACATGAGGTGTGATCAGTTTGAGGCTGTTCTCGATACCATAAACAAATAGTAGAAAGTACCCCGTACGGATTGGATGGCCTTTTGAGTATTTTTCTCTGGGCTTGAGATGGGTACGAGACAGAGTTTACATAAGGACTGGAGTGAGCCAAACATATACATGCTATGGTGGTTCCCATAAAGTTAGACTGCGGCTTTTCCACTGTTTAGAGGAAACATACTCTCTGGGCACCTGCATCCTCTAGACCAGAGGCAAGATATCCCCATGGAGTTAAGTTTAAAGTAAACCACAGGTGGATGCCTACAAATGCCCCCAGAACTGAATGCAGCTGGCGTGATAAATACCAGAAACCCAAACAGGTCCTTGTAATGAAAATTTTTCCTATAAAGAAAATGGTTTTAAAATCTATATTATTAAAGTGTGATTCCTAAAGGATCCTCTTTACGTTTTGTTCCAATTGTTTGCTTCTAGAGACGGGATCTGTAAACACAACTAAGAACGACCTGTAAATCACTTTACATCCCAGGCTAGCTCAGACCTGTAGTGACTCTCCTGTCTCAGCCTGCCGTGGGCTAAGGTTACCCCTCCACACTACCACACCCAGTCTTGAAGGAAAGTGATGCTGAGGAGGTTCTGTGGGCTTTACCACTGTGAGTGCAAGTCCACAGAGTGTAAACAGCCAGCCTTCATTTCATGCCCCAAGAGTTTACGTATTTTTTTTTCCTCAAGTCATGTTGCTTTGGAGGATTAAAAGTCATTTTTCTTAGGAAATTTTGTATTTTGACTTAAACAATATTTGCTCAGTCAGCAAGAATTGGTATACTGTTTAGCTCACGTCTTTGGATTTTTAAAATTTTCGCTGTTTCATGAGCTGGGCATGGGGTTAATCTCCATCAACTGATGCAAGCACCAGCCACCTCATGGAACAGGCTGGTTTAACCATAAGAAACCAACGAAGTTTAAAAAATGCTGACAAAGGGGGAACCAATGAAAAATAGGAGTGTACTTATATATTTGCAAGTATGAATCTTTGTGTTTCACGCTCTTTCTCTGTCTGTGTGTCTGTCTCTCTGTCTCTCTCTGTCTCTGTCTCTCAGTGTGTGTGTGTATGTGTGTGTGTGTGTGTGCTCGCGCACATGCACACGCCTGAGTTCAGACCAGCACTCAAATCAGATGCCTTTCTCAATCACTCTCCACATTATTTTTAGAGACACAGTCTTTCACTGAACATGGAGCTCACACTGATTTAGCAAACTCCCAGAATCTACTGGGATCACAGGCTTGCAATGTTATACCCAGCTTTTAGCGTAGTCGTTGGGGAATCTGAACTCAGGTTCCATGATTGGTGGACTGTGCTAATGAATGTGTGTAGAAGAAGTCTGTAAAGTACCTCTGTGCCTAGGGCAGGCCTGTTGATTGTAGGGTCCCTACCCTGTGGCTGTTACTTCCTGGGATGGGAAAGGACTCTCAGCGACTCCAGTGAGGCTCAGCAGGAGAAGGGAAAGACAACCCATTACAGTTTGGTTTTGAAAAGCAGAACCTGTTGCTGAGGAGGGCCTGTCTCTCTGTTTGCTGCTCTAGACATTTCTCCTGGTCGTAAGTGTGATCTCCGTGGCGGCGGCCGTCATCCCTTGGATCTTCATCCCCTTGGTGCCCCTCGCAGTCGTCTTCCTGGCTCTCCGGAGATACTTCTTAGAAACGTCACGGAATGTCAAGCGCCTGGAGTCCACAAGTGAGTACCGAGGGTCTTGGATGGGAAGAGTAATGGTGACAAGATTGGAATCGCCATGGTCCTTCTATATTTGGAGAGAGGGGGAGATGTCAGGAGGAGCCCTGCTTATACACTGAAGGCCTAAAATCAGCCATAAGCCTAAAATCAGCAATAGGCCTGACATACATGCCTGCTAGCACCAAGTCTTGGGTCTCTGTGGAAAAACACTGAAACAGATAGCTGGGAGTTATTGTAAACAGACAGCTTTGGTGGAAGGCTGCCAAGCCTGGCTACTCAAAGGCCTTATAGATAGGTAACCTTGGTGGATAGTACCAACTTAGATAAAGACAAGTGAATCATAGGCGGAGTCATAGTGGTCTGTCCCCTGAACCTTCACCCACTCTGTTCTGGAAGAGATCTGTACTCCCCCTGAACACCCACACTTCTTCGTCATCCTCTTCCCCACATCCTGCCTTTTTGTGTATATAACCTGTGTGTGCAAAAGTAAAAATGGCGATCTGATCAGATTATAGACAGGTCGTCATTCCTTTCGTCTTTGCCTGCTCCCTCCAGCTCTCTTTCAGGTGACCTCCCTGGACCCCTGTTTAATGTCCTGCTGGACAGGACACCGAGTCATCATTCCAGCCTCAGGAAGGAAGATATTTGTACTAGGAAATGTCTGTGATGACTTTAAAGCCAGCTCAGCTTTTCGAAAGCCGAGCCAGGAAGTGTTAAACTATGTGGCTATAAGTTCATCAGAACAAAGGACTTTTTTCTCCCCTCATGACCTACTGTGTGTGTTTTGAAATAAACTCTAAAGAGACATTTATCAACAGCTCTGTAAAAAAGAGCAGGTGGCACTTCATAAAAGCTGTTGAAAAATCTCCAGTCATGAGGAGAGCCGGTTAAACTGCTGAGAGCCCCACGTTGTGACACATCTCAGTGTAAGGCAGTGAGCGAGCGTTTAGAGTGCTGTTGTAGGGTTACAGAGATGGGGCTTGGGGAAGTCAGAGCATAAAGGCGTGGCACTGCCTGGTGAGCCTCAGGAGCAGGCACTTGCTGGGCGAGCCTCCTTTGTGCATCCCCATGTTTTTCATTCACAAGTCTTGTTGCAGAGGAAGCTGTGGGCATTCAGAGAAAGGCTAGTCGTACCACAAGCAACACTGTGGCATAGACGTGTCAGTGTCACTGCCTGGCAGTGGGCAGCCCACCTGTCACCCCAGGTAGGCTGGGACCTGGTGGTCATAGTGCAGTCTTCTGGAGACAAAGTTGCAAGATATATATTCCCCCATAGTCAGAGATGGACAAAGAGGAATTTGTCCTTTAAATTCTGATAAGATGAAGCCACCGAGACTGCAGAGAGAGTCTGGAAATTTAAGGACAGTGGACATCTCTCACTAGCCTCAGACCATGAGGGTGAGTTTCCAACTGGGTAGTCATGAAGACATCTTTTAGCTTAGGAGGCTGAAGTCAAGGTCAAGCCAACAATGTCCCCTCTGGGCCAGTGGTATGGACACACGTGCAGTGACACCCAGGCACATGGTGGCATTAAAGGGCTGTTCTCACAATACTTGAAAGAGGAAAGCTTCTCTGGGATGTACAGAGGAGATCCCTGTCCATTTGGCTTCCTTGCTGGCTAGCTGGCTATGACAGGTACTCTTTATTTACTGGGAAACACTAGCTCATAAGTGAGCGTCTAAGCTGACGAGAGAAGCACACGTATCCACTTTAACGTGTTGTGACAAATGCTCTCATGAAGCCACTTTTTAGAACATTACTGGCCAAAACAAAATAATCAGTGAAAACTCATTTCTCTCCAAACAAGTAGCTGTGAAGTACAGGGAGAACAAGACCCCGAAGGATGGGTTAGTGAAAGGAACGGTGGCGACGTTTGACTCTGGTGGACTGAACTGAAACACTCCTCTCCATCATGAAAATGAGGCATTGTTGGCTAGGGTTTGAGGGTGGGTGGACAGGGTCTTCTCTGGGTCACTGGAAGTGTTTTGTTCAGGAGCTAAGAACCCTTTAGGCAATTCCAAGAGGACTGCTTGGTACTTGGGGTCTACACTGATGAGCGTGGGACACGGTGATCCTCACGTCCAGCCACACGTCCAGCCACACGTCCAGCCACACGTCCAGCCTCACAGAGCTCTCTGTTCTCCTTCCATGTCCATGCAGCACGGAGCCCGGTGTTCTCCCATTTGTCATCCTCCCTCCAGGGACTCTGGACCATCCGGGCTTACAAAGCTGAAGAGAGGTGCCAGGAGCTGTTTGATGCACACCAGGACTTGCATTCAGGTCTGTACATTTATGGCAGTACTTCCAAAAGCTGGCAGCCCGTGCACCCTCAGGTTAGAGCTTTGTCAGCCAGCACCTCTAACCGTTCTTGGACCCAAGCCTTCTGCACCTGCCCTTAGGCTATGAACCCTTTCAGAACCACTCCTCACGTCTGGCTTTCCTGATTGACTTGCTCAGTCTTTCTTCCACCTCTGTACCCTGTAGTTCTCTGTCTGGTTAGGACTGGGGTCAGCAGTTGCATTTTGCAAAAGGCCTGGCCCTTTTGTGTTTTGATGACTCAGAAGCACTTTTAAAACGACATGTGGCTCTTTTTAACATGCTAGTCATTTAGATACAGCCCTAAGACATGTTCCATCACCACCCCACGGGTGTGCAGAGCACTCAAGTAAAGATCGTATTGGAGCCAACTGAGACCTGTGTCCTTTGCTGTAGAAGGAGTACAGACAGTCAACCTATAAACAGAAGACCATTTCTCCATGTTCTGTGTTATGACCGTATATCATAATATATACCTTAGTTGGGTCTTTCAATTCTTTCTTTCTCTTTTCCTTTTTGAAGCCTCTGTACTGTTGGGGGTAGGGTATGTATCGAACATTGCTCTGCATTTCCTGACTGTCTAGAAGTTTTGAGTATGAGACCTTGCTGCCCTACTCTGCGTCAGCATCTCAGTACCCACCGTCTTCACTGCACCCAGTATGGCTTCTTCACCGCAGTTAACGGCTTCTGCACTCACTCACATTTCTTGTTCTGGTTTGCAACCCAGAGGCTTGGTTCTTGTTCCTGACGACATCGAGATGGTTTGCTTTGCGTCTGGACGCCATCTGCGCCATCTTTGTCATCATCGTTGCCTTTGGGTCCCTGATTCTGGCAAAGAGTAAGTGCAGATGCGAATAACTATTTATGGTATGATTACAATTTATAGCCGTGTTTACAGTTATTAAATTAAGCTCCTGCCACCTCGTCTAACGGCACTTTCGGTGTGGTTCTAAGGAAGCATGTTAAAGCTCTTACTACATGTCAGGGTGGTTAGGGTGCCACCATCAGGGTGATGGGGTCATGCAGCACGGCTCAGTGAGATGGTCCACTTACATTCTTTTTATCTTTGTTAGAATGAGCTGAGATCTGTACAGATGACATTTTTTTAAAATTCCTGGTCTGGTAACCTGGGAGATGAGAACCAAGTTTGTCGTTAGCATTTTGGGCTCAGCCCTAGGCTCACTATTTGAGCCTGGGAACTTCCTGGTTTGTTGGTATGCCAGTGCACATGGGTGAAAGAGATGACCAGCAGGACAGAACACTGTGCTCATGGCCAGGAGGGCACCAGGGGAGCAGATGTCAGCGCGTGTGGCATCAGTTAGCCTTGTGACAATCCGCAGTGACACCTGAGTCACACCATTTATTCATAGAGCAATGGGAGTCATATTTGACTGTTAAAAGCTTTGGCTCTTAGAAAACACCATCTTGTTTGCAGTGTTTTGCAGCTGCAGTTGCAGGTGATGTAGACAGAGGGTTTATGTAACAGGCTTTAAACCAAAATGGCGAATGTGAATAATGACATTACACCTCACACACACAACACCCTTTAAATGTATGTCAATCCAACTGAGATTCATAAACTCATCTAATAGTCTTCCAGAATTCTTAATGGGTTTTAAGAATTGCATCATAATCTCAATCAGTAAATAGAAATATAAAGGCTCCAGGTGTAGACAACTTGTTGGGTCCTCCTGGTAAGGTAGCAGAAGGCAGCAGGCTCCTGTTAGGATTGAGACTGACTGTCCTTTCTCCTTCCTCTCCCCAAAGCTTTGGATGCCGGGCAGGTTGGCCTGGCCTTGTCCTACGCCCTCACACTCATGGGGATGTTCCAGTGGTCTGTGCGACAGAGCGCGGAATTAGAGAATATGGTAATGTTTATCTGAAAGTTTTCAGCCTTTTTAAAGCCCTCTTTGCCATTAAACGACATAAAAGCAATTCTTATGTAAAATATTAAAACTGTTATTTTTTGCATCGCGGCTAACAGAGTTTTTTTTTTTTAAGATCCTGCCCTCATCTGTTTAAAGTTAATGTAAAATAAAATGTATACATCTTTTTCTCTGTCTCATGTATGCTATGTCAGCAGGTTTTAGATTCATCACAAGCTGTCTTCAAATGTAATAAATGCCTCTGTAGGAGGGAAGTTCTGAAATCCTAGAGAGGATATAAGCTAATTTCTCAGAGGCCTGTTTATTTTTGTTTCTTAATGGGTAATTCCTCGTTCTTGGTAAGAGGAGAATTCAGTATTTTGAGGTTGTTTGTTTAATTAATAGCTCTCCCCACTCCTCCACTCCTACCCGCTCACCACTAGTTTTAGCCTCTCTTCTCCCATGCCTGGAGTAGAGGCAGGAGGCCCCAGAGTTACTGCTGTTCCTCCCTGGGAGGGCAAGCTCCCATCTCTGAGGTGCTTCTCAAAAAAGTAGCAGGTTATGGTAATTGCAGAAGGTTTAATCAACATTTGAATTATTCCCCCTTTAAAATATTTATTCCCACTAATGACAGAAACGGCGACCGTGAGATACTTCCATTCGCCCCCTCTCACAGGATAGAAATGGTCACAGGGAACATTGAAGATGTAGTGGGAGGGGGTGACTGATCTTGAATGAGTCTCCTTCTGGAGCAAGGGACCGTTGATGAGAGGTCGTAAACTCTTGATTTTACAAAACCCTTTCGCTTTTGTGTTTGTGGAAGGTACCCGTGTGTATGTCTGTTATGTGCGCAGATTGAGTGTATGTGTGCTTGCACAGAGGCTAGAGGTTTGTACAGGTGACTTCTTCAATCACCCTTCACCTTACATTTTGAGACATGGACGCTGGGATCCAAACCCAAAGGTCTTCATGCTTACATAGCAATCCGTTTACACACTGGACCATCCCTGCAGCTCCTCTCTTGCTGTCTTCACTCAGTGTTATGAGGTTGAGGGGGTTGTCTATAAGCAAAGCTGCCGGGTGATGATGAACAGGACTGTAAATCATCACGGTCTTCAGTGGTCTCTGTTAGCCTGAAGACCCAAGTGACCCTTGCCTAGCTGTGTGTAGGTGGAACATACCCGCGATCAAGCCCCTGGCCCCTGACCGTGTGAATGCCTTTTCTCCTTTAGATGATTTCTGTGGAGAGGGTGATGGAATACACGGACCTAGAGAAGGAGGCGCCCTGGGAATGCAAGAAGCGCCCACCTCCAGGCTGGCCCCACGAAGGAGTAATCGTCTTTGACAATGTGAACTTCACCTACAGCTTAGATGGGCCTCTGGTTCTGAAGCACCTGACTGCACTCATCAAGTCCAGAGAAAAGGTTGGTCTAGCCTGGCTTGCTCCTCTAGACTTTCATCTAAAGATACAGGGCCACGTGGACATGGTGATTTCCTGCTGAATTTGTCAAACCTGTCAGCAAGACTCTGTTCCTCCAGGGATGCCAATCAGTCCAGTGGTGATATAGACAAGTCTTCTTCAGAAGTGGACCATGTGATGAGAAACTAATATTTCTTTCTAAAAAAATAATATCCACATATTAACATTCTCAATTCTGAATAGTACATAATAGTTTTGAAATTTTTTATCAAAAACTTTCTCCTTCTTTGAGGAGGAAGCAAGTCCTTCTTTGTACCGTAAAGGACCCTGGGTTGAGGAACCCTCTGCACCACAGCTGGGATGTAACCTGACTAGAGTCCAGTATACCCAAGAGATTATTTATATATCTGATCTAATGATTCACAGTCATTCAAAGTTAGCCCTGGATTCTCTTCCCTAAAGCTCCCATGGGTATTTCCTTCCTGTTGCCTTTATTCCTCTGTTGTTGAATTAAATGTCTTTTTCTGATCCCATTTGCCACTTCCTACCTCCTCCCATCTTCCTAATACCCTGATTCCTTCCTTTCCTTGGCTTTTCTTGCTTTCCTCCCAGGTGTGTCCAACTCAGAACCAACGGACTGCATGAGGCCCAGGTTAGCTATGGACATAGCCCATCACAAAATTACAGATGCTCTAAAAACTTGCAGGTGTTTGTAGTGAGAATTTTGTAATTTTGGTTTCTTTAGAAAACACAGAAATGGTATGAGAATATGTTTTTTGTGTTAATCCCACGTGTGGGATAAGAGACTGCTTCAAATCCTCCAAAGCAGCTGACGATGGTTTGGCCTGTGTTCTAGCAGGGGCGCGGTTTTGCCAGCTGCAGATAGTTTCTGGGACTGTGTGACATTTGGAATTCTGGGGACTTTTCAGAGGATGTATAAATTCTAGGGTCCCAGTAGAAGGGGCTGATTAGCCGGTTGGTGGTTGGTTGCTCTAGGTTGATAAGTATTGATAAGTAGTCATTTGCAAAGAGACAAAAAGAGGAAATTAGATATCCTGAGGGCAAGGATCAAACTCACCCCAAGAAGCTTGACACGCCTAGTCGTCAGGAAGTGGTCTAAGTAGCCCCCTTTCCCATCATCCTTCTTTCTCTCCTACCTAGTGTCAGGGGGTTGAAAGGGTAGAAGAAGAGGGTTGGAGAAGAGTGGAAGAAAGAACCCACAGAGTAGCCAGAAGTCAGGCTACAGGTGTTTTGTGTGCTGTGGGGACTCTGTAGACTGACAGACCAGTGAGTGCACCTATTGCAGTGGCTCTGGTACTCATGTCCAGTATCCTGGGCCAGGACCAGGGCAGGCTCTTGGACAGAACAGACCATGACAAAGCAGGCAATAAAAAGCACTTCCCCCACATGCCCCTCCAGCCATGGCTCTCCCACACAATAACACTCCCCGCCCCTGAACACAGAGCCCTGGTCATCCCAGCGTGCACCTGCTGTCCTGGCCTCTCTAGTGCTCTCTTCCTCCTAAGGAATCAGTCCACGTTCCCCTGTGATCTCCCCCTCCTCCCCAGATGCAGTTGATAGAGAACTGCTGTGGTCTTGCTGCTGCTCCTGTTGCTGGAATCTCCAACCCCAATAAGCCCATATAAGAACCACACAATCCAGTTATTATGGTCATAAGCTATATGCATAGATTGGGCAGATCTATCACTATACTAACCTATTCCCCACCTATAAGGCCCCTTGCTACTTGCAGTTTCTCCTGACCATGTGGTTCAGACCCATCACGTCTTCCTCCTATTCTTCAGTCCTCTCTCCTCCCCCTCTTGTCCTCTTCTCCTCTCTACCTACCCCACTCTCAAAGATTTCCTTTACCACCTTTCCCCTCTACTGCCCAATCACAGGCTCTAGCCTTTATTGATCAGTTAAGATGGGGAGAAGGTTCACATGAGATCACCTCTGTGTGTGTGTGTGTGTGTGTGTGTGTGTGTGTGTGTGTGTGTGGTGGTGGTGGGGGCAACCCCTCTTGAGGAAGCAAAATTGACATCAGAATACAAACAGCATCAGGACAATCCACAGCATCCTCCCCCTTGTGAACCTGCTTAGTGCCTGCCTTCCTTCCCCCTGACAGGTAGGGCAGGGATCCCTGAGCTTACTCAGCTAACACCATGGAAACCGTAAGTGTTGGAATCAGAAGCTCCTTTTGTCCTGTGGACTTGAAGAGTCCGTCCCTGTCCCTCCCTTCGGGACCAGCATTGTGCTTTACATAGCAGGTGTCTCTTTGGATACTTTCCTGTTTCAGAGCCTCACCATGGCTGACTGTGGCCATGACTCTAAAGCTCTCTCACTAAGTTCTTCTGAGGGTAATTCAGAGCCCTTACCATTCAGGTAAATTATCTCTGCCTCTCCCGGAAGACTCCTCCTCCATGAGTTGTACTTGTGTTCATTGCAGAGTCAGTCACGATGACCAATGGTGAGAGTAACCTAAGTATTCATCGGAAGGATCAGGAGAGTGTGGCAGGTGCCTCAGCAGATGGTATTCAGTCTTAGGAAGGAAGCAGGGAGACTCCAGCACATTTTGTAACATGGATGTACTCTGAGGACATTACACCAGGCCAATGAAGCCACAGAAACACAATCCTATACGAACCCACAGTACACCTGGAACTGTCCAACTCATAGAGACATGAAGGGTGATGGTGTTTTCCAGAGCCTGGGACAGAGGAGAGCAGGGAGTGAGGAGTCAGGTGATGGGTGTAGGAGTTCTATTTTTGCATACTATAAAGCCTCAGATATGGATAACAATGGAGGTTGCACACCAGTGTAAAGCTAATTAGCACTACTGCTACTTAAAATAGTTATGATAAAGAATTTTATGTTATTTTCCAACAATTTAGAAATATGCGTAAAACAGTTGAGCATGACAATTAATCTAGTTGTCACCTTGATGAGTTTATAGTCACCGGGGAGGCAGACCTCTCTAGTCAGTATGGACACAGGGAGGGAGTATCTTATTTAGTTAATTCCAGCAGGGAGGCTGGTCCACTGTGGGCGGCGCCATTCCCTGAGCTGGGGTCCTGGACTGCATAAAAAGGAGAAATCACGCTTGTGTAAGCATTCACCACTCTGTTCCGTGACTGTGAAGGCAGTGTGACCAGCCACCACATGTTCCTGCTGCAGTGGGTGCCTCATCATGGTGGCCCAGAGCGTTGGCTGCCAAGACAGACCCTGTCTCTCTGCTTCTCTCAGGGTATTTTGACACGGTAGCAGGCAAAGTAACTAAGACAAATCCATCTGTGTATTTTGCTGAAGGTTTTTGTTTGGTTGTTTTAGGGTTATAGCATGATTTGCAGTTCTGGATATAGCTAACTGTGTCCTGGGGCTTCCTTCTGGAGGTTACAGAACATTGTGAACCCTGGCATTCTGCAGGGCACATGGTAGATACTGAAGACAGCTAGGGCTATGAATGTGCATGAATGAGAAGCAATATACAGGCAGGAGGAAGCCTATGACAAAACACTTCTTTGCTTTAAGTTTTTTACTCATTCACTTTACATCCTGCTCGCTGTTCCCCTCCCAGTCACCCCTTACACACAATCCTTCTCCCCTCCCCTCCTTTCTCCTCTGAGTGGGTGGAGGCCCCTCTGGGTATCACACACATACACACACACACACACACACACACACACACACACACACACACACACACTGGCACTTCAAGTCTCTGCAAGGCTAGATGCTTCCTCTCCCACTGAGGCCAGACAGGGCAGCCCAGCTAGAAGAACATATCCCATGTACAGATAACAGCTTTTGGGATAGCCCCATTCCAGTTGTTCAGGACCCACATGAAGGTCAACTGCACATCTGCTACATACGTGTGAGGAGGCCTAGGTCCAGCCTATGCATGCTCTTTGGTTGGTGATTCAGACACTGAGCACCCTGAGGGTCCATGTTAGTTGACTCTCTTGGTTTTCCTGTGGAGTTCCTATCCCTTTTGGGGCTGCAATCCTTCCTTCTATTCTTCCATAAGAGTCCCCAAGCTCCATCCACTGTATGGCTGTGGGTGTCTGCATCTGTCTGAGTCAGCTGCTGGATGGAACTTTTCAGAGGACAACATGTTCCTGGCTGCAAGCATAACAAGAGTGGCATTAGTAGTGTCAGGGGTTGGTGCTTGCCCATGGGATGGATCTCAAGTTGGGCCAGTTATTGGTTAGCCATTCCCTCAGTCTCTGCTCCCTCCCCAGTGCCTGCATTACTTCCATACAGGATACATTTTGGGTTAAAAGTTTTGTGTCTCTATTGTTCCACTAGGGTTGCTGCCTGGTTACAGGAGGTGGCCTCTTCAGGTTCCATATCCCCAATGTTGTGAGTCACAGCTAAGATCACACCCATTGATTCTTGGGCACCTCCCTTATCCTGGAGATGACCCCCACTTCTTCACTCCTGTCAGTTCCAGATTTCCATTCATTTTCATGGCCATCTGGCCATTTCTCCTGTCCTTCCCCACACCCGATCCTGAACACCTCATTCTCCTCCCCATGCTCCTCCCTCCCAGTTCCCTCCATCCATCTGTCTCTTATGACTATTTTATTCCTCCTTCTAAGAGAGGTTCAAGCATCCTCACTTGAGCCTTTTTTCATGTTTATCTTCTTTGGGTCTGTGGAGTATAACATGGTACCTGTATTTTATGACTAATATCCACTTATAAGTGAGTACATACCATGCATGTCCTTTTGGGACTCAGTTACCTCACTCAGGATGATATTCTCAAGTTCCATTCATTTGCCTGCAAAATTCGTGATATCTTTGTTTTTAATATCTGAGTAATATTCTATAGTGTAGATATACCACATTTCTTTATGCACTCTTCAGTTGAGGGGCATCTGAGTTGTTTCCAGTTTCTGACTATTGTAAATAAAACTGCTATGAACATAGTTGAGCAAGTGTCTTTGTGGGATGGTGGAGTGTCTTTTGGGTATATTCCCAGGAGTGGTATAGTTGGGTCTTGAGGTAGAACTATTCCCAGTTTTCTGAGAAACTGCTAAATTGATTTCCAAAGTGGTTGCACAAGTCCACACTCCCTCCAGCAGTGGAGGGGTGTTCCCTTCCTCTACATCCTCGCCAGCATGAGCTGTCTATTGAGTCTTTGATCTGAGCCATTCTGATGGTATAAGATGGAACCTCAGAGTTGAACAAACACTTCTGAAGACAACTCTGTCAACAACCCTTTTCCTAAATGGGCGTGGGGACCCCTCCCCTCCCCATGCTCTTTGTCTACGTTTTTTTTTAGCTTCTGCACACTGAACGCAGGGACTTGCACGTGAAAGGCAAACATTGTGCCCCAGTGCAGCCCTGGAGTGTGAGATACTTCACAAGCCACTCCTTTCAACTCTCCCCACCACCAACCCATTTAATGGCCTAATCACAGCTGTGATTTACCGAGTGATAGCCTTGTGACATGAAAGAATAAATGTACAACTTGGTGCCCAAAGGGTATGCAGTGTGCAGCTTCAGCAAGTCGCTTGGCAAAAGCCCGACCCTAATTATTTCCATGGCTTCCTGGTAGGTCTGCAGACGGGGTGGAGGACTGTGAGGGTAAAGAGTGAGGTGCAGCTCTGATGAAAGCCGAGCCTCTCGGTGGTGTCCTGACAGCTCTGTAGGATGTTTGCTTGCTTGCAGACAACATGCTTATCAGATCTGACGTTGCAGACGTGGTTCTCTTAATTTGCACGTGTCTTCTATTTCCTTGGAAGCTACAGAAGATGAATTATATGAGGAACCGTGTTGAACAAGTTAGAAAACGATGTATAGCCCTAGACTTGTATCCTTGGATCCTAAAGATACCCCAAATCGTAGGATTACCTGAGATGCTAAAAGGTTGGACAGGAAATTGAATTTGAGAGCTGAATTATATCTGTAATAACTTTATTTTTTTGACCTGTGTCTTGCATACACACACACACACACACACACACACACACACACACACACACACAGTGACTGTTGCCTTAGTGCACATATAGAGGCAGCTGCACCACAGAATGTTCTCTTCCGCCTGTGTCTGTGGGGTTCATCCTCCTCCTTATATCTGTTCCCAGCCCCCCGCTTGCCGGCTGCCCCTTTGGTGTTGGATGTAGGGGAATGTGCCAACACCACAGACTTGTTCTCTTCCAATGTCTTCCTCCGAGATCCCTGGTAGTTACAGAATAAAGTGACACTGTAATCGTGACTAACCAGGTTCCTACTTTCTGGAAAGAATGAAAACGATCTCAGTAGTACCCCGGGTCTCCAGTTAGCCTCTAAACACTGGCTGCCTTTTTCATTTAGGTGATTTTGTGGTTGATTTGATCATTTGAGAGAGTACTGGGCCATTCGAAAGCATTTTCCAATTCTAGAGGTAGATTGATTTGGGTGTGTTATCTTTTTATTTTTTTCTTGCTCAAAGCTATTACTTTGATAATACATTTTTACACATGTGTGCTAGGCCTTGCTATAATGTGCAGAAATATTGGTTTCCTACCTTTTCTCTGTTTTTATATAATGTTTTCTCAGAGAGCCCTCTTCTTTCCCGTGTGTGGGACTTCCACTTCCCCGTCATCACATCTAGAAACTTGGTAGGAATACAGACACTCCAGCATTTCAATGAGCCCTCCAGCTAAGCATTCTGTCTCATGGGCAATTTTTCTTGATTTCTATGAAACTTCCTTTTGCACCTTAAAATTGATGCCGTGGGTACCTCTCCCTTCCCTGGGATGGCACATGAGAGTCATGAATAGAGTCCTTAGCTCTGTGTGTGTGTGTGTGTGTGTGTGTGTGTGTGTGTGTGTGAGAGAGAGAGAGAGAGAGAGAGAGAGAGAGTCAGAGACAGAGAGAGAGACAGAGAGAGAGAGAGTCAGAGAGAGAGACAGAGATCGTGCAGAGACAGACAGACAGACAGACAGACAGACAGACAGACAGACAGACACATTGAGGTTTTCTCTCTAGCCCTGTCTGCTCTGAAACTTGTTCTGTAGACCAGGCTAGCCTTGAACTCAGAGATCCACCTGCCTCTTCTTCCCAAGTGCTTTTATCAAAGGTGTGTGCCAAGAATGTCCAGCCCTTTTTTTTTTTTAACTTTTAACTTCTGTCCATCAGGAGGTAATAAACCTCTTCCTGATCACATGGTGATGCAGGTGTTTGCATCTTTCTAGTGGTCAGAGCCTGGTTTCACCTGCAGTCCAGCCATTCCCTGGGAGGAGTCTCCGTTACATACCAGCTCATGAACTGCCAGATTTCGGTTCTTTTCATTACTTCATGTCATATTAATCTTTGGGCTGGTGAGATGGCTCAGCCGGAAAGGTGTTTGACTATCTGATGACCCCCATCCTGACCCTGAATGGTTGAAGGATAGAACACTGTCTTACAAGCTGTGCTCTGGCCACACACATGTTGTGACACACGTTGACACACTCCCCTATGCCCAACACTCACATTTTTTTAAAAAGTAGTTTCACTGCCCTAGACTGGACACCAGTTCTGTTCTACTTGCCTGGTGATCTGTCAGCCTCAGACTTCTTTCTGAGCCTGTGCCATGGTGCCAGTTTGTCCTGTTAATAACTATTTTTTGCTTAGCAAGTACCCTAATGCTGTCCCATCTCCCAACACCGGGGAGCTCCCCACACAGTGGATAACAGAGATTGACCGGAGCTTTAGCCCCTCTCTGACAATCACAGGCTCAGGTTTGCCCGGTCTGGGCGCAGGTCCTTAAGAACCTGCGCTTTTCTGCTTTGCAAAATCAAGAGTCATAGGCCCTCACATCTGCAGTACCCGGCACAGAGAGCAACATGGGGAAGTACGCGATCAGACTTGGCTGTCATTATCCAGGAGTGAGGCAGCTTAGCCACTTACACTGCATGCTACTCTGCCCCAAGAAAGGAGGCGGCTATCCCTGTTACTGACTCAGTTATAGTATTTATCTGTTAGGTTTGTCCTCTCTGTCTTGCATATTGTGTACAACATTTTGGGGATAATTTCATAAATCTCTCAAGCCTGGGACGAACTTTTTAACTCCTGTGGAATTTCTGTTTTTCCTGAAACATGACAGAAAATGCAGCTACATACAGGAGAATCCAGCGTAGTCCTGAACAAATGGTCCTGGGGCCAACCTGAACTCTGAAGGTTACAGAGTTGGTAGATGTTTAAAGAGACAGTTTTGGGGGCAGTTATGAGCGGAGATGGTCACTTGAGGGACAGATGGAATGTTTGGTGGTGTTAGGCATTTGTAAAACACATGATGTCCGCAGATAGAAATGAGCGTGAAAGGTATTTGGATGGGAGGAATCACACTCACTTCTACCTGCTAGGCACGACCAAGTGTGTAACACACACTTCTGTGTGCAGGAACCCTGCAGAAGTGTCTGTGGTGCTAAGGGTGGACAAGTTGATCAGGAGTGGCATATAGAGGTTTCCTGGGTGAAAACCAGAAACAGAGCTGTGAGTACTCAGTGTTGTGAATAGCCCTGGTCTTGTATTTTGATACTAATTCCTCTTTCCTGGGAGGGGCTGCAGAGGAGGAGTGAATCAGTACACAGGTGACTTGTGAACCTTCTGCCCACCTTAATTTGTAGAATAAAGGCTAGAGCCAGTGATTGGGCAGTGGAAGGGGAGGTGGGGTGAAGAGCTTTGGGAGAGAGAGAAGGAGGAAGGTAGGACAATGGAGGAGAAACACGTGGCCTGGAGAAAATGCAAGTTATAAGGGATCTCATGGATGGGGAAATAGAGTAGTTTAGTGGTAGATCTGCCCAATCTAGGCGTGCAGTTTGTACTTAAAGTATTTGAGTTGTGTTTTTATTGATCGGACCTTCTTGGGTTGGAGATTTACTGCAACAAGAGAGCCCAGTAGGAAAGACGGGAGGAAGATGTCACCAGTGGCCACCTGCTCTAGTGAGACACAAATGGAGGACAAGCTCCTGTGTGTGTGTGTGTGTGTGTGTGTGTGTGTGTGTAAGGCAGTGGTTGCCAGTGGAGAAGGAGGACATGCTTGCAGAGGTTGGCTAGCCAGGACTCACTTCTTTTGAAGTTCTCATGCCTGTTGCGCAGTAGTTCCATGCCTAAGGATTTTCTTCAGGGAAATAATTAAGGTTGTTTGGAAAGATGTAGCTCCAAGGATATTTAGCATGATGCTGTTTATAGCATCAGAATATTTTGTAAGCAGCTGAAACATCCACAGGTAATTTATTAAATAAATAAAACTATAGTACATGTGCCTTAAACGTTTATACGAACCCGTAAATGACCACAGCATCCGTACTAACTTAATTTCGTTTAAATATATGAGTTTATGTCTTAGGAACACACAGCTAAGACATGTACATACATGTGTACACGTGTGCACCCACATGGGAAGCATCCTGTCTGTCAAGACTGTTGAAATGAGGGTTAATATTTATTTACTCTCCAGATGGATTGCACTGGTTTTAATTAGGACGAGTTTATTTTTTTATTTTATTTTATTTTAATCTGGCCTTGCGTTCAGCAGGTGGCTGAGGGGTTAGAAACAAAGAGAATCAACTTAGAGGACAGAAGCTCGTTGGAGCTTGTTGCCAGGCTGCCTGTGAGGAAGCTGGACGTAAGATGGTCTACGAGACCATGGGGCGGCCATAGCAGCAGTCATTTTGAGTGGAACATTGGCTATTGGTCCTACTGAGCGTGTAGCATTGGCTATTGGTCCTACTGAGCGTGTAGCATTGGATATTGGT
>NW_021604567.1:16003611-16014855 GCF_004785775.1 Grammomys surdaster | reverse complement strand
TATTGGTCCTACTGAGCATGTAGCATTGGATATTGGTCCTACTGAGCGTGTAGCATTGGATATTGGTCCTACTGAGCATAGAGTATGGAGATTGATCCAGTAGAATATGGACTGGAGATTGACCCCCATGTTGGGGCTGGAAAGATGCCTCAGCTGTTAAGAGCACACACTGCTCTCCTGGAGATCCCAGGTCAGCTCCTAGCGTCCACAACGGGCAGCTCTCAACTGCTCGTAACTCCAGCCTCCAGGGCTCCGCCTCCCCAGGTCCCAGGCTCACATACACGTATGCACACGCCCACACCTGTGAACACACACATATCCACATAATCTTTTTAAAAAGTCTGTCCAACGTGTTACTGCTGTGATTGTTAGAGACGAACCTTGTCTAAATTGGGGAAACAGAGGCAATTGAAAGAGATAAGACGGGGTCACTTCCATGTGTCACTTCGTGGTGTGACCCTGAACCTGGTGACAGTCTTCTCCTTTGGCACCTGTGGAAATCTATCAGTTACTGGAGAAAAGTCTTAGTTGACAGTTTATTGCCTTTCATAGGCATAGTCAGTTTCTGTTCAGTTTGTTTTGCTTTATTTTTTTTAATTATAAAATTAATTTATTTACAAGTTAAAATAGCTTTCTTGGCTATTCACAGTGCAAAGCATTCTTACATTTGCTTTGTCTTACAACAGTGCCATGTGAAGCCGGTACTTCTCTTCCCAGGAAGCATTCGGAATCATGTGGGCAGCCTCAAGTACAATTATTTTTTTTATTGAATATTTTATTTATTTACATTTCAAATGTTATTCCCTTTCCCCGTTCCCCCTCTGGAAACCCCCTATCCCTTCCCTCATCCCCCTGCTTCTATGAGGATGTTCCCCCACCCACCCACTTCTGCCTCCCTGCCCTGGCATTCCCCTACACCGGGGCTTTGAGCCTTCACAGAACCAAGGGCCTCCCCTCCCTTTGATGTCTGACAAGGCCATCCTCTGCTACATGAACAGCTGGAGCCATGGGTCCCTCCATGTGTACACTTTGGTTGGTGGCTTTAAATGATCCTCACTTAAGTTTGGAGTTAACGGTTCTGTAGACCAGCCGCTCTCAGCCTTCTCCGTCTTTACGGGCACATCCAGGTGGTTCCTCACAGACTACAGCCATTTGGGTCTTCACCGGTACATCAGTTTTTCATTTGTCACAAACGTGGATTTACCTCTGCCTTCATGTGTGGCAGTTTGTATAAACAAATATCCAGAGATGAGTGAAACATACATGTGTATGCAGAGACACACCTATGTTGCATTAATTAATACCGGCCACTGGTCTAGCCAACTATCTAAGCTGCGGCAGCTCTGCCTAGCCCAGCCGCCATGTTTCTCGGCCTGAGGCCACATGCGTGCTGCAGCTAGAACTGACCTGCCAGAAACACCAGCCCTGCCACCCACTAGATGCCAGCGTGAGAGATGGCTCTGCCAATCTTCCACGCTGTCTCCACAAGGCAGGGCATTGTCCAGACCATTCCACATTGTCCATCCATGTGGGCCCAGTAAGAGAATGAGACTCTAATTCTTATAGATTAATCAAAGGCTTTATATGTTTGATAACGATTAATAACAAGATGCTCATACAAAGAGAGTTGTATCCCAACTAGCTAACCTAATTATAAGTTTATAAGTTGTTCCTCACGAGTGCTCTCCAGACCTGTGTGGTTCTCCATCCTCCTACATCTCAGCCCTCTCTAGCTCCTCCTCTTCCTTTTTTCTCTTCCTCTTCCAACTCCTCCCCTTCCTCTTCCTCTCCTTACTCCTCCCACCTTAGCTCCTCCTACACACCTATGTGCAGAATCCAGCCCTTCTGCAAGGTGTAAGCTATTGTCGCCCATAAGGTGGATACCATCCACAGCGATTGTAAAACTAAAGCCAGCTTTCTTACTGTTGTTCTCCATCACTCTTTTTGAAAGGCTGATGGTATTAGAAAACATTCAAATGATAGACCGTAAAATTCCCACCATATAGTTGAGTTTGGTTCCTCTCTGTGTAAAATGGTGAGGTTTTCTTTTTCAATCTACTGAATTAATTTACAAGTGATAGAAAGCATGTCTGCGCCCTTCATTGACTTCAGATTTTTAATAAGGATGATGTCATCCCCTTGGACGCTCTCACCTGTTGAGCAAGCTCACTGGAGAAAAGGCTAGTTTTCTGCTATAGGTTTAAGCATAAGCTCCCAAAATCAGTTGTTACAATTCAGTTTTTTTCCCTGACCAGCATTCACCTGCGTTATATTGATTCTTTGATCTTATTGTCAGCACACTTCATTCCTCTCTGCTCTGACTTTAATAAGAGGAATGATTCTTCACACAAATCTCTCCCAAGGGGCAATTGTGAGTATTAATTGGTTTGTAAAATGCCTTTTGAACTGCTCAGATGAAAGGCCCCATGTGAATAGCAAAAGCTATTTGTGGTGGTGCAGTTGTTGGTCTCATTATGCGTGTTTGGGCTACTGGTTACTCTCTCTTAAGATGTGCAGACCCGCGTTTGCAAACGGGAAGGTATTTCCTCTAGAGCCACAGTGTAATCAGCTAGTTAATAAACGCAAGCAGTATACGTTCTCTATCAACAACGAACTCATTGTAAATGATAGGACGCTAGGAGAAACGGTGATTCTTTACGTGTAACCCTTCTGGAGAGCGATTAACTCCTCTGGAATTATCCAAGAAGTTCTCAAGGTTCCACAAACACAGACCTTGGAAGTGGCACTCATGAAAAACCATCTTCTCATAAGCTACTAAGGAAACTGCTGACTTGTCCCTGCCATTCATGTGACTCTGTGTACCCAGTGGGTCTAACCCAGTGGATCTTACCCAGGGACACTTTGCCCCCCCCCCCAGAGAACACTTGACATTTTAGGTTGCCACAGTTTGGAGGCTGCTATGGATCTCTGGAAAGGACAGCCCAGGGATGCTAGTAAACATCCCACAAGGCCAGTTCTCCATCCGCCATGAGGAACTGCCCTGCCTCACGGGTCAGCAGAACTGAGACTGGGAGCTTAGAGAGAGCTTCATAACTCGCCTTTGAAAATGAGCGTGCTCACCTAGGTCGGTCGTAGATGGTTAATTTTTAACCCCTCCCCCTGGATTTCTTTATAGGTTGGAATTGTGGGAAGAACTGGAGCTGGAAAAAGTTCCCTCATCTCAGCACTCTTCAGACTGTCAGAACCTGAAGGGAAAATCTGGATCGATAAGATCTTGACAACTGAAATTGGACTTCATGACTTAAGGAAGAAAATGTCAATCATACCTCAGGTAATGCAAGTTAGAGCATCCACACACTCTTCTTTTACAAGAGTACCGAAGTTTAATTGCTTTTAATTTTATTGCTAGCTTTTTTAATTGGATGAAAGGGTTCAGCCATTAACCAATAGCCAATAAGGCATACTTATTATCAACATGTATTTTCATAGATAACTTGAGTGCATACATGTGCATGTATGAGTACGTGAGAGAGACAAAGACAGGGAGAGATGGACAGACAGACTAGGGGAAGATTCACCCTAATATACTAGTAATATATAATAATAATATAATATACTTAGATTATAATATAATATAATATACTTAGATTCACCCAGGATTCGGCCTCCCCGGTATTGCACTTTTGTTCACTAATAATTACATAATAGTTAGTGAGCAAGAGCCTTGTATAAGGGTGTGTGATTGTAAGTATAATGAGGGACTTTTGCAGTAGGCAGTGAGACTCCCCGTCTCCCCGTCCCGTTTCAGGGATAATGATCTCCATGCCAGGTCTTCCGTGGCACTGAGGCAGGCTGGGAGAGTTACAGAGCATATAGACGCTTTGTAGACACTCTCCAAATCTGGACATTTAGGAAGTGACTTGAAACAGGGAAGGAGCACAGAGTCCTGGGGGAGACGAGGGACAGTTCGCATCTCTGTGTACTTCGAGGCAGGCGGTGGCGTCGCAGCGGCTAAGTGCTTCTTGCAGGCCCAGCATGTGGCTGACAAGGTGGTAGAGGTCTATGTTGCCATTTCCTCCTGAGCTGATCATCTGTTCTTTCTTGCCATTCCATAGCGGAAGACGTTCAGGCAGTGTCCAGAGACTGGATTACGTACTAGCGTCTTGTTGAGCTGTTTTTAGTTTTACCCAGTATAATTCAAAAAGTCTTCATTGAATAATTACTGTCTTCTAGTTAGACAGCCACAGGCAGCATAGGGCCTGACCCCACAGGCCTGCAGCCTGCAGCTGTGGAGCCTGGCAGCTTCCTCCTGCCCTCGGCTTTGGCGCTCAAGTGGATTCAGCTCCAGGCTTGCTTTGTGGGGTTTTATTTTGGTGTGTTTTCACACTCAGTAATCATATGGCCATCAAGGGGAGCTGGGGAACCCATACACGTGCACACTCATTCCTGGTGTGAGAAATAGAGAAGAGGCAGAGGAGAAAGGGTCAAGAAACTGTGCTTTCTGAAGCTGAGACCGTAATGGGCCTTTAAGTGTTTGCTTGTGTATTATAAAGTACAGAACCCAACACCTGAGAGAAGGGGATTATGAGCCCTGAGCCTGTGGCCTCCGAAGGCTAGCGTGTCCCACGCTGACATGAAGAGTACGCATCATAATGAGGTTGTGGAGAAATTAGAACTCTGCGTTTTACTAGTGGGAATGTAAAATAAATGGTACAGCCACCATTTTAGGCATAAGCATGGGACTCCTCAGGAGACTGATAATAGGACTGCGACATTTTCTAGCCATTTCACTTGTGAGCGTGTATGTGTGTGTGTACACACTCATGCACACGCACACATATGAACCAAAAGCAGGGTAACGCAGAGATATTTGTTCATTCCAGTTCCCAGCAGTGGTATTCACAGTAGCCAGGAGGTGGAAGCCACCCACATGTCCATCAGCAGATGAATAGCTAAAGACAAAATGTGGCTTATACAAACAGTGGGAAGTTACTCAGCGTTAAGAAGGGAGGAAATTCTGATACAAGCTACAACACGAGCAACCTCTAAAAGCATCATGCAGCTCGAAACCAGCCGTCCCCAGAGCAAACGGTTATGATCACACGAAGAGTGTTGGAATTCACGAGGACACGGAGTCGATGGTGTCCATTAGGGACCGGAGGACGAGAAGTGGTTTTGTTTAATGGATAAGGGGATTAAGGTTTTAAGAAAACTAAAAGCCCTGTGATTGGTGATGACCGCCACAAAAGATCATCAAAACACTTAGCCTCACTGCTGTGAGATTTAAAATGACAGAGAGGGGAGGGAACAGGAGACAGCTCAGTGAGTAAAGGCGCACACCGCCAAGCCTGGTGACCTGAGTTACCCACACGGTGGAAGGAGAAAACTCAGCCGAAAGTTGTTCTCTTAGCTCCACAAATAAGCGCTGGCACACGGGTGCATGCGCACCCTCACGTAAATAACTGTAATAATAATAATAGCAAGTGATTAAGGCATAGATCTCACGTTGTACTTATATCCTGACAGGTTTCTTTTTTTTCCTTAAAGATCAAAAGACCACTCTTTTAAGAAGAAAATAAAGGAAGAAATCTTGTGTCACATAAGGTCCCTCTGAGCACACACAGCCTGGTTACAGTAGAAATAAGGGCTTCAAATCTCAGAAATGGGTCTGAGGAGACACCAGTGTGCCTGTAATATACGCTCACATCCTTGAATGATAGGACCTAGAAATGTGCCCCGTGCTACTTTTAATATTTCTTAGAGATGGTTGTGTGCTTGTGTAAACGAAAGAACTCTGAATAGTGAAGTAGCATTAAGACAGCTCTTGGCTCTGCTGGGAATGGTTTGGAAGCACATCTGAGCAAAGACTCACACCTTGACATCACCAGGTCTTGCTGCTGTGCCATGAACTCCCACCCTCCTCTTGTGCAAACGCTCTGTGGAACTGCTCCCAAGAATGCCTTCATAAAGCAAGGCTCAGATTTGTGTCCTTGTAGAACATGATCACCAGACGCTAGAAGCTAGAAGCTTCTCCTGCCTGTCTCCCAGATGTTAGCTGGCTGACATAAGAAACAATTCAGAGAAACCAGGCGTGTGTAACAGGCTCAGGACAGACTGTGCAGTGTGTAACAGGCTCAGGATTGACTGTGCAGTGTGTAAACATCCCGGCATAGACTGTGTAGTGTGTAAAGACTCAAGGATAGACTGAGTAGTGTGTAAAGGGCCTAGGATAGACCTTGCAGTGTGTAAAGACCTCAGGATAGACTGTGCAGTGTGTAAAGACCCCAGGATAGACTATGCGGTGTGTAAAGACCTCAGGATAGACTGTGCAGTGTGTAAAGACCCCAGGATAGACTGTGCGATGTGTAAAGACCCCAGGATAGACTGTGCAGTGCATGTGCTTACTGTCAGCCTGGCCCGTATTTTCATCCTTTTCCAGCTGCTGGGAGGGAATAGACTTGGTCATGTCACCTAGCTCCCCAGGCTGGGTTCCTGTAATGATTGCCTCCCAGATTCTTCACGAAGGATCAACTGCGTGAGAAAACGGGGATGGCCTAATGCGTGGCTCTTAAGAATAAGTAGTAACTCTTCAATAAATAGTAACTACTATTAAGGATTATGGTACAGTCCTATAGGTATATAACCCAGTCTAGAAAGACTTGGGTCGTTAATTTCTGTTTATGCTTTTGTAATCCCTGGTGATTTTCTTTACATCAAATTATTTACGTAAACTAAAGCTAGTGAGACAGCAAGCAAAAACTAAACAAACCCTCCCAAACTTCACAGACCTTACTCAGAGACATACCAAAACTGCACGCACGTGCTGCACACACATGCTGCACACACGTGCTGCACAAGGGTGGAGCAGGGAGAGTATCTCTGGTAAAACCTGACAGCCCTAACGTTTTTTGCTCACAGAAACAAAGCTTTTCCTGACAGCTGGTCTGTAGCCATGGATACTGCTGCACAGCCTCAGTGAGTTCTTCTGTATTTGTGCTCTTCCCTGCCCACATTTCTTAAGGATTTTCTCCATTTGGCTTCTCTAAATGTGTGTTGCAGCTGGGACAGGTTACTGTGGGAAACTCCACGTTTACCACCTTCCCAGCCTCTCAACCATCCCCCAAACCCTCATTTGCTGAAGAGTCAGGCCCAGCGGCTGCATAGCTAGGATTCCCCATGCCACCTCCTGATGCTCTGGGTCACACTGGTTTCAAACTGATCTGTTGCCAACCAGATGAACCCCACTGTGTCCTGATGCCTCGAGGGTCATGTGTTCGCCTCCACACACCCACATGCTCAGAAACAAACATCTCAGGAAGCACCGTCACTCGTCTGTGAGGTGGCATATTCTATTCCGTTTATCTTAGTCAGGTTTACATAAAAGACAAAATGACAGTCACAAGCCACAACATTGATTTCATGAGCCACTGGACGCTGCACCTACCCTTTGAAAATGCTGTGCCCGCTGCCCTGCCTTGTGGACTGGTGCCTGCTGACTGTTAACACCCTGGGGAGGGGGAACCTTTGGTATAGCAGCCCTGGAAGGCAAGAAGAGCCAGGAAGGAAACCGAGGCTGGAGGAGATTTATTAGCTAACACTGTAGCAACATCAGAACTTAGCACGAACCAGGCTCCACGTTCTCTTTCTCATGAAAGTTCATAACCAAAGGACGACCAGTCAGATATTTTAGTCATTGTCTATCCACCCTGCCTAGGAAGAGTTCCTAAAACAATAACCAAAGAAAACAAACTCTGAGTAAAGTCAGAAGTAACAGAAAGCCTAAGGATCTTGGCTCAGTCAGGCGCTTTGGAAGACTGGTTTGTGAAGGTGGCCTTGCCTAAAAAATACAAGTGACAAATAGAAAGGCATTGTAGAAACATGGATTCACTGGGCGCCCTGCTGAAGGAGCGCCAAGATACTCAGCCGCAGAGCCCATCCTTGCGTGTGCAGGGTCTCGATAGAAGGTAGAGAAACCCAATCAGCAGAGCAGTGTGGGTCAAGCATCCCGCTTCCCTAAGTAAGCAGGAGCCAAAACCGATTGTATTACACAGGCAGCAAAAGAGAAATCAAGTCCCGGCTACTGAGCTGCAGGTCTATATGAACCAAACCAACAGCCCTGTTGGGGAGCGGCAGCTTCCTGTTCTCTCTTCTAAGCTCCTCCCCTTAGTAGATGGCTAAGCTCCTCCCCTTAGTAGATGGCTAAGCTCCTCCCCTTAGTAAATGGCTAAGCCCCTCCCCTTAGATAGCTAAGCCCCTCCCCTTAGATAGCTAAGCCCCTCCTCTTAGTAGATAGCTAAGCTCCTCCCCTTAGTAGATAGTTAAGCTCCTCCCCTTAGCAGATGGCTAAGCTCCTCCCCTTAGCAGATGACTAAGCTCCTCCCCTTAGTAGATGGCTAAACTCCTCCCCTTAGCAGATGGCTAAGCTCCCATCTTTTGTCAACCTCCCAGGGGCAGTTCAGATATAGGGTTTAAAGACCAGAGGGTTCCCAAGATCTGGGCGGGACTCCTGAGCTCCTTTAAGGAACAAGTGAATGAGACAGAGCCCCACCCCCACGTGAGCTGCCTGTGTAACTTCCTTGAGCAGAACAAATGGCTGATACTTCCTCTGTATCTCCACCACCACCACCACCAGGAAGAGAACCCCATGAGGAGCCTGGCTTCAGGGAATAGCTTATCAGAAAGCATCTGCAAATGTGAATTTCAATATTTTCTGTGGGTAGAGTTTCTTTACAAGCAAGAGCCTGGTCTTTTTGGCACCAAGGCAATGTTCTCAATCAAAGAGCAATTCGCAGCAAATTCCCATTTACAGAGGCTAGCAGGGGCTGATGTGTACCTACATCTGTAATCTTTATCATGATCAAACAGATTCTTTGTGTATGTTTAATAGATTCCCTTTGTTTATACCAAAACAAAAAGCCAGGTGCTTTTTAAACAGCCCACTCTTTCTTTTTTTTTAATTCCCCTGGGCTTCTAATGAGTTTAAAAGGTTAACCAGAGCTGCTGCTATGTCTCTTTAAGGTCCCTTTCTGATCACCTGGGGTGTGTGGGTGTGGGTGTGGGTGTGGGTGTGTGTGTTTCAAAGAGAGGAGAGGGTAGGTGTGCTGTTACTAGTGAAGAAATACAACTGGATCCCAGCCTAATGCAGCTGTCTTTGTTCTTGCACACTGAAATCTCCTTTTAAAACCCACTGCTCCCTGGAGCTGATGACCTTTTTGTATTTAAAGTCGACTTTACAGGACTTAAATTCTTCTCTCTTTATGGGTGAACAATGTTCTTTTCTTCTGGAAATGCATGATGATCGGTTCATTCAGAGGCTACAGGACTAAGGGAAGAAGAAAAGAGAAACTGAGACTGGGGGACTGCAGGTGACAGTGCCACCTTTGAGACCAGAAACTGCTGCCCTGCATAGGGACCAGGGTAGACACAGCAGACACAGTCCAGGCCGCGATGCGTGGATATTTTAGGAGGGGGATGTTTCCTAGTTAGTACCTCCAAAAGACGGGAGTAAGCGTGGAGCTTTATT
This sequence comes from Grammomys surdaster, assembly GCF_004785775.1. NCBI lineage: Eukaryota > Metazoa > Chordata > Mammalia > Rodentia > Muridae > Grammomys > Grammomys surdaster. The sequence continues at coordinate 16,005,371 of NW_021604567.1, read as the reverse complement.
TTTGTACCTTTTGCCTCGGTCCCTGGTTGGCTTAAGTGTCTGAAGCTGAGCAGGTTGGGTTTCTCCTTAGCATAATGGAGGCCTAGCTTATAGTCAGTACTTTCAGAAGGCCTAGTAAAGTCTCTGGGTTTAGGGACCGGGATTATCGGCTTGCTACCCCAGATGCTTTCATTTAGACTGGACACTTCAGGGCGGCATGCCTAATGAGAGTGTGTATTATGGTAGTACCAGCCAGAAGCCCGCCACTGAGCATGGCGCAAGGCTTACAACAGTAACTGGATGATGGAAAACAAGTTTGACACTAGGCCTCTGATTTTATTGCTGTATTGAACACGCACGCGTCTATTTTACTAATTTTACTCTTACTAAAGCCTCTACCATCAGAGGAGATACACTGAGGCTAATAAATTAGGTTGTCGGTTCCCCCCATCGATCCCCAGACGGAAGACTTCTGCCTGCAAGCATTTTTACAGCGCTTATTTATAAGACTAGTTTGTGAACGTCATGGCGCGGAGGTGGGCACTTTAAATAATAATATCTATCAGAAATGATAATTAACTCTCCCCTTATCTCCTCTCTCAGCATGGGTCTGCTATGTGCACTTTCTATCACCTTTTGAAGATAATATTAAGGATTTTATTTGGCAAGTGGATACAGGAAGCAAGCAGTGTGCATAATGAATTTTCCCTAGTAAAAGCGGCATTGTGAACAAATTACCCGCTACTTTTAAAGAAAGTATAGCTTCAACCGGTTCATGTTTTATTAAGTCATTCTCCTTGTTCAACAAGTCTTGATGAAGCTTTACTTATGAAACGTGCATCCGGCGTGTTGTAACAAAGAAAATCGCTTGTTTACTTAATTATTTTCTTCTAATATTGCTAAATAAACATGAGTGATTGCCCAATAGTCCCTTTGAGTTGACAGTGTAGATTTAATAGAGACCCTTATTTTAGTTAACAGTGGTCTAGGGATAGTTAGCCAAGCCTCCCAGGGGCCTCCTGTTTGAGGTTGGTGTTTAGAATACAAGATAAAGCAGGTGTTCGTGTCCTGCAGCTGATACATGTATGTGAAGGAGTGTCTAATGGGAGAAGGAAGGGATGAAGCAGGCCTGAGTACCCACCTGCTCGTGAGGTGGGGCGTTGGGCCAAAACTGTGCATTCCTAAGGCTGTTCCCGAGAGCACCAAGCCACCGTTCCTACTATGCTAAGATAATGAACATTGTATCATCAGCAGTCAGTTACATGCGTTAGTGTTCAAGGTGGGGCACTGTAAAAGTCTAGGAGGCCTCTGTCGGAGTCTAGACCTGACATATCGGATGTGCTCTTGCTGTCTGAGAGGAACCTGGAGGAAGAAAAGCTGAGGTAATATCAGATCTCCTGGACAAGGAAAGTGACCTGCCTTTAACATAAACAAAGAAGCCAACTCTCACTCCTCACATGGGCTCAAAGCTGATTCCTGACCATGGTTACCTCAAGGCTCTCATACACACATCTTTAGAGCCACTCAGTCAGGGCCCCTGCCTAGCACATGGCCATGGTGCTGAGCCGGTGTGGAGAAGTCAGAAGAGCATCAAAGAGAGGACGGCTGGCAGACAGCAACATGCCTTCTGTGAACCTCATAGAAGCAAGAAGAGAATTTACCTGTCTTGTGGAATCTCTCTCTCTCTCTCTCTCTCTCTCTCTCTCTCTCTCTCTCTCTCTCTCTCTCTCTCTCTGTGTGTGTGTGTGTGTGTGTGTGTGTGTGTGTGTGTGTGTGTGTGT
>NW_021604567.1:15989849-16003601 GCF_004785775.1 Grammomys surdaster | reverse complement strand
TGTGTGTGTGTGTGTGTGTGTGTGTGTGTGTGTGTGTGTGTGTGTGTTAAATCTGAAGTCTGAAGAATGATGTTTATTCCGCTGATAAGAAAGTCCCACCACATGTGGGTGGCTATTGGTCTCTCATCTTAAATTCTGTAATTTTAAGCATAACCTTAAAGAAGCCTTTTGAACTCCTTCAGTTTGATTTAGTTGCCATTTTCAAATTTCTTATGACCTTACAATCAACTTTGCACAAATAAAACACAACGATGGTGTCGTAGTTTGGGGGTTCTGTGAGGGGTACGCGTTGGGGTTCTGTGAGGGGATTGGGAGTGGCACAGCCCTGGTCTTCTGTATACATTTTTTTCTGTCACTAGTCCAAAACTAAGAACCAATAACAGTATCAATCTTTGAAGAAAAAGTCCCCCTCCTCGTTTTTTTAAGTGCTCGAGGCCCTGTCTCAAGGCTAGGTGACACCTCACACTTGTAGGCTGGGAGCAGTTCTCCAGGGCCTGTGGGAAAGCCGTGGCTTCTCCGTTCCTCGCTTCTGTGCACCTCGTGGTTCTTAGCAGCCAATTGGGCTTTTCCCCACTGCCCATGTCCTACGGCCTGGGTTGTTAGAACTCCCACAAGAAAATCCATGCAGCCTCCCTAAGTGCACATGCAAGACGCTGCCTTAAAATCTGGAAGGCTGCATGTGATTCAGGAGTAATTTAATCATGAGAAACTCCTGAAGCAGAGGAACGGAAGATGTGTTACCATCCGAGCTTCACAATGGGGTTCTGCTTACCCTGCCCTTGTAGTTAGTAATGAGGTCCCCTGACAGGCAGTCCTGATGCAGACAAGGTAATGTAGGGGATTGGCTGGTGCGATGTCAGACGCCATTTCCATGAATGGAGGGGCCCCTGGCTTTATTAGCCACTGTTCTCTTTGAGTGAAGAATAGAATGTGTCCCAGAAGACTCTTCCCCAAAGGAGAAAATAACAAGTTTCACCCCAAGCACAAACTGTTCACACCACTTGTTTTCCAGAGTCCTGTCAGCACTGGCAAGTCATTTTTCAAGTTACTCCAATATGGCCAGGAACTCCCCTTCCCCGTTTTATTCTTACGGTGGTCACACTGCCGTGGATTCTTTTGTTATCGTTCCGTGCACTGGGAAGGTATTTTGGAGCACGTCTGTGTGGTGAGAAACTTAAGAGAGATGGCGTTTTTGTGAGCGGGCACGTGAAACCTTAGAGTCAGTTGGGCTGGGATGAACTTGGGTGCGTTTGTTTTCCTTTCTGTTCTGTCCTGAAAGTCAGAACATGGTGGTGACACTGACTCTCTCGGGCTCTTAGGAACCTGTTCTGTTCACTGGAACAATGAGGAAGAACCTGGACCCCTTCAATGAGCACACGGACGAGGAGCTGTGGAACGCCTTAGAGGAGGTAACTTTCTTTCATCATTAGCGTCTACGTGTGCGTATGTTCGGAGCATTTGGGGGAAGCATTTGGGGAGTGGTGATTGCCTGAACTGCCTTTATTTGCCACTTTGGGGAGCACTGATGTCTGTGAATGGCTGTGGAGTGTATGTAAAATAGAATGCCTCATGTTGCATTAACTTCCCCAGATCAATACTTCATCTTACCTGCCCTTTGCAAAGCTCAACCTCTCCTAGAGACTAAGTGTCCTGCACCATTGTGGTGAGAATTCTTCCTGGGAGGAGGCACATAAGCAATTTCTATCCACTCAGCACCTCCCTTCCAAGGTTCCAAGGACAAACCAAAGTTTAGTTCACCAATGATCCCTGTAGGGAACCAATGGGTTTATTAGTTTCGTTTTTTTTTTTTAACAGAGCATGGATGAAGGGGCTACAGAGGGGGTGACCCTAAAGCAGCCCCTCTGGAACATCTGCACCTAGCATAGCTTTGTTGAGGGAGCACCTCCATAAGCCTTCCCCACCCTGTATACTCTAGCTCCGACCCAAGACCCCAAGGCCATGTGCAGTCAGGGTAGAACTGCATACTCGTGAACAGGAGGCTTGATGGGAAATGTATGGGAGGGTCCAGTGACCCTCCACATAACCTCCTTCTAAGGGGGCATGTCAGCAGTCCGTGGGCTGTCGTGATTGACAGGTGCACAGAGGCACGTGAGCTCATGAAGATGCGCTGTGTGGCTCAGGAGGTAGCGCTCTGCAGTAACCATTTATTCTTAGGGGGAGCATCTGGGAAAATGAGGCATCTGTTTTCATTATTAACCGAAGGAAAAAATGACATCATACTTACCCAATGCTCTGGAGTCTCGTAAGAAAATGTTTATAAAAGCAAATTACACAGAATGTGAGAGTGCTGTTTACTGACAAACCTGTCATTGTAACGCCTCAGTGGAGTCCAGCTAGCAGACTCCTGGAGCCTTGGTTAAGGTGCCGTATTGATACCTTTAATTTTGGAGGATTTTCCTGTTATTTGTGTACTGTGTCCCCGAAGACCGCTTCTCTGGGATTCCTTACTCACGCAGGCAAAGGATTTTGGCTGTTAAGGTGCTTCTGGTTTACATGTTTTAGCATAAGTGTTTTGCAAGTTCACTCTAGTTCTGCAGATTAATTGTAAGCTGCTTAATAACAGAAGTCCCTCCTGGAACCCAGCTCAGAGTTTTACTTTTAAAAATCAGCGGTTAACGAATACGTAGGAACTGGCCGATCTCCCCTTCATTGCCGAGACGCGTGGTTTATTTCTTAGAGACAAAAACTAAAAAAGCACCAAACCTCAGAGGTCAGCTTCCCACTGCCATTATCACGGTTACAGTGTTGAAATTCTCTCTCAGCGTATTCTCCCCTGTCGTCCTTTCTGCTAAGCTCTCAAATCTTTTAACTTAAAGATGGGTTCTGACTGTGTGCACACACCAATTTGGAGCCTGACCAGTAACTCTTGTTTCTGAAGGCAAGCAGCACTGAGTCTTTACACACCCACCTCTTCTGCAGCCACTGCAAGGATTTTGCTTCCCCACCTCTGGCTGGCCACTTCACCAACTCCCAATGTGGATGGCACTGGCCTCTGGCTTCCTTAGAGTTTCTGAGGGTTTTTTTTTTTTTTAATAGAAAGTTCTAAGGAAAAACGACGTAGGGAAAGAAGCACAGCAGATCCTGCCTTCCACGAACAGTGGGAAAGCTAGTGACCTTGGCTGTTCTTTTTAACGTAGACTAAAAAATGCATAACTGAGGGGCCCTGGGCTTAAAGATAGCATGTGTAAGGGAAAGGAGAGAGAAGAAGGGAGGGGGAGGCCAAGCCAAACTCCTGATCCTTTTATAAAGGACGCCAGTGCAAATGGGAGCCCAAGCCCACGGGTTCACTTGAGGGTCCTTCAGAGAGCGCTGCTATTTTTTTTTTATCCTCATGACAACTGGAAGCAGAAGGAAGAAGTGGAGTATGTCCTGTGTCCTCCTGTCTCACACCCCCTTCCTGTCTTGGAGAAGGGATCACCAGAGACAGAAGATGGGATTGGCATTCAGACAGGAAAGACTCCTGTGGATATTGTTCATTTCATTTTTTAACTTTCTGGATGCACTGAAGTTGTGTACTGCAAATAGTGAGCGAACAACAGAAGAAGTATTGCTACTCTGAGAACCTAGTGGAGCACCCAGGTAATGGTGGCAGCTGCGTAAAAAGGCGGAGGCCGGTCGTAACCAAAGATGGAGTCTGTCAAAGGATCACAGCACTTAAAACTGAAAATGAATCAGCCACGTATTTTCTGTCTTAAGTCAGCCTGAGCTAGAGCGGACCATGAAGAACCGGGTATGTCCGTGGGTACCACAGTCATCTAGTGCTGTCCCAGATGGGGAGATCTATTAGAATATGGTTTGTCTCCTTGTACAGGACACCATGGAGCAGAAACCTGAGCATCAGTGAGATACCCACCAGGAAACATGTCTCCTGGCACTTACTGTGCACACAACCCATCTCCCCAGGGCCCTTCATTTCCTGGATTGGGCCTCCCTTTCCTCCATTAACTCATGGCTTCATTCCATGAAGGCAGTCCCATCTCTTCTCTTCCCAGACACAGTGGCCTTTCTTGATGTAAAGTCAATAATCTGTCAACTACTTGCTGTGATGAAACACTCTAGTGAGAAGCATCTTACAGAAGAGAGGGTTTCAGAAGGATAGAATCTATCACGGTAGGGGAGCCGTAGTACAGAGAGCAGGGGCCAGAACCTGTGTAATCACATCTTCATCCACGTACAGGAAGCAGATAGAAAGATAACAGGAAATGGAATGAGGTCTGAAACCCTCGAAGCCCGCCCTCAGTGACCACCTTCACCAAGGCTATGCCTCCCAAAGGTTCCATAACCTCCCTAAACACCACCAGCTGCTGGGGTCCAAGTGCTCAGATACATGAGCCTATAAGGGACATTTCTTATTCAGACCCCCAGAGTAAGTTTCAAAGCGAATACAAATGGGATCAAGCTTCCCTGTCAATCACCCTGGGACCTCTTCATGCATTGTGCATAGCAGGGAGATTGTGTGTGTTGATAACCTCAGGGACTTTTGCAAATATTTACAGTTTTGTTGTATTTTTCTATTCTTCCAAACTTACTATATAATCTGAATAGTTCTGTACCGAAACAAATAGTTTAGAATACTATAGCTGGATCGACTTTCCTGAAGTCATAATTTTTAAATGCTCTACCTATTTTAAGTATCACTGCTGTGATATCCTGGGACCAGTTAATTTTTATAAGCGATAACGTGTCTTTTACAATCATTTAATAATGTGATTGTATTCTATATAAAAGCATATTCACATGAATTTATTTTCTAACTTGTAGAAACAGGTATGGATGAGACAGTCTTGCGGCCCCGTCATAGTTTTGGACAGTTATTTATTGAGAGCTTATTGCAGATTCCTGAGCTATTAGATAGTCATCGAGATAGACAGAACACTCCCACTTGGAACTGGAATTCTTGTGGAGAAGTTAAGACACCACCAAATGCTTCTGCATACAAAATTAAGGGCTGATAAGTGCAATGAAAGAAAACACGAAGAGACCTGGGTGAGGACATGATTAGTAACAGACAGTGTCGATTGATCTCTTTGTAGCAAGCACCGCACTAAACACTTACACATACTGACTCATTATGAGCAAAGCCTGGGGAAGATAGGCGTCTTGGCCGTGACAATATCATGTCTCATTTGCAGGTGAGAAAGCAAAGACAGGGAGAAGGCAGGAACTTGTCATCGGTAGAGCCAGGCAGGTAGAGCCCAGGCGACATAGGTCTGTGTAACTGCCGTTTCTTTTGTAACGGCCGTCAGGTTCTGCTACTTTGTAAAGGCCGGCCGGTTCTGCTGCTCCGGTCGGCAGGTCAGGGTCTAGCAAGAGAGAACGTGGGGACGGAGGAAGGGGAAAAAAGGGGCGAGAGACGCAAAAGATAGATACAAGCCAGAGTCCGGTGGAGTCTCTTCAAGTCTTCTTTATTCTCCTGTCTTCTTACTATATTCTCACTCCTTCAGTCTCCTGTACTCCTCTACTTCTTCCTACTACCTCCTACTTTCTACCTCCTACTTTCTACTCCCCTACTCCCCTATAGAAGGGAAATCCTGGGTATTTATACCCTTTACCACGTGACTTGCCCTCGTGGACAATCTCAACTGAAGCCACTACGTCACGTGCCTTGTAGCCATGGATACCAGGAGCACCTGGCAGCTGGGGGCACTAAACAGTGTAACAAGATGTTTATCAGAGTGCGCTCAGCTATTGCAGGCTGTTGAAACAAGTCTCTTGTCAGGGTATATGGCTCGAGATGGCTGTAAAGATGATAGCCACTTTCGGCTAAGAGTCGGCTCCCAACAGGTCTGTGCTTTTCATTTTACAAATGTAAAATCTGGGGAAGCCACTCAGTCGACAGCGGGCTTCCTTACAAGCATGAGGATGTGAGATCAAACCCCGTAGCCCACTCTTCAGTCTTCTGCTCTGTTACTGAAGCGTCCTGACACTTTGTTCTGAATCTCTTGAGGATAACCCGAGTTTGGCCCGAGTCGTGTAAAATTCCTCTACAAGAAATATTCATAGGCCTGGATCACCGCCCAGTGATGTAGTCTGATATCTTATGACTCAAGCTCTTCAAAGGTAGATTACGAGAAGCACACCCTAGATAGGACATGAAGATCTTCTGTCGTGTTCTCCTTTCCGTGGGTTGCCGTTCACTGTGCGATGTCTATGAAGATGGAGAAAATGTGTTTCATAGCTTTAGTGGTATCAGACTGAGCTCAGGAAGAACACACTCCAGGATTCCTGACATTGAAGACGTGCTTCCCAGTTGTTGGGGCTTCTTCAGACTTTTCTGATTAATTAAAATCTTCCAGAGTGGCAGGATACCTACAGGATCGTTTCACCAGGGGGCCAAGCTTCCTTCAATAACTCCCATGCAGAATGTCTATTGGTGAACTTGACCATATTTTACATTGATGTAAATTATTCATATAAGTTACATGTATGTAAATGGCATTACATATATGTACTTTACATTTTCTACAGTACATCTTATATATGGCAAGAGCTTCATTTCTGAGACTCCCATGATTTCAGGGAGGATCTTGGTGGATGTAATGTCGTGGGAAGGGGGTTAGGTTGGTAGGGTGGGTGGCTCTGAGATGCACCAACCTCACTGAGGTAGAATTGAGATGTCAGGAAGTGGTCCCCGTAGAAACATGGTTCAGTGATTTTGATAAATTTTTAGTGTCATGGGTCGTCACAGTGATTAGGGTTTTAGAGCCCCCTGTCACCTCCATGACTTCAGTCACTAATCCGTCCTGAGTTTTGTCTCTGTGAGCTCTTAAAGCTATGTCTTACCTAGCCATTAAGAAGGGCCGTCTTCAGGAGATTATGTAGATGGCTCATCGGCTAAGGGCACTTGTTGCTCTTGCAGAGAATCCATGTCTTTTCCACACCACGCAGCTCACATCACCTGTAACTACGGCTCCAGAGCATCTGATGCCCTCTTTATGCCTCCACGGGCAGCTGTGTTCACATGTATGTACATAGTCATAGACACACACAGATAACCAGGCATACACACACAGATAGGCTCAAACACATACACATACATAGATATACACACACACACATAGATACACACACATATATAGATACATACATATACACACACAAGATACACACAGGCACACACACAGAGACACACAGGCACACACACACACAGAGGCACACACATACACACATAGATACACACACACATAGATAGACAGAGGCACACATTTACACACACAGATAGACATACATACACACAGGCACACATACATATACACACATAAACACACATAGATACACATACAGACACACAGGCACACACAGAAGCATATATACAGGCACACACACACATAGAGATATACATACACACAGACACACACAAATACACAGACACACATACATAGATATACACACACAGGCACACACAGAAGCACACATACAGGCACACACACATAGATACATACACATACACACAGAAACAAACCTAGATACACACGCATATACACAGACACACGTACACAGATATACACACAGGCGCACACACAGAAGCACACACACACAGATACACACACATAGATACACACACATATATACAGACACACATACATAGATATACACACACAAGCACGCACACACAGATAGATACACATACACACAGATACACACACATATACACAGACACACATACATAGATATGCACACACAGGCACACACACACACAATTTAAAAAGCAAAATTAAACCTTGTTAAAGGGATGCTCTCAGTCTTGCCCTGTTTTACCTAGGGGGTAGTCTTCGGTGACATATTTAACGTACATAGCAGCGTTACTCATGACCCAGGACCAGTAGACCGTGTTTCTCATTGTTCACTGCCGTCCTCACGAGGCTTCCTGGAAGAAGTACTCGAAAGCTCTAGTCATGAAGAGACCTGTCTAATAGTTCATTTATGGAAATGTCATTCTTCTCTCTGTGTCTATAGGTACAACTTAAAGAGGCCATTGAAGACCTTCCTGGTAAAATGGATACTGAGTTAGCAGAATCTGGATCCAACTTCAGCGTTGGACAGAGACAGTTAGTGTGCCTTGCGAGGGCCATTCTAAAGAAGAACCGGATACTGATCATTGATGAAGCAACTGCAAATGTGGACCCAAGGTACAGAGCTGAGGCGTCGTGGGCGTGGTCCAGAGTCAGAACTGAGGCTGCCGTGGGCGTGGTCCAGTCAAGGCTAATGTCATGTGCTGGTGAATGTGAATTCTAAATGTGGTTCACAGGAAGGATTAGATGACACTAAGGGATGTCTGGGTGTATCAGCCCTTCAGATGTGTGCTACACTAGTGTCTCGTGTGTGGAATTACTCATATATTTTATAAAATCACCTTCTGGCAAATACCCTAGAGTCCAGCATCTAAAACCTTCTACCTTCAAGCATTTCAGCCCTCAAGCATTCGGCCGCTCAGACAAGGGTTGCTCCGCCTGTATCCTAGGACCCCCGAGAGAATTAGATTCCTAAATTCCAAGTCTGTTTTAAAGAGTTTAGAGGAAAAAGAACCATTTGCATTGTTTCTAACTAGACTTCTTAGGTTTCAGCTTTCTAAGAGGGGAGGTGTGTGGATGCGGCTGTGCATGCCCGTAACCCGAGCATCGGGAAGCCTAAGATAGAAGGCTCTGCGGTTCAAAGCCAGCCCGAGCTCTCTGAAATAATAATGATGATAATAAAGGGTTTTACTAATATTGTCGAGGGTCATGCGACCTTGCCTCATCTTTGCTGAATTGAGTGTGACCTCTGCTGATTCCAGAACCGATGAGTTAATACAACAGAAGATCCGGGAGAAGTTTGCCCAGTGCACGGTGCTCACCATTGCCCACAGGCTGAACACCATCATTGACAGTGACAAGATAATGGTGAGTCCTCCCCTGGCAGCGCCCCCAGATGCTCGCTGCTGGCTCGCACAGATGCCCGATGCTCCATTTATCCTACAGAGTCACACCACCTTCCATTTACCCTTCCTTCTAAAACAGGATAAGAACCCCCAGCCCCTGTAAGCTAAGCCCCGGTTAATTCTTCTGTTCCAACAGTGCCTCAAGTGCTGTGTGCATCGAGTCCTACTGTGTGTCTACCTCTGGTGTACTCCTTTATCCACAATGTATTTGCAGGACCATCTCAAGATGAAATGTCCCAAACCAGGCAATGCGTCACAATATTGTTTCATACTCCATGCTAGTAGGATAGTGTCATTTTGTGCATGCCACCTAAGTCAGGGTTTGTATTCCTGCACAGAACATCATGACCAAGAAGCAAGTTGAGGAAGAAAGGGTTTATTCAGCTTTCACTTCCACATTGCTGTTCATCACCAAAGGAAGTCAGGACTGGAACTCAAGCAGGTCAGGAAGCAGGAGCTGATGCAGAGGCCATGGAGGGATGTTACTTACTGGCTTGCTTCCCCTGGCTTGCTCAGCTTGCTCTCTTATAGAACCCAAGACCACAAGCCCAGGGATGGCACCACCCACAATGGGTCCTCCCACCCTTGATCACTAATTGAGAAGATGCCTTACAGCTGGATCTCACGGAGGCATTTCCTCCAGGGAGGCTCCTTTCTCTGTGATAACTCCAGCTTGGGTCAGGGTGACACACAGAACCAGCCAGGACACCACCCTTGTCACAGCTTCCCTTGATCAGAAACCAATCTTCCTGGTACTGAAGAAGTGGCTCAGCAGTCGTGAGCTCCTGTGCTGGTTAGTTTTTGTCACACACACACTACTCTTGCAGAGAGTTCTAACCTCAGCTCCCAGCACCTGCATGGAGAGGAAGAGGAAGGTTAAGAGTCACAAAATCTTTTGTGTCATTATTTTAGGGCTTTTCCTAGTTTGCTCCTGTTGCTCTGTGAAACACCAGGACTAACTAAACACACCTTAGAATAATGGTTTATTTCACTTCATCTTATACTTTATGGCCCATCACTAGGAGGGAAACTGGGGCAGAAACCTGAGGCAGAAACTAAAGCAGAAACTGTTGAAGAATGTTCCTCGCTGGTCACTCTCCATGGCTTACTCAGTCTGATTTCTTTTACAACCCTGGACCGCCTGCATGACTGTAGATCCCAGGGACGTCTCCTGGGGCTCACCCACCCACAGCAGGGAAGGACAGAATCTTGCAGAAATGTCAAACAATAATTTCTAACTCTTGTCAGTCACCATTTAACCCACATGTGGGTATGGAGGTGTGAACATCTGGTTCTTGCGTATCGCTTTCCCCAAGTGCCTCTGTTATTGTCAGTGGTGTTTAGTGTTTGGCTTACTATTGTCTCCTGATAAATCTTCAAAGGCTGTTTGTTCTCTCATTGCCTACGTCTAAATCCTCAGTGTGGTTTGACATGGCAGGTTATAATCTGGCCCTTCCCTCTCTTCCTGGCCTCACCCCACCGCACTGTCCCTCTCTGTGCCTCGGATGAAGCCATGGTGGTGTTCCCCCTGTCCTTCGGCGCGTGGCTCTTTCTGACAGCTGTGCTTTCTTCCTCCTGAGTGTTGGCAGCTTGGACCTCGAGGCTAGCAGTGTAGAAGGAGACGTGAGTGGATTTGTGTGAGACAGCAAACAGTGTGGACTAGATGGTGATTGAATGTGGGTTGTGAGAGGAGAGAGGAGTCCACGTTGGTTTCCAAGGTGAGCACCCGAGCACTGGGATACATGGGTGAGACCAGGGTGAGGTCAGCTTGGAAAGGGTTCTCTTTGAACACGTGACCTTGCGTTTACCTGTCACATGGGCCCTCCCACTCAGAACTCCAGTGTGGGGAAGTCTTCAGATCATGTCCCCTGGCCATGGAGATGTCAGAGACAAAGCAACATCAGAGGAGATTGCCTCCCCAGGAAATGGAACTATGGTCAGTTGAGCTGCTTTCTTTTGTAAGAATGGCACACGGTCCCAGCTTAGGGACCCAAAAAAACATGAGTCCTTTTCCTTCAAAGATGGGGACTTAGATTCTGCTGTATCTAGCCAGGTGAAGCTTCTGTTGTATTTTAGAACGTCTGGTCATCCCCCGACCTTAAACTTGGTAGAACACCAGTATGTCTGCCAGTTTCCTGTTACTGCAACAAAATACCAAAAATAATCAGTCTTTTAAAAGAAAAGATTTATTGGGCTCCAGAATTAGAAGTTTCTATCTGTGATTATCTGCTTCTGTAGTGAAGTGATGCATCATGGGAGGATGTGTAACAAGGCAGAGCTCTTCAGCCATGGCCAGGATGCAGAAGAGAAAAGGAGGAGCCAAGATCCCACAGGCCCCACCAAGGGCACAGCCACATTGTCCTAAAATCCCCCAATAGGCCCCATCTCTTAAAGATTCTACGGACTCCCAGTTAGCACCACTGTGGCCACTAAGCTATGATCAAGGCAATGGCCTTTAGAGACTTTCAGGATCAAATTGCAGCAGCCAAGGGTGTTCTTTGACCTTTAAAGTTTGAAGCAGTGTTTGCTTTAGAAAGGCCTGTTCCTCTTGTAGAAAACAAGGGTCGTGTTCTGTTGTTCTAAAGCATTACAGACATACACATGTGTCTTAGCTACTGTTCTACTGCTGTGAAGAGACACCATGACCAAGGCAACTCTTAGAAAGGGAAGCATCTGATGGGGGTGGCGGGCTTGCTTACAGCTTCAGAGGGTAGTCCCTGATCATCGTGGTGGGAAGCAGACAGGCATAGTGCTGGAGCAGTAGCTGAGAGCTTTCCATCCCTGTCTGCAGCCAGAGGTGGGTGACGGTAGGGGAACTGGGCCTGGTGTGGGCTTTAAGGTTTTAAAATAACATATCTCCTCCAACAAGGCCACGCCTCCCAATCCTTCCCACATCGGTCCACTAACGAGGGACCCAGCTTTCAAACATATGAGCCTGTGGGGGCCATTCTCCGTCCAACCACCACAACATGCCAATCAACTGCAGCGCCTGATGTGCGGGAGGCCCGAGGCCAGGCTCAGGGAGTGGCTAAGGAAGTGTTGCTGATGAAGGCTATAGGCAACAGCCTGTCACCATCAGGTTGAGTGATTACAAGTGCTTAAGGTGTAGTGATTACCCCATTGTGAACACTCCACAAGGCGGATGGGACCAGTTTTGTTTACTGTAAATAAATCAAACAAAAGGCTTGTTGGGAAACAACTGTGACCTAATTAACGGCTTTGTTTATGTGTTGAATTTCCTAAGGGATTTTTTTTTTAACCAGTTTTGGTTCATTAAGCACCGTTAATGTGTTAGGCTTAGAATTCTATTCTATGAAGATGTTCTCTCAATTTTAACTTTATTAAACACAGCAGCACTGTAGTCTTTATGACAGCTAATTTAAATCACTCTCATTTGCTCAGTTACCACAAAACAAAGGAGCAAGGCTGACAAATTAGGAAACTCCTTCTCCCGATACTCAACACTATCTCCACATTAGACTCGCCCCCCCCAACCCCCACTTCGTTCTTAGGATTAGCTGGATACCTGGCTTCTGCTTCCCCATCAGCTGGTAGCAGTGCTTCTTTCCAGTCCCTGTGCTTCCTGTCCACACAGCTTGGAGCTCTCCCAGGAGCAAGAGCAAGAGACTCTCTGACAGGGTCCACAGTTATTGCCACTTGCCTGCATTAGAGGCTGTCCCTGTCTGCAGTCAGGGAGTTCTAGGGAATTAAATTATAGAGAACCACTGGCTCAGAGACTCGGGTTGTGGCTCCCTGTTGACTGGCCACACTGCGGTCTTATAATCTTTACCTTTTCTTCTTAGTTGTTTTCCCAGATAAAGTAAAACCGTAAACTATAGTCAACACACCCAGCTTGAAAAGCAGCCCAGCTCAGAACTAACCAGACTTTTACTGAAGTCTCTTTTTCACCTTTGTGCAACTTTTCTTTGATGAACCTACTTGGCTAAAACTAGGCCATTGAAAAAGGAGAGAAAGGGGGGAAAATGTCCCCTCAAAAGTATGTTTACAGTTTCAAGTCAGATATTCCCGGTGCAAATGACTAACGTGGGAGTTCAGAGTCCATAGGAAGAAATGTAAGAGCGAGAGGTGAGGTGTGAAGGTTGAGGTGTGCACGCCACTCTTGCAGAATACAAGACACATCATTTTATAAAGCAATTTAATTTACTCCCATAGTCTTTTGCATGGGAGAGACCTATATTTTAAAGCTGCAATCTCCTTTTCTTTAATGTCAGGAGTGGTTATGCCCTGTGGATAAACTGGATTAAATTGTTTTGAAACGGGACCATCCAATTTTCACATCTGGGACAACTCCCCGGCCTCTGCAGAGATGGGTCTGATAACCCTTCCTCCCTGAGCTTCTGTAACTAGCTGACTCATGCAATGTATTTGTCCTTAACCTGCTAGACAGCACTGAGCAATTTGAGGTTGTTGTTCCTGGAGAGATCTGGGCTTGAGGCAAGGCTGTCGTATAAGCATTAATGTGGGGTTTGGTTTACAGTTTATTTGGGTCCAGGAAGAGAGGGAACCTAAGCAGAACTTTCCAGGAGACTTTTCTTATTCAACACATCAAGAGAAAAGTGAAAAACTCACTTTTTTTTTTCCCTATGCACAGAGAACTTTTGGAGTGGCTTTATGTTTGTTTGTTCTGAAAAATCTAGATTGTTTGATCACAGTGACTGAGTTTATATAAAGCTGCGAGCCTGGCTCTCAACACCTGCTACACACACAGCCATGCACACACACACAACCGTGCACACACATACAACCATGCACACACATACAACCATGCACACACATACAACCATGCACACACA
>NW_021604567.1:15957990-15989839 GCF_004785775.1 Grammomys surdaster | reverse complement strand
ATGCACACACATACAACCATGCACACACATACAACCATGCACACACACACACCCTACATACATAACCATGCACACAACCATGCACACACACACCCTACCCCCACACACCCTACACATACCACAACCATGCACACAACCATGTACACATACACCCACCCCCCAAACATGCACATCCAAATGTGACTCTACAGAAGCTGCCTATTCCTCTGCCCTCCCTCCCAAGTATTTACGGAGCCCATGCCTTGAGTCTTCCTTCCCTCCTTTTTTAAACTCTGTCTTGCCTGCAGCTGTCACTTTTGAAGCATGTGACTTCCCGTTGTCTCCCATTCTGGATTCCCACCATCCTCCATCACCTGCTCCCAGTGCATGCTGGACTCTTTACCTCTTGTCTTCTCACATCCCAGCTGTGCCCTGAGAGCCAAGTCCTTTGACTTCGGTTTTCTGCCACTGTGCACTGAGAACTTGGTACCCGTGGATGGTACTGGGCTTTGGGGACACAGCAGTGAACTAGAGAAATCTTGAAAGATAGGTGACAGCGCTGTGTGCCTTGAGCGCACCGTGTCCCCCATCTGGATTTTCATGTGTCTGATGAGCCTGTTCACTGATCCACTCTGCTCCTCTGCCCCGTGCTCCCTGAGGATCTTCCTCCAGCCTTCCGCTGCCAGCTTCTGCTTGCTTGTTTCAGTGTCTTTGTTTTTTATCTTTTGAGATGGCTGCTTAAATATCTTTGCCTGTCTTTAAGAACAGGCTCAGTGAAGGCTCCGTCTTTGCCTATTGCCCAGTAACTGCCCTAATGACATGGATCACTAAGTGTGTGATAACCGTGCTAAGTAAATCCACAGCTTTGAGGTCACCTGAATTGTCTTCCATACATTTTGCCCGCATGTACCTCATTTATTATTGATTCTGAAAAGGGGAATAAAAGTTGTTTTTTTTTTCACTTGGGACTATATACCAGGCATACAGGATATAGCCTAAATCCTCAGTATGGTAAAATTGTACTGGACTGAACAGGCAACATGTTTCTTGATCAGAGGTGTATTTTCTTGAATCAGGCAGAGTTATATTATCTAAATGAGGAGGTATGATAGAAATGGTTTTCATTTCTCCTCGATGTTACTTTCCATCTGATAATAAATGTTGTATTCTGGATACCCAGATGGGCTTGAGTCTCAGCATGCTTGCCTCCAGCCGGGGCCAAGTCATGTCATTTCTCTGATGGTCAGTGTTCACTTCAGACTGGGAGCACATGACCAACCATCGTGTTCCTCTCTGAGGAGTCTCCATTTCTCAGACGGTGCTGTTGTGGGATGGATGGATGGATGGATGGATGGATGGATGGATGGATGGATGGATGGTAAAGGCAGATGCTAACTTACTTGTCTCGAGTGTGGGGGTTAACACTGATGACAGTAGAAGCTGGCAGTAGGCAAACCGTTCCCATTTAAGTTACTTCTCAAGGACAAAGACAGATGCTGGGGACGTGGTTCAGTTGGCAGAAGTCTTGCCTCGCATGCTCCAAGCAATGAGTTTGTTCCTCCGAACACTACAAACCAGGTTCGGTGGCTCACAGCTGTGATCCCAGCACTGGAGAGATAAAGGCAGAAGGACCTAGCAACTGCAAGTCCCAGGTGTGCTCTCATCCTAGAGCATGAGCCAGCGTGAACTGCAGGACAGCCTGTCTTGTGGTTTGTTTTCCATGTACTTGTTTGCTTGTTTTACGTGTATGCACATGTTGCCTGCATGAACGTCCATGTGGCTGTGTAGGCCAGAAGAGGGCAGTGTATCCACTGGGGCTGTAACTATCGTGTGCTGTCACTGTCACGTGGAGGCTGGGAATTAACCTAGAGATCTCTGGCAGGGCAGCCTATGCTCTTAACCACTGAGCCATCTCTCCAGGCCAGACTCTTGTCTTTTAAAAGCACAACAAAACCATCCCATGCAGAGATTTCTCTTTGGTCATTGACATCATTGGACCACATTTTTGCTATATGGCACTTACATATCAGGGCCTGCTATCCCCAGTAATTACTCCATTTGCCTATTTGGGGTGATAATGTCCTGACTCCTTTATACTTTGTGTGTGTCCGAGCATGTGTGTGTGTATGCATGTGTGTGTGTGTGTGCATATGTGTGCGTGTGTGTGTGTGTGTGTGTGTATGTTGTGTGTTACTAGAAAATGAACCCAGGCTGAGCTACACTCTAGCCCCGTGATAAAGCATGTCGAGACCACATTTTTAAAAGTCTGTCATAGTTTACATTTTCAAAGTGTTATCATGCAAATCGTTCAAAAGTTCTGTGTGCGCGAATGAGGCCTGAGCTCCCTGTCTACCAGAAAATAAACAATTATCACAATTCTGTCATACCCCTGCATGTAAAAAATATCCAGCTGGGCTGGAGACACGGCTCAGTGGTTAAGAGCATATTCAGCCCTTGCCGAGGACCAAGTTTGATTCCTAGCACCAACATGGGGTCACCCACAACCACTGGTGACTTCAGCTCTCAAGAGATCCAGCCCCTCTGACCTCTGTGGGCACCTGCAAATGGACACATACACACACATACATACATACATACATACATACATACATACATACATAAATACATACATGGACACACACAGGGACACATACACACATGAACACACTCAAGGATACACATTGCACACAGACATACATGTACAAATACACAGGGGCGAATACACAGATACACATACATACACACATGGACACACAAGGATGCACCCATATACCTGGACACATATAAACACACACATTTTAAAATAAATACTTTTAAATCATTAAACTTCTCAACAAAGTGCAAATTATTAAGTTGTTAGTACTGAGAAGGCAGAAAAAAAAATATATTTTTTCAATGGTCTTTCTGTCACTTCTATTACAAACCTTCCTGCCTTCTGAGAGTGTTTCTTGACTGCCTTACAAATGATGGTCACTTTTGCGATCTGCCGCTCTGAGTGGCATTTGTGTGTTTCAGATACCGTGGGAAGGGGAAAGACCATCTTATATTTTAATACATTCAGTGGGAAGTTAGACAGCCGCAAAAGAGCAGTTGTTATAAATTCAGGCAGTCTGTTACAGTCAGAGAACACAGAGTCTCCCCCTGAAATATGATCTTAAGTTTGCTTTTCTGCTTTCTCAGAACAGAAAGTTCATCATTTTGTAAAGTTAAGTTGACTCATTTACTTAGCCTTTAGCATAGGAGAGACCTGCATTTCAAAATGGTGATTTCGCCCTTCGTTAACGTCAGGAGGAGTGGCTATTCCCTGTAATGCAATGCTTAAGTAAAATTACACATTCGGGGCATCTAAATTGGCATGCCAAATTATAGGACATTTTAATTATTATGTGGATGTGACAGATTCAATTATTCTTGAACTCTTTTGAGAAAGCTGCCCTTAGCAGCAATTCACAGTAGTAAACAAAAGATTAACAGAAAAAATGCCCTTTAGGAGACTCTATAAATGTTTCCGATTAAATACCGTGGGCCAAATTAACTGTAATATCTAGATACGGAAAAACAACCCCAGCCCTGCATAGAGTTTCAGCAGAATCTCTTGGGATGGATTTACTCTAAACACAGCCCAATGAAGAACGGAGTAAGTACCACCTACACGGGCGCTGTTTCCCTAGGTGCGTCATTTGGGCCAGTTGTCTCCAACTCTCTCTTCTGTCTGAAACCATTAACCAAAGCCACTAATAAGTGGAAATGCTCGGTGACCCCTCCAGCTCTCCATCCCTAGTGTAGATCAACTGGCTGCAAGGCCAGCAGCTAAAGGGAGAGAGAAGGAAGCCAGAAAGAGAAGCTCAACAGATCCTCGGCCCTGAGCTCCTCAGACCAGGCCGCTCCATAGGCTCTGTAGACTTTAGGTCATCAGATCCTGAGCTCAGTGCCTTAGTTACTTCTTTGGCCTTATCCAGAGAGAAAACGGATTTCTAACAGATTCTTCTGTGCACAGCAGTACTGGAGCCACTTGTCTGTCACTTACCAGGGGTCACTTTAGGATGCAAGTCATCCAGCTTAGTCCCCTGTCAGCCCTAAAGAACCTCTGCAAGCACTTCTCTCTCCAGCTGGTGCTCAGACCTTATCAGTCCAGCTTGGTGATTTGCTCTCAGGCCACTGTTGTTTGGCTCTTCTGACATGACCCATGTTCTAAATTAAACAAGTTGGTTTTCTTCACTCCATAGATTTCTTAGCTCAGCATGTACACAGAGTCTGAGGGTTTTAAAAGCACTAACAGACTCCTCTAGTAGCCTTGGCAGAATGCATAGAGCAACAGACAGCTGAGCACCCCATAATAATAGTCTAGAACTTTCATTTTTTTCTAACTTCCCTGTAACATTAAAATAATAAAAGGTCAGGTCGGCCTTTGTTTTCTTCATAGCTCAGGATAATCAAACCTTTCAAGGATCCTCCAGGCTGCCACCCAAATAGATGGTCTGTATTCTCCCTGGCCCTGCCCCTTTCCGAAGCATTGTCTGTGTTATAATATATTGCTACAAGACATTGTGTGTCTCAGTGGGCTTTTTTTTTCTGCTGATCCCCAGGTTTTGGATTCAGGAAGACTGAGAGAATATGATGAGCCATATGTTTTGCTGCAGAATCCAGAGAGCCTCTTTTACAAGATGGTTCAGCAGCTGGGCAAGGGCGAAGCCGCTGCCCTCACCGAAACAGCAAAACAGGTGAGTTGGCCCGGCAGCCTTAATTACAGTGTGTCTCACCCGTTCCCTCCTCGACATTTGGCACCAGGGGTCTGGATTTAAAAAAAAAAAAAAAAAAGCACTGTGTGCCCTTTTCAATTATAAGCCTCAGAAGACAAAGCTTCAGCACGTCCAGGGTTGAAGTCAGGTCTACCAGGACTTGGCAGGAACACCTAGAGAAGGTGTATGCGCATGTGCACGTGCAAACAGGCGTGCCCAAGAGGGAGTAAGCCCTGACAGCAGACTCATTACATTTCTGTCTCATTGATGCTTAACACATTGCAGTGCCGGTATTGTTGGGATACATCCAGGAAGTTAGGTTAAGGTGAAAATGGAATATGTTTGTTAGAAAAAGGTCTACCAGAGAAACATCGAGGTCGCAGCCTGTTCATTTCCTTATAATGTGTAAAGAATACTATTATTGCTTGCTCCTGCCTATCCTCGTAAACCTTTCTTGAGTTTTAAGTCCAAAGATACCTTTGTTTTTCTTCTCCTACCTTCTGCAGAAGATAAATGTCCGAGCAGGATGTACCCAGAATTGGTTACACCTTAAGTCTACAGTCTAGTGTTTGGAGTGGAAAAGCCTTAAAGACGTTCAGCTTGCGTGGGAGCTTTCTGACATGCACACATGGTTGCCCCGGGGTAACTGCACTCTGGTTTAAGGGACTTAGTGTCATACAGCTGTAACCCTAGGCTCCACAATACAGGTGTGGTTTTCAACCTTCATTCCATTTATATTTCACAGATTTCTCAACAATATAGACAGAATAAAATTGCTTGGGGTTGTGTAACATCTTAAGTATCTCTTAAAGACAACAGCGCAAGAAACCATGTCCTAGTTTCCTACCAGTCTAGGTGAGCAGGACCCTACAGGTGTCCCTAATCACACAGACACATGAATAAATAAAATCAATTTCAAAACTGATAGGGTCATGGGTTGTGTGTATGTAAAAGTTCTGTGTTGGCTAAGAATGTGTGAGCATACCTTTAGTCATCCGTGATAACAGGACAGAGAAGCCCAGTGAGGGAGCATCTTTTCTGGCAGTGAGCCATGATGGGGACGGGGCTCTGATGCTCATTTGATGCATCGCTCTGGGCTGTGATCCAGGTTCTCTGAACTTTATGTCTGCTGAGGAGGTTAAGGCTTAGAGGACAGAAGGGAAGCACCCAGAAACACAAAGCTAGTGAGTAACTGGAAGCCATGTGTTTAAACCGTGCTTCACACTGTGGGTATCAGACTAGATGGTAGACATCTCTAGGCGGCAAAGTGTATAAGGCATTTTACAAGTGCCGGGGAATTTACAAATGAAAACAGAAATTGGAACCGTCTTCAGGCCAAAACTTTCACTCCTGGCAATAGCAAGAACATCCTCCGAGGCTCTCCTACACAGCTTTTGAGATTAAATGATTGACAACTGGTTTTAATAACCAGCCTAACATGATATATGCCAAGGGTACAGAATTTTTTTAGGTACCCATGTGTGCATGGATGCATAAATGTGTGCATATGGAGGCCAGAGTGGATCACAGTGTCGGTGCTCGGAGCGCCGCCCACCTCCCTTGAGACGGTCTGTGGTCTGGAGCTTGTTGATGAGTGAAGCCTGCTGCGGTCTTTCTGTCTTTGCCTCTCCAGCACTAGAATCATCACTGTGTGCCATTTCATTCAGCTTTCTGCATAGGTTCTGCAGATCCTAATGCTTGTACTGTGAGGGTTTTACCGGCTGACCCTCACATCTCCACCCTACCCCCCCTCCCCACCCCCACCTCCTTAACTTTGATAAGTAAAAGGTGACACACTGGGCCATTCTGGTCTCCTGCCTTACCGCTCCTCTCCCTGGACACTGTATCTTTATATTATTACATAATTATCTCATTCTTTTCACTAACGACCTTACAGTCACCCTCTCTCCACCTTTACTTCCCATCCCCCACCCCTTGATTATAATCATTTTTATCTAGAGATTTAGCTCTCAGGTTTATTTACTAGTTGTTCTGCTTTACAACTGGTCAGTTTCTAGTCTTTATTGATTCCTTCTGGCTTGGGTTTGTTTTGTTGCTGTTTTTTAGTTGTTGAATACATTTGTTTGTATTCTTTTCTTATTAATACAGATATTAACAATAACAGTCATAACTAACATAGTAACTACAATAACTTTGCTAATTGCAGTATAAATACTTAAGGCTGTGAATTTTCTGTGACTGCTGGCTTCAGCCATACCTCAGGTTTTTTGCACAGTCAGCTTTCATCAAAGCTCTGTTTCATACATACAGTTTACAGTTCAGGTTTGATTTCCTTTTTGTCACAGGAATTATTTAAGAGGAACATCTGCTAGCAAGAGAATAGTTTTCTGTTTCACTTATCATCTCCACTGTCATTGTTCTGTGACAATGTTTTCTATCCTGTCTGCTTACTGGAAATAACTCATTCTTGCTTGTGCCCTGGTAGCCCTGAAATCTTTAAAAATGGTTTTTTGAATGTTCTCTTTTAGAAATGAACAGCCTAGTAATTTTTCTTAGATATCCTTTATTAATTACATGATATGGGTCGTCTCTGTTCCTATACTAGTTTTTCTCGCAGGACTCATACGCAGAAATGAATGTCCATACAGACAGTACATGCCTCTCTTTGTGGTTCCTCTCACATTCACTTTGAATATTCTTATTTTTTCAACTTGTAGATGTTTATGACTTCCACTATGAGTTATACTGTCTACATTTCAGGCAGTCTTTCAGTGTTCATTTAAGGCTTTTGGCTTTCAATATAGCCTGTTCAAAACTAAGATGGAGCCTTTCTCCCCTTCGCCCTGTCTTCATTCACTCTGAATGCCTTTGTCATTAATATCGGAAGTGCGCCTTCAATACATGCATGGCACTGGGTTTTGCTCAGAGATGCGATCCTAGTCGTTTTACAAAGGGGTGGTTTTAACCCATTTACATTTATTGGCATCACAGGTATGTTTTATCTCTGATAGATTCATCATACTATGCTTTCAGTGCTTTTCATATGTGTTTCACATTACCTTTGTCAACTTTATAAAGCTGTTTCTCCTTAAGCTTCTGAAAATATTAATTCCTAGTTACTCTGCTTGCTCGCTCAATCCTGTTCCATTCTTTTCCACAGTAAGTAATCTCCAGGCTGTCTCCAGTAGGTAAACCAGTCATTTCTTTCATCTTTTCCTTTTTCTCTTCATGGCTGATGTCTGTCCATCAGATTTCACCTCCGGCTCTTTCTTAGCCGTGCTCCAGGTTTCTCACCTGCACAGCGGCTCCTGCTGCATTTCGACTGTGTTCCAGATGCTTACCCGTAACTGTCACCTGCTCACTGAGCATTCCTCTTTATCAGTTCGTCTTGATCCATCCTGCCTTTCACACGTCTGTTTTACAGGCCTCTTTTTTCATTATGTTACCACTTTTTAGTTTTGAGCAAAATGTTTTTTCTCTCAATCACATAGCTGTAGGATGGTTGTGGATAGGACATTGTTTCGGATGGGAGTCTATAAACTCTTTCGATCTCTCTGTATCTTAGATGTTTAAGGTGATTCCTAAAAGACTAAGAATTTGGTAATTCATTGCTCGGTGATCTAAAAACCGGACTAAGCCTCTGGTATTAACTTGGCAGCAGTCCCATTGATGGGATCTAGCTAGACCTGCCTTATGGTTGAGGCCTTGAGGATCACTGTGAGCGAAGCCAGAGCTCTCCAGGAGAGTGATGCCAACCTGACAGTCTTGAGCCAGAGTGCAGCACACCAAGTGGTAACTTACAAATGCAGTGTAAACAAAAGCCACTGCTCTCTGTCCGGGAGAAGGTTTCGTTGCTCTGTTCTGTAGACTGCTCTGTTGCCTTATGGTACCTGATGGGCCAGTGAATGGCGGCTGACCTTGGTTTTAGCCCACATCAGAGACACTGTGAAAAGAATTTAAGCAAAAGGAAGGAAGAGGAGCAAAAGATTTCACCCCAGACCAGCGTGATGGCAGTGTCTCTGTTTGTTTCCTTTCCTCACATCCTAGAGAGGCATTGTCACCATTTGCCACTTGAAGAAGCTGAGGAAGAAGAGCCCAGCTAAGGTTTCAGAGTTACCAGCCAACAGGCCCTGGTACCCCAAGCCCCAGGCATCTCCGAGCCTGCCTTCCTGCCTCCCAGACTAGCATATTAACTCTGTTAACAATGTCTCAACAACAGGCCTGGGATTCTGCAAAGATCATATCAAGGCCCACAAAAGGGAGTCAGAGCTGAACTGTTTTCATGTCTCCGTTCTGTAGCATTGCTTTCCATGGACTGAGGGGCTGCTTCCCCGAGCAGCCGTCATTAACACACCCAGCACTTAGCTCGGCATGTTTTCAGCCTGCAGTTTGTAGCCATTAATTAGTTCCTATGAGGTAAGTCTTTGTTATCTCGTTCTGACAGATGAGGCAGACAGTGTGGAGGGAGGCTAAGTAGATGGTGCAGTATCAGCTGGGTGTTCAGGAGAGAGAAAGACTGATCCCTTTTAGCCGAGGCTCAGCCTGCAGCTTGAGGACCCAATAGAGAGTGTCGGCCATCTTTTGGCTTGGTCTCATGTAGATGCTACAGTGGTAGAGTGTCTTGCCCAGCATGCATTTCATCTCTGGGTTCAATCCCCAACACTACATTGTTTTCTGTTTTCAACAGACATAGTGACGGTGGCACACGCTATAGTCCCAACATTTGGAAGTGGAGGCAGGTATTGAGAGTTCAAGGCCATCCTCAGGTCTACGATAAGTTCAAGGCCAGCCTGAAATACATGAAACCCTGTCTCCCCAAAATTAAAAAAACAAATTTAAAAAGAAGATACTCAGTCTGAACCATGCCGTTATCCAGAGTGTGTCATAAACATGGTAGGAAAAAGTCCAGTCAGGGATTCTATACACCTGAAATGATTCTCAGCAAAGCATCCCTGACTGGAAAACCAAGACCATTTTAGCTAACGTGTAGGTGTGTTGACTGCATGTATGTGTATGTATCGTGTGCATGCAGTGGCCACAGAGTCCAGAAGAGGGTGTCAGGTCCTCTGGAACGGGAGTTACAGGCAGCCATGACTAGCCCTGTGGGAAATAGTCTGTAGGTGGAGATTGTGTGAAATTTGAATACACAGACACACCAAAAAGAACAAGTTCTTTCTGTGTTCGAAAGCATGTGTTAATAATGTAAATAGTCTCAAGGTCCCGTTCCAGTAGGGTCTTTCTTCTTCAGTGACATTTCTTTCGTAAATGGAATCTTCCATGTTGTGGTATTTAGGGAGAGGTTTGCAAGCTACCCAAGGGAGGTATTCTTAGGAAGGCAGGTATCAGTGACCCTGTTGCCCGGGAAGGCCGCTGTTCCCACTGATAACTTTGTGGACAGCACCCACAAATATAAATCCACAGCTGGGGGTTTGTAAAGTGGAACTGGCATCACGAGATCGGCTCAGAGAGATGCTGCATTTTCCGTTTTAAAGACTCAAACAAAACTTTCCACATTCTCCTTTGAAGGGGAAAAAAAATTACATTTGAAGGCCTTTTTCACGCAAACACATTTGGAGATAAGAGCTCACAAGTCCTGACATTATTTCATTTTGTAATACACATCTGTCAAGGAACCCAGATATGATACAGCCACTAAAAACTGATGATTGGGGAACAGAGAAACCTGACAGCATTTCATGTCCTTTATGTTCTGATTACACGTTTATCAGAGAACATGTATCTCCTCTATTGCGGCTTGGAATTGGCAGAATTCAGGAATTCAAAGGCTTGGCAAAGAGCTGTCCTATTATTTGGTGTCATCTTCCATTTGAGAGAAGTCGCCTGGTTGGGTCATTGTTACAGCATTTGCTTCTCTTTTCATTATTGTGGTCCGCTATCCACAGATCGCGGTTCTATAGGCCCCACGAACGATGGCCTTGCTGCACAAATTAAGTGCCGGGATATTTCATACATAGACCCCGGAGTTTCAATGCTTGTCAATCAGAGTTTGTAATATATAGGGATTACAACCTGATATTAGCATCCAGGTCTATTGTGCTCATTTTATTCGCGAAAATGAGAAACTTCAGTACAGATGCCCAATCCCCCCGGCCTCTTTGTCATCCCCACCCCACCCCCCGTTTTTTAATTTATCTCTGGGTTTTGAGTCAGTGAAATGATTTTGCTTATCAGTTTAATGTCGTGATAAAGCATATCTGTGAATCAAAGTGATCAGAACTAAAGTGGATCTCCATGTTGTTGGGCATTCAGCCCTGCCGTGCCGAGGGTTTGGGCCAACATTTCACCGAACGTGTGCTTGCCTGGGCTTCTAATTGCGCCTCAATGGGTGCTTTGATTTCCTGGATGGAGATAGGCATTGCCTCCGAGGAGGAAGGCTTGAAAATTCACTCATGTTCCCTTTTGGCCTGCCTCTTTTCCACAGGTATACTTCAGACGGAATTACCCAGACATTACATTCAGCAGCCCCGTGGTTATGAACACCTCCAATGGACAGCCCTCGGCCTTAACAATATTTGAAACAGCATTGTGACTGCCAGGATGTCGTCGTAAAGTCTGTTTTGAAGTTCCCTGCCCTGCCAAGGGTCTCGTACTTCGTAGCCTACAGCACATCTGGTTTTTCATCCTGCTACAAATCCTTCACAGACAAGAGACTGGTGACTTTGGATTTTTTTTTTTTTTCGCTCTGACCTAATTCTGTGATTTCAGGTTCTAGCAGAATGGCCTGTTGTTTTATTTAAAAGTTTCTGATGTTCTTTACAAACCCAGTTCTGAGGTGCAGGCCACTGACAACAGTGACAACAGCCGTCTACCAGGTTTTGTGCCTTAACAGACTCTAGGGCCAAAGCCCATTCATTTTATAAGCTGTCACAATGGGCTGCTTCTTCCTCTTGCCTTAAAAATCCACTCCCCAAGTATGTCAGGGACTCTGTTTACTTGAAGACTGTGTTCAGTTGCCAGTTTGTCTCCTTGTTTTCCTTGACTTAGCTAGGACTCATTACTTCCCCACAAAGGCCTCTGGTTAAAATAGAACAGGTAAAATTAACAGGAATCACAACAACACAACAAACCAAAAGAAAAGAAAAAAACGTATAATTTAAGTACTTTGCTAGAGAGAGACTATCCCACCACCTACACTTATACAAAGAGATGTATGTCTAAAGTATGGAAGACATTTATGTTGGAAAATCAACTTCTGCTTTCTCAGAATGGGAGGCCCGGCA
Source organism: Grammomys surdaster (assembly GCF_004785775.1). Taxonomy (NCBI): domain Eukaryota; kingdom Metazoa; phylum Chordata; class Mammalia; order Rodentia; family Muridae; genus Grammomys; species Grammomys surdaster. The sequence continues at coordinate 15,977,919 of NW_021604567.1, read as the reverse complement.
GTGGTTAGATGCCCTTTCCCATTCCACGTGTGTGAGCTCCTCTGGGCTGCCCGAGCACTGATACACTAGGCATCATGACACTTCCTCTGGACAGTGACTCTCAGACACGTAATATTAATCTCATTTGGCTTCTGGGTTAAAGAAGGTAAAGCTCCTATTGGCTGTAAGCCTTTTGTGAAATCCTCTCAAATCGACACCAAAAGCTCTCCCCAGCCAGTGAGAACCTGAATATCGTTACCAGTCATCAGTTCTACATTCTCAGGATGCTGTGTAGAAGCGTCCCTTTCTAGAGCCCATCCGAGTTTAGCTCTGACCACTAACGGCAGGTCTTAAGGACCCTGTGATTAGTCGATCAACAAACCACAACACTTCCTAGGACCTGATGTGCTTCATGTAACTGTAAGTCTGAAATTTTTCTGGGTGGTGGTGGCAAAGGTCTGTGTCGAGTTCAAGTTACTAAAGATTTGACAGTCATGATTTAAAGGGGACACTTAATGACCTGTCACAATACACCATCCTCAAGTTTCCTATGTTCATGTATAGACACACTCACTTAGGTGCATATATGTGTATATCAACAACATACATATATCAGGTTTTTAGACTGGTTAACAGAACAAAGCCTGTTTTAAACAATGGAACCTCAAAAAGCACACATACACCGAACCACCAAAAACCGCGTGGCGCACAGTGACTGTTAGCCTCTTGGTGTTCAGAAGTCTGTAATGAATGTAATAATGTTTAGTCCAGTAAATGATGTACATTCATTTATTGGTAGTCACAGTTTATATTTCAAGAGACTGAGATGCAATGCTGACAATATTAAGGCCTGTTTGAATATTTAGGAATGTCTTAATGTATATATGTTTATGTTTATTTGGTCTTTAGAGATTAAAAGCAGACATACAAATGTGTTTCTATTTCGTTTCTATTTTTACACCATCACAGGACAAACCAAATTCAACCGAAATAAATGACAATTTTCATCCCCATTCAAAGACCTGTTTATTCTTTGAGGGATTATGAATTGACTCATGTCCTTGCCGGTAAAAGCCAGTGAGCTTTTGTGAGATCAAAAGGCACCTACCACCACCACCTGTCTCTCTTGGCTACTTGGGTGTACCAGATAGACTAAGTGGAGGTGTGGGTTCCAGACAACCTGAAACAGTCGCTCCTGAAATCACTGAAGTTGTCAGGTAACTCTCCTTTCTAGAAGAGGAATTAGCTTCCGCCTCCAGGCTTGAACAAACATCAATGGATACAGTAGAGTTTTTTTTTTAAAAGGTGACTTTTTCCTCACAGTAACAGGAAGAATCTATTGCCGTTCCATTTAAAGCACCACTGAATGTTGGTTCTGAGCCTCGGTGACCTGGGCCAGCAACTTCATCTGGAAACTTGTGAGAAGTGAGTGTCTAGTGGCTTAGATCTACTGTGCTGTGGGGATTGGTGATCTGATTTAGGAAGCTTTAATATTATTCCAATTAAACAAAAATGAAAACGAAAACAAACACCTCAGAGCTGATGCCTTAGAGTCTTAAAAAACAAACCCTAAGGCCCCTTAGGAAAATCTCAGGGTCCACTCAAAGGTGAGCAAGAGGTTGGGACAGGTGCGTCAGTGAGAGAGCATCCACATGGCCAGTAACTGGGAAAGGACCTGCTCTTCCTGGTTACCAAGAAAAAAAATGATTAATACCATAGTGAGCAGGTGGGCAAAAAGCTAGTAATGTTAGCAGTTAGATACTGAGGAGCAGCAGGAATACTCTTAGGCTACATGAAGTTATTTATCTAAACCAAACCAAACAACAACAAACAATTTTGACCCAGTGAGATGGCTCCAAGGCTAATGGCCCTTGCCTCCAGGCCCGACAGCTTAAGTGTGTTTTCTGAATCCCAACACTGTGAAAGGAGAACTCCTACTCCTGAAAGTTGACCCCTGACCTCCATAGCATGTACACACATCACACATGAGTGAGGGGATCCTTTAGAAAAACATCTTGATGACATTTGCTCGAGCTGTAGGCCCTGTGATCTGTTCTCTGCCCTGGCGTGCACTTTCGCACAACACGTTGTATCAGGGATGTCATTAGGAACGGAATTCCAAGTTATTTCAGCCTGAAAGCAGCTGAAATTCGCAGCGGCAGAAGTAGCAGGTGATGGGACACAGCAATGAGAACAAGGGACAGGCACAACAGTGAATTTTATAAATGTGGTCGTGTTTCAAAGAGCTCTGACCCAAGAGGCTTACGATTCCGCACAAAATTCAAAAATGGAGCTAAACTGTAATGTAGAGTCTCAGTGGCCCTTAGTTTAGGAAGCTGAAGCTCTTGGCAGCTGGGCGAGATACAGCTTTTAGGGGCTGGAGAGATGGCTCAGTGGTTAAGAGCACTGGCTGTTCTTCCAGAGGACCCAGGTTCAACTTCCACCATCTGAAACTCCAGTTCTAGAGGATCCAACACATACTTTTAAAAAGGAGGAGGGAGGTAGCTAGGGTACCCTCACACGTACCATGTATGCTGGAGAGTGGTTGGTCTGGGAAGTGTTTAGGAGAATACTCATTAGGCCTTTTGTGTTTTCTGTGCCTTTAATATGTAGTACTTTACAACTGAGTTAGCAAAGTGCTTCTCACCAGTATCTTTGGGAATGTCAGCGTGAGCACCTCGGTCTCCTGACAAACCGGCCTTGGAGTGCAGTGGAGGCGAATCATCTGCTGCTGAGAAAGTATTTCTACCAAGTCCTTAAAATGTAAGGCTGTTCTAAGCTTATCTGTAGCCTGGGGCAAAGCATTTACAGCCCTTGGTACTTGAGAAGCCAAGGTGTGTATTTGCCCTAACTGATGTGGTGTACTTATTTCTAGGATGTAGAAATAAATATTTGGGGTATTCATAAAATAATAATTTTCTAATAAAAATCCTCCTGACCACCAGTCCAGGGTTCTAGGTCACAGGTTGGCTTGTGGGTAGAAAAATAAGATGGACTTTAATGCTCAGGATGCTTATTGGTGTAGGCAGAGGTGTCCTTGGGATCCACACTTGTAGAGGAACCAAGAGAGAAGACCCATGAGGAAGATACTGAGCTGATGACGTATCCAGATAATCTCACCCCCCCCACACACACACCATGAGAAATGAAAAGCTAAAATACACAGATTATCTTGATGGGTGAAGTAGCTGGGCCTTGATACTTCCATCAGTCACGTGTCTGTCCCCAGAAGTACAGGATGACAAATATTTGCTGAATGAAAGTCAGTGACTGGCCTCTATAATAGTATGCATTTATTTACAGTAATTATATTCTTGAATCGGTAGCATGGTCTTGGCTGAAGACGTAGTTGAGAACGCAGCAGGCAGTGGGCACTGGGAGGTCATCAGGGTTTATGTAGAGCCTGTTGATTTCCCTTAAAGCTAGGAAGACTTTTAGGCCAAGTAGGTTTTCATCTTTTAGATTAAATACTCTATGAAAAATAATCTCCTTTAGAAACTAAAATAGCAGTTGTTTTGGAAGGCTTGAGTATGTTGGTTTGAATTTAGAACTCAGAAGCAACTGATAGGGGCTGGAAACATGGCTCATTGGTTAAGTCCACTGAGAACACTAGAACACTGGCTGCTCTTGGAGAGGAGCAGGCACCCACACTGGACAGCTTACAACCACCTTTAACTCTAGAAGTTTTGGCCTCTTTGGGATCCAGGCATACACATGGTGCACAGACATATACATGAGCATTAACACACATAAAACAACATTTTAAAAAAACAAACCCAAGACTCTCACATTTGCTCTGTGGGCCCAGTTCACTGTATAGGTCAATACTGAATGCAGTTCTTTAAGAAGAGACAGGATCAAGACAGAGTCGACAGGGCTCTAACACCTCCTCCGGAGGCCCTGATTAATCTCAGTGTTCCACTTAGCAGCAGCCTTCTTCAAGAATCCAGCGAGATAAATCACAGTTATCAATCACAACAGATAGAAAGGAATTGATTGTTGTAAAAAGCAGCATTTGCTTGAATCGGAAGTTAATCATTGTTATCTGGGGGAGAGAATCACATGAAAACCACTTTTAAAATTAAATTTTGCAGATTGCGTTGCCAAAAACTAAAACAAGTCCACGTGAGGTATTTACATCCTGTTAGGAGCATTTTAAGGAAGGTTGGGGGGAGGCCACAGAAAGCTAGGGATGTAAAAATGTTTCATTTTTATAATAATAAATCAATTAAAAACAATCCACATATGCACACTAATTCTAATTACATGGGAGGGGAGAGATGGGCAGATGGACAGACAGATGTAAGTAAATGCTGTTTGTGATAGAATGACAGGGACTAAATACAGAAGACTCGGTGGGGAAATACCTGTGGACCCACCGTTGTCATAGTAACTCAAACTACTCCAACACTGGATTTGCTAAGTGAGCCTCGCAAGGATATATGGGTAGAAATAGTGCATACACACGCATGGAAAGTGTAAGAGGAGAATTTCCTGTTTACCATAGCAAAGTCTGGCAGACATCCTCCCAACCAGGCAGCCAAGTCCCACCCAAGGAAGCAAGCTGAAGTCAGCCATAGTGGGACCAGCCAGCAGCCCCTCTCCTGATGTGTGCAGCCATGTTTAGACCATCTCACGTCTGGGACACACCTGCCGCAATCGTGACCTGAGGCTGTCGGCAGTCCAACAGACTCAAACTGAGGACACTCTGCAACGCACCTGGCCTGTGCTCCTCGAAACTGCTGTAGCTATCAGAGGTTTCAGACGTGTTCCAGTTTAAATGGGAACGTAAGACATGGTAATTAGATCCACTGTGATCCTGGATTAAAACAACAACAGGAAGAGCCAGTAATGACGGTTGGTAATATCGGGGTGAAAGCTGTACAGCTGCTGATAGAGTTTTAGCAGTGTTGAAGCTTCTGAATTTACTTCTTATGACATGCTATGTAACAAAATAGCCTTAGGGAATGCACACTAGTGTGGTTAGCAGAAAAGGCCTAGGATATCTGCAAAGGTGGCTGTGTACATATTTGTATATACATAGCATATATGCATATATAACACATACATGACTGTGGACTGAAATATTAACAGGAGAGAAGGCAACTGTAGGAGACCAGTGTTAAGTGAGAATTCAGATTAAGGACACAGCCAAGCTGACTATGTCACTTGACTGTTTTATATTCTTTGTTCAAAATGCAAAGTTAGAAGCATCTACTGCAAATAGAAGCTTCTCAGAGGTGGGCTGAGAGATCCCCTACTCTTTGGGTCTAATGAAAAGTCATTAGGAGTCAGTTTAAAATTATGTCCATGATTCCAAACAGGTGAAACCTTGGTGATTTGAGATCATATTAGAAAAGAATGCTGAGATGTCTGATTTAACAAAGGGAGTTCAACACCTCTGGTTACTTTAAAGTCCTACTGAAACCTGAAGAGTGTTTGATGTTGTTTCTATTAATAGTATTTCCAACTTTTCTTCCTTATTGCTTTACTAGCAAATACAGAGAACACAGAGGAGCTGCCATCTCCAGTTTGTAAGGATTAAAACAGAATAGTATCTCTTGGTAGGAATACAGCAAAGTCCGAGCTTTCAAATTGAGCCGGACATGGTGGCACATGCTCTTCCTTGCAGTACTTGTGAAGCAGAGACAGGGAGGTATCTGTGAGTACAGCACAGTGAGTTCTAGGCCAACCAAGGCTACACCCTATCTCAAGGTGACACCCTATCTCAAACACCAGCTAAACAACAAACAAATACCAACAACATGCTGGCAACGTTATGGAAGGTAGGAGAGAGATGATTCCCTGCGTGCTGTCCTCAGACCTCCACAAACGTGGTTAAGCATGTACTTCCCTTTCAGAGGACCTGAGTCCCGTTCCCAATAAGCATGTCCATGTGGTTACAATTGCTCCAGGGGGCTACTTTCCATCCCACAATTCCTTGCGCCCTTCCTTTCCAACTTGGGCCCGGCAGAATGGCTCCTGCAAAGAAGGGTGGCGAGAAGAAGAAGGGGCCGTTCTGCCATCAACGAGGTGGTGACCCGAGAATACACCATCAACTTTCACAAGTGCATCCATGGAGTGGGCTTCAAGAAACGTGCTCCTCGGGCACTCAAAGAAATGCGGAAGTTTGCCATGAAGGAAATGGGGACTCCAGATGTGCGCATTGACGCCAGGCTCGATAAAGCCTTCTGGGCCAAGGGAATAAGGAATGTTCCATATCGCATCCGAGTACGTTTGTCCAGAAAACCAAACAAGCGCTACATTTTGGTAGCTTAGGTGCCTGTTACCACATTCAAAAATCTACAGACGGTCAATGTGTATGAGAACTAACCTGCTGAATGTCAAATAAAGTTGTAGTATTGCCTCCAAAAAACAAACAAACAAACAAAAAAACAAACAAAGAAACAAACAATTGCTCCAGGGGACCCAACATACTCTTCTGACACTGCACTCCTATGCACATACCTACATATAGACATGTATGCACACACTAATTAAAAATAAAACAAATCTTAAAAAAAAAAAAAAAAACCATTGCTAAAGAGTTACCAGTGAGGAACACGGCCTATTTTCTTTTGGTGAAACACGATAGTAGCCACAATAATGGTTCACGGCTTATCAGTCATCGTTGAAATGTTGGCTCCTAAATTGCCCAATGTATCAGACTTGTTGCCACGTGTCTTTGGGGGAGGTTCCTAAAATCACTTATTAGGCAAAGGGAAACGATTAGGCAAATTTTTCCTGGGAAATCTGGTGTTTCCCCAGATCAAAATAATGCCGAGCTGCTGATTTACATGGGTGGGGACAGAAATGCAAGCAACAACCAGGGACCTGAAGCAATATGCTCATTTTGGTGGAATTTGGACTTTCAAGTTGTTCGCAAGCTAGTAGGCTGCTGGGGTGAAAACTACTATGTCAACAGACCATCCCAGCCTCAAGGCGACCACAGCAAGAAGACAAGACAGCTGTCCATATAGCCCTTAAAAAAAAAATTCATTAGCATAGAACAGGTTATGCAAATGATGCCTAGTTAGCATAGAATATATTATGCAAATAATGGGTTTCACGATGATATTTTCACGCATGCACATTATGTATTGTGATCCTATTCACTCTCAGTTAGCCTCTCTGTTAAAAAATAATTATGGATTTGTTGTTTTCTTGTTTGTCTATATATTTACAGAACTGGGAATCAGTCCTTATGCTTGCTAGCTAAGCACTCCAGCACGGCGATTTTTTTCACTTGTATACATTTAGGGGATAAGGTATGGTGAGTTTATACATGTAGAGCACATACAAGGATGAAATCAGGGCAGCCGAGCATTTCTCTGTCTGGCTTTGTCCCCCTCCCACTTTTCTAGGATGAAAAATATACATTTAGATTTAGCTAGCAAGACTTGGTTTAAATAGTGCCAATTTTGTTAGCAACATCCAATGCATGCTAGCAGGAGGTATAGGAACCAGTGCTTCCTGCCCTCCATCAGTGGGGCGTTGACCTCAACTTCGCCCATGTGTCTGTAATGTTGGCCTTGACCTCCATGTTGCTGCCTTCGGTCTTCATGGTAGACCTGGGGGTCAGGAGGACTTCAGGTGGAGCAGTGATCAAGCTGGTTTCTCCTGGGGGCAGGCTTGCAACAGTCCAAGACTATTTCCAGAGACACAGTGTCTTTGCAGGAAGGTGGCATGTGGGTTCTCTTTTCTGTGGAATTCTGTCAACACCAACTGGGCTTTTGTGGCCTTTGCTTCGGTTGGCTTCACCTCAGGGAGGGGAAGAAGCTTTCTCTACTTTTGGTACCATTGTCATGTAAAAGCTAGCTCTCTTTCTCACTTCCGTTCTTCCCACTTCTGTAAATTAGAGTATCAGGACCCCAGCATAGCGGAGTTCCTGACTGTTGGTGTTCAGATGGAGATTGCACTTTGGAGAGAAGGTCCTTATGGCAGTCAGCCATGCCTAGTAAAGACAATTCCCTCTTTTCGTCCCTGCTCCCTCTTCAGGGCTAAGTTTTAGTTGGCAAACCACGAAACTGGCCATGTACTGTATTTGAAGTGGTCTTGAGGGAGTCAACATAAAATATATCCCATGCTGGCTGATGCTAAGGGAGCCCTCACTGGCCAATCATGTTGATACCTTGTGTTTTTGAATTCCTTTAACATTTTTTATTGTTTGTGTATATGAGTTATTTTCTTGGCATGTACATCGTGTGTGTAATACCTATGGAGGCCAGAAGAGGGCGTCATCCCCTAGGACTGGAGCTATTGATGGTGGCGAGCCACCATGTGGGTGCTAGGGATCAAACCTCAGTTCTCTGGAAGAGCAGCAAGGGCTCTTAATTGCTGAGCTCTCTCCTGTTCTTTGAGGTGTTTTTTTTTTTCTTCTTCAAAATAAGACTGAATTCTTATGGAGATAAAAAGCATAAAGTTTCGCATACTTCCAACCTGATAGTTTATCAATCCTTTCTTTCCTCCTAGTGGGAACAGCAATAGATGCCACTCGTGGTTTTAGAGTGTAGGTGTTTTTGACTCATCCTTGAGAGACCTGACGTGACTCAACACCAATAAAGCTACTTCAACAACCAGATTCAATAATATCAAATCACGATAAGGAAATTGCCAGTACCCTAAAAGAGATTACTAGATGGTACATAAGCACTTGAAGCGCCTGTATCTTATGCTGCCAAATACGCGAGTTTAAACAATATCCACCTGTCCATCTTGTCTATCAATTCAAATAAGCTCCCAAGTCCACACTGGGTGAGAGCTGTTGAAAACTCTTGAGGCTATGAACAGGAAGTTACCATTCCGGAGAGAAGGAAGTTTGGAGAAGCAGGCTGCTTGATAAAGACAGGTTTGCTCGCCTAAGTGGCCAAGGAGATTTGAGGGCAGCCAGTTCTCACTCAGCACAGGCAGGCTAAACATGGTGTCTGGACCATAATAGAGGAATAATCAATGTTGGTTGAAGAAAAATGAACGGCTTTCATACTGAGTGTTAGAGGAACAAGTTCAATTCTGCCTGTTCGTGAAGCTAATCCTTCTTTTAGGCAAACAACTGTCACCCACATTTCAGCATAAAAAAAGATTTCAGATGTAATTTAAACTTTTAGGCTGCTGATTAAAGAGTGTGCAGTTAAGCATCCAGGAATGCTCCATTACATTGATTCTTTCCTGCTGAATTTTCCTCTTCTAAGGTAGGAAGTGTCTGCTAGCTGCAGTGTTCAGCCATGTCTTCTAGCCCAGGGCAAGAATATGACAAGCAGCCACTAATCACATGACTCGATAGGTAAATCTATAAACCACATTAACAAAATGCTGAGACCAATACCTGTGAACCAACCCACCTTAAAACTCCTTCCTTACTATCTGGAAGTCCGAATTCCATTTTCAAATTCCTTTCTAAGATTTTTAGATTCCTGAACTCACTGTTTCATCCTGAAACAGGGAGGCACTGTGAGAGCCCCACAGCCTTGCATAGGAGGGCTTTGTGTTCACAGGGACAGGACGCTCCAAATGACAGACTGGCCACTCCTAGCCTGACAAATGGCTCAGACCCTGGGTTACTCATGCTAGTGGGACTGCTTTACGCTGCACCCTTGCGAGGATGGACTCTGGCAAGAGGCCCGCACAGGTGTTTGAAGGAGGCTGGCACTATTTGGGCAGGCTCTTTTGGGTTCCTGAACCTTGAATGACGCCTTATCTACCTGATAGGTGTTAAAATGGTGAAGATATGGAGCCAGGCTTGAGAGCTTGTATTTCCAAGCTGCCAAGCAAGGCTGATGATCAAGGTTTGTGGGTCACACTTGGATCGCCAGTGTCCGAGGCCTAAGGCCTAGGTGGATGTGTTCTTAGGGCTCTTCATACCAGCAAGGACCTAGGAGAGCTGGTTGAGGTCCTCTAAATAGCAGGACTGAGTGGAGACTTCCTGTCAGGATCACAGACCGATGGTTCTAGCCCCTTCTTTGCTGCCAGACCCGCACCCCCACCCTACCCCACCCTGCCCCACCCCGCCCCGCCCCGTGCCATTGCGCTGTTCCCACAACGCTGGGCTGCGATTCTCCTCCACCCTCTCTGCCACCATTTCATCCTTTGATCTCCCACCCACTCGCCCCAAAGTCAAGTTTCTCTTGGCTCCTTCCTCGGCTGCCCTCCCACTCCTTCCCACACTTCTCTCTTGCGCCACAAAACAAATGTAAAATAACATTTCAAAAATATTAAAAATCGACGCTGATGAAATCGTGGTTTTGTTTTCTTGGAATGGGAGGCAGCAAGGACAACAGTCGCAGACACAGCTTGGCCTGTGCGGAACCATTGTTTCTTGGGCAGAACCCTATCTGTTCATCCATGACCTGAAATCAGAATTTCCAAACAGAAACGTTTGCCGGTTTAGTTAGGGCAGACTAAGTTTTTCTCTCATAATTTTATTTTGACAAGAGTATGAAAGCTGCTATCTCCTCATCTAATGGAATCAAACAGGCTGCTAAAAATAACCCTTGTGAGCTTTTACTACAGAGAACAAACACCTCCTTCCAGCTTGCGACTGTGATCAGCTTAATCCTTCAACTTCGCTGCGAATATTTGCACTGCTCTGGGGTTCTTTTCTTTCCAAGGGTGGCTTGCTCTGTTTGGCAGAGTTATTTGAACAGGTGGCTTTGCACACCCTATGCTAATGGAGGCTTTTGTCTTCCTTCACTCAGCAGAGGGAGCCGTTCAAGAAAGAAACGGTTCTTTGGTGCTAAACTATTCACACCTGTTTGATTATCACCCCGGGAATCACAATATCCAGCCAGGCAGAACTTCCTCTAACTGGACACAAGAAGAGCTGCGATCTCCTTCGCTTCTTTTAGAGTGCGAGACAAGCATCTCCAAGTGCATCTTTTCGTTGCTTAGGGCTAAGCGTCTTCCTGTTTCCATTAGGCAAGCGAATGGGCATTAGGGAAGGTTTGAGGGTGCCTCGTTAGTGAAGGGCAGGGTGCGAGGCTTCAGGAGGACTCACCAGACTTAGTTCGCCGGTTTGAGCCCTCTTCCCCGACCCCCTTCATCCGGGGACATTTTCAGCGGGAACTTGGAGGCAGACAGCGCGCACGCGCGCGGGCTCGGGGCTGCGCTTGGCGCGCGATCACAGGGTCCCCGGGGACGCCCCGCGCGCTCCCTGGCTGCGGATCACAGGCGCCGCCCTCGGCCGGCCTGCGCGGGAGCCCGCCTGCTCCCTGGCGCGCGATCACAGGCTGGGGCTGCGCACCCTGAGGGCTGGGAGGTGGCACGGCTCCAGCCCTTGAGGAAAGCAATGGCTGGCGCGTTCCCACGGGGAGGCCCAGGACCAAGCAAGAACTTCTACCTGCTCTGAAAAGTGTTTTCCACAAGTGACAAGGTGGCACCAGCAAGGGAGGCGGGTGGGCGTTCTGCCCCTAAAGCAGCTTTGTATACACACCCGATTCTGGCTAGTGGTGACTACTTGAGTATGAACTTTTGCTCTGGACTGAACGTGGCCTTTTCTAGAACTATGTTTTTGCATCCAGTTAGTTCACGGATCTCATGAAAAGACTGAATGAAATACGTGCCTTGCAGTAGGCAGAGACTAGCTTGGATACAGTTTAAAGAGATCAGATTTGTGGGTGTGATCATGATGATGGTAGGCCCCGTTTCTTACAGGCCTGCAGAGCTGCCTTGTATGCGTGTATAAGTGCGTGTGTGCGTGTGTGCGTGCGCACACGTGCATTTATACATTTGCATCATGTGCAGATGGAGACCCGAAGCTGACATGTACTGTTACCTATTACTTTCCGACTTTTTCAGTGAGGTAGGGTCTCTCAACTGAACCGGTAACTCTCCACTATGGCCAGTCTGGCTAGTGAGTTTGCTCTGGGGATTCTTGTTCACTCCTGGTGCGCTGGAATTGCGGGGAGGTTGCCATGCCAACTAAGCGTGTATGTGGATTCTGGAGACCCAGAGTTCAGTTCTTATGTTTGCTGACAAGTACTTCAACTATTCAGCATTTCTGCAGCCCAGATTCGATTTCTTCTTTTTTCTTTCTTGTTTTTTTTGTTTGCTTTGTTTTGTTTTTTGGAAAGAGATTTTAGTGTGTCACTATGAAGAATGGATCCAAGTAGGACACTCAAGAATCAGAAACTGGTGTAGGCTAAAGAATAAATCATGCAGAGGTCGAAATTCATAGCAAATTCTAGAAACTTAGAGGACTGCCATGGAAATTGAACAGATGCAGTTTGGGATGCATCATACTTGAGCCCCTGCGTTGTAGCCAGGAATGTACTCTAAGGAAGAGATGGAAAGGAGGGGAGGACGAGAACTAACCTTAAATATATGCATATGTCATATGTTCATACATGTATATGTATGTACATATACATATTCCCTCATATTTCTCAACTGTCAGGGCATTCCACTGCAGGACTGTGTTATCCCGAGGGCAGCAACCATCAACATTGTAGCACACAGATTCGACAGTCTCCAGGATCTTTCCAGGAAGTCATCTGACTAAGAATTAGTGACATATCTGTCAGGCATTATTGGCAATCTCATAAAAAATGGTATTTCCACTATATTTATTTATTTTGTTTGTTTGTTTGTTTGTTTCTATTGTTTTCAAGGAGTCTTGGTGGCTCCTTGGGGCTTTGATGAGCCCAGCAGTACAATAAGGAGCTACCCTATCTGATCTGATTGTTATTCAAAGCCAATCTCACTGAAATCCAAAGACCCTTTCAGTCACTGATTGCCTTAAAAAATCTCTTCACTGTCATTTTGGAGATGGTCTCTTGGGGGCCAGGTAGGAACTTGTGCAGCCCTCAAGTTCTGGTGCATCTCAGGCACACAACTGATTTTGCTGGGCTCAATGTAGGGCAAGCATAGGCATCTGGTGTTGATGAACCTGGATTTAGGATGACCCAAGGAGGCTGTGGCTTGACCTCCTCTGGGTTAACACTTTTAAAAGACATTTTTTACATGTAATTCCCAACCCTTTTTATTAGCCTCAGGACAATTGGGGGTGTCAATATATCATGTGACCTGGAGCCTGTCATAAGAATTAGCTTTAAAAAGAGAATTTAAAAAAAAACTGATTAAATACATTACTGGTATCTGATGGGAGTATGTGTTATGTGACAAAATACCTAATAAAAACAACTTAAGGGCAGGAGGATTTGTTTGGTCTCACAGTCCAAGGGCTCACAGTCCAAGGGCTCACAGTCCAAAGGCTCACAGTTTAAGGGCTCACAGTCCAAAGGCTCACAGTTCAAGGGCTCACAGTCCAAGGGCACCGAGTTCAAGGACTCACAGTTTAAGGGCTCACAGTCCAAGGGCTCACAGTCCAAAGGCACACAGTCCAAGGGCACACACAGTCAAAGGGCTCATAGTAGAAGGGCTCACAATTCAAAGGCTCACAGTTCAAGGGCTAGGTATATTTGTTGAGGATCTTGGGAAAGGGGGCTTATCCTAATTTACCTTGGGAGATTCTAAAGGCCAAAGGCAGAAGCAGATGAGAGAAAGATACATAGAGAACTCATAATGGAGACCCAGCTGTAGGAAAGGAAAGCTCAGAGCCTCAGGGAACTAAAGGAGCCTCCAGACAGACAGAGAATTGGCTCACTTCTTTCTTTGAATCTGTACGCTCCAAAACTGCAGAACACATTTTTGTTATCTCACATATTAACAAGAACACTCCATTCTCCAGACTTCTGCTGGCTTTGGCTCCTGACAGTCTTTTTACTGTTAGCCATTCTAATGAGTGTGTCACATGTGTTTGCCCAAGGGACTTTAGACATCTTTGCATGTATTTATTGGCTGTATTAATGTTGTTAAATGAAGGGGCTGGTGAGATGGCTCAGCGGTTGAGAGCACTTACTACTCTTCCGAAGGTCGTGAGTTCGGATCCCAGCAACCATGGTGGCTCGAAATCACCCATAATGAGATCTGATGCCCTCTTAGGGTGTCTGAAGACAGCAACAGTGTACTTACATATAATAAGTAAGTAAAAACCTTTGGGCCGGAGTGAGGGGGCGGGGCGAGCGGAGGGGGGCAGGGCGAGTGGAGGGCAGAGCGAACGGGTCGGGTGGAGGGGAAGAAAAGAAAAAAAAATGTTGTTAGATGAAAATGGAAGCTTTGGCTTAATTTTATTGTGTTTTAATAGGTAATGTATATGTGTTTAGTATGTGTTACCAGTGATAATAATAAAACTTCATTTTACTGAGAATTAACTACATTAAGAATAAAATAATGTCTATTTGGGTTGGTACTTTTCATAGTAGAGCAGAACACACTGAACAGCCATTTAGTGACCTCTACCTCACGTCTCTCAGTCATGTATTATCTGGAACAAAGAGACTGAGTCAGACCGTGGTATCAGCACCAACATTGGGTCTATTCATTTCTTCTGTTGTTGTTGGAGCTTAGAGAATGTTCCAGCAAAAGGAGGAGAAGACAAACTGCATCTTTTGCAATATATGGGTACTCTTGCAATGTGCTACTCTGAAAATCGTTAACTATTCCATCTTGGAGAGTTCACCTTCCAGTTCCCCAGGATCTGAAGGCCGAAGTTATTCATCTTTGTTCTCAGCTGCTCAACTTCATGGATGTTCAGAGCCACAAAACCCAATCAGCTTTTGGTCTCAAACAGCCCTGCTTCAGACATTTCCACCTGGAAACCCAAAGCATGAAGGCTTTAATATATACAGGGCATTGGATGACATTGTTACCATATACTGAATTACATGGTTCACAGAAGGACTTGACATATTGTTTCTATATTTTACCTGTCTTGTATGGTTTGGCTGTTGTTTGAGGGGAATCTCACTGTTCAGCCCTGGGTGGCTTGGAACCTTCTATTTAGACCAAACTGACTTAGAACTCACAGAGATCTGTTGGCCTCTGCCTGTGAATCTGGGATTAAAGGTGTGTGCCATGCCTGGCTGTCTTGTATGTTTTTTAAAACACATTTTAGAAAATATATGTCTGTGTAGAACTTCTTTTTAAAAACTTGCTGCTTAAGGATAGAGAAGAGTTGAAAAGATTCTTGTCCCAAGCAGATTCACACTTTAAGTCTGGGCATTGCCTCTGGGTCTGGAGCTCAGGAGTGCATGTGTACAGACACACACACACACACACACACACACAGAGAGAGAGAGAGAGAGAGAGAGAGAGAGAGAGAGAGAGAGAGATAGGTAGGTCATGGACAGGAAGTGCAAATGGCGTTTGGGAGCTGAGGGTAGTCTCTCCAGCAGTCAGCAAGAGACCCACAGCAACCAGCAGCTGAGCACAGCAGCAGCCAAAGATGGCCAAAGCAGGTCTGCCCTAATGTCTCTTATGATCTCCATTCAGAGCTTAGAACTTCACCCGAACTAGATATTTGTTATTTTCCCATCATGGGACCAAATTCCTCACAGAACAACTAAAAGGAGAAAGAATTTATTTTAGTATGCTGGCAGGGTCTGCATGGTGGCATTAACAAGGGCCTGGGCATTCGACTATGTGGCCCAGGAACCAGAGCTACTGGGGCTGAAAGCCATAAGGTCTGCTGCTACGGGTCTACATCAGCCATGGAGGCTCCATGTCTGGAAGTTTCCATAACTTGTCTCAACAATGCCTCCAGGTGAGGGCCAACCATGCACACACAGGAAGCTGTAGTGGAAGTTTCCTATTCAAACCACAACACCAAGAGAAAGAAGACATCAGATACCCAACATCCACAGTCTACAAAATACCTAACCAGTGTTCCTCAGAGATGTGAAAATCATCCAAAGCAGTGAAAGTCTGACAAACTGTCCTAGACCAGATGAAACTGGGACAAAGGGCAACAGGATGGGCAAATGTAAGGAAAATATAGTTTCCTGACAAGAATCTGGAAAAGAGAAGGGAAGATAGACGGAGTTACCGGATCCAAATAAACAAGGAGGTTTTCTTACCTGTCAGGTAACAAGTATCCTGCACGGAGGTAAGATGTTCACAGTGCAGAAAATGGGGTCTGTGAAGTGTTTTGGTAAATCTAAAACCGTTCTAAATCAATGGGCTTTTTTAAAGTGATGAAAATTATATATTTATTTTATAAAGCTTGAGGCAGTGCGAGACTATAGCTGCTATGAGAACAAACAGACAAACAAGCAACGGGTAAGTAAAATCTAGCATCAATTAAAAATAAGTATAATTTTATTGTGACTTTATTACTAAAAGCTCTATTGTAAAAAGATCAAGGTAGCTGTTCATCTTTATTGCACAGAGAGTAAATTATCTTTAAGTATTTATCAATATATGTTGCCCAATTTCTGAGTTTAACCATACTTACCTTCTTTACCACGGATTTACATTTCTCTTTACAGAGTGCATGGCTTATAACCTATGACCAAAAAGATACAGGGATAACGATAAAGGCTGAATGTTTATTGACCCTCCCTGGGATGACAGACATGTGCCTGACTCGAGTTCTGTCTTTTATTATGTGTGACCACCCAGTGGTCTGGTGGTTTGCTTCCCTCCCTCACTGAGAAGGCCTCTCATTTGTAAGGAGAACCTTGTCTGGTTATTTGTCTGGTTGTGTGGTTTGAGTAAGGACAGGTCTTACTAAGTTGCTCAGGCTGGTTTCAAACTCTTCACCTACCTGCCTCGGTCCCCCAAGTAGTGTGCACCTTGCCGGACTCATACGTAAGTCTTATTTTGTCACGTTGGGGTCTTGGAAAATAGTCACATGAAAAGAGTGTGGGGAAGAGGAGAGGCTTTGTCCCTTCTGCTTGTGCACAGGAATTAACTCTTCCTTCTTGGGAAAACCTCCATGCTTGATGTCAGACATGTTGCCCGTGGCACATTCATTTTTTTTTTTTTATTAACTTTCTCCTCCCTCTTCAGGGAGAGCAGTGACCCACTCCCAGTATTGAACAGTAAACCTGGCCCTACCTTCTGTCTCACATGGGGTAAATATTCTGGCCATTGTTTCTCACAATAGAATACCCCCACGCCCCGGATGTAACATCAACAAATCATGAATTTAAGTAAGTGAACGACTTCTAAAAATCGGTTATTTTATTTATTCACATTTCAAATGTTATCTCCCTCCCTGGTTTCCCCTCTGAGAACCCCCCATCCCCTCCCCCTCCCCCTGCTTTTATGAGGGAGCTCCCCTCCATTTCCACCTCACTGTCCTAGCGTTTCCCTATGCTGGAGAATCGAGCCTCCACAGGACCAAGGTTTGCAACCCCATAGGAAGAACAACAATAACAACCAACCAGCTACCCCAGAGCTCCCAGGGACTAAGCCACCAACCAAAGAGTACACATGGGTAAACAATTTTCAAAACAAGCCCAGCACATCATGAGACCAGGTACTGCTACTGCTGTGTCTGCCAGCTGTTCTTGGCTTGGCCTTCCTGTCTCTATCTGTTCCCGTTCTCTCTCATTCTGTGCAGGAACCCCATGTGGGTGGGATGCTTTGACAAAGAGCTGCAGGTTGGTTTGACCAATAGGAGATGGTGAGAGGAGATTGACAGGATGGAGAGGGGGTGGGTGAGAAGACCGTTTCCTTTTCCTCCCCTGGTTCAGGGAAGCGTGTCATGCCGTGTGTGTGTGTGTGTGTGTGTGTGTGTGTGTGTGTGTGTGTGTGTGGTCCTTTTGTCTACAGCTCTTCCTCCTCACCATGGCTTCCACCAGATCCCATCTCCTCCCCTTGTCCGTTCAATCCAATGCTCACAAGAGCATTCTGTTGTTGATGGTCTGCAGGTCTCACCTTCGCGGACCTGATCTATGATCCAGCACACAGATGGAACCTACATCCGTCTGTGATGGAGGTGTGAGTGGGTTGGAAGCTGACAGTGTCCTCCACCCCTCCACTCCCCACCTCCAAGTTCCGACAGCCCAAGATGTATTTCCATTCATAGATTCCCTTCCTCTCTCCTCCCTGCCTCCCCCATTCACAGATTCAACACTGTTCGAGACGTTGCCACAGACACACAACTTTTCAAACACAGGGCCGTACATGATGCGAGAGTCCCTGTCTTGTAACTTCCTCCCGTGCAGCCAGCCTCCTGATAGCATCTGGTCCGAGGCCCTTTGTCTTGACAGTTCTTATGTAACTTTATTGACGCTTTCTTTCCCAGTACTTCTTATCTTAATTGTTCTTCCTCCTCCTTACTCAACTATCCAATGACTGTTTATCCTTCGAAATTCATTAAAGCATTTTTTTCCCACCAGGAAGCCACCCTGAGTTCTAATTGATAGGTTCTTGGCTCTACAATTATTCTTGGACCAAATACTTTGCTGAACACTGTGTACAGATTGTTTTGCTATTTTACAATGACCATTTAGGAGAGATGGTATTATGTGTCCTTTTCACAGATGAGAAAAACCAAGCCTCGGTGTGTTTAAGATGCCAACTTCATTGAGAGCCTAGTTCATAGAGACAGCAATGGTGGAGCTGTGGTTCTGGCAGAATCACTTTAAAGACCACCACTGGCCATTCATAAAAAGACCGTCGACACAGAGCAAACACTTCACTGTGCTTGCTCCGTGCCTACTTCCACACGGAATCTTGCTTTATTCATTTCCCCATGGACCGCCAGGATGCCAGGGAGGAATGACCTTATTCTCAACCTCGACACCTTCACATTCACAGGAGCTACGCTTGGTATGGAGACATTAAAATTTAGATGGGTGTGGTGGTACTTGGCAGTCCAAATTCAATGTATCAAGATCATTAGAAATGAATCTTTTTAATTGGAAACTTTTAACTAGGGAAAAATGAGTTTATTCAAATTACATGGGCCATGACAGAGCCCCAGAGGAGGCAACAGCTCTTTGGGGGCTCTGAGGAAAATTCAGATCTCAGCAACAGAGACCTATGGCAGGGTCTGTGAAGAGAACCAGACCCCCAATATTAAGTGTGTGTGTGTGTGTGTGTGTGTGTGTGTGTGTGTTGTTTGCCCACTGGGGCCACAGAAGGGAACCGGATCTCGTGGAGCTGGGGTTACAGGCATCTGTGAGACACTTGGCATGAGGACTGAGATCCAGATTCTGGTCTTCATGGAAGAGCAGCAGAGCATCAGCCATCCCTGAAACTGCTTTATAGACAAGAGTGGCCTCAAACCTAGGGTTCCTGCCTTTTCCTGCTGAGCACTGGGACTAAAGGCATGTGTCACCACGCCTGGCAACAAATGAATCTTAATCATTTCTAAAATTTTCCCAAAGAGCTTTTGGCTTTTCTAGGAAAAGAAATATTCCCTTTGAATTTTTTTTGTAGCAAAGCTTACATTGTAATCAAAGCAATATAATAAATTATTGATGTTTATTAATATTGCGTCTTATCCTGAGAACCCTGTGAGTACAGATAGACTTTTGGGCACTTCATTAACATTTGATGTGTTTGTGCATGCTGTGATCCCAGTGGTCCTGTAGGGGGCATAGGCACAAGAGTCTAGAGTTTCAGGTACAGGAGTCCCTGGCTCAGGAAACTGAAACAAATAAACAAATAGAAGACCCACAGGGTCCTGGTGCAGTGACAGGAAGATGGAAGTCTGGGGTTAGGAGCATCTTGGTGAGTTCTGTCTCACTGATAAAATTTACTCTGGAAGTATGGACACCATGCTTGTGTCAGGGATTCTGCCCTTTGCACTATCCGGGCCTGGCAATAGCAGGACATGGAGGCTCACCGGGCAAGTAAAATTTTTTTAAAAAAAATATAAGCCCTTTAGAATCAGATCGATGTGACTTTGAACTTCAGTTCTCAGTTTAATAATGTAACTGGACAAGGTACCAGTCTCCCTTCTGCTAAGTTTCCTCATTTGCAAACTACAGATAGTCCCTAATCCTACAGCACTGAGTAGTTTACATGCATCAGTGTGGCCTTGCCAGCCTTACATGCTGAATTGCTTCTGGATGCCTTGCCAACACTCTCCAGTGCTCCCCAACACTCTCCAATGCTCTCCAGTGCTCTCCAGTGCTCTCCAGTGCTCTCCAGTGCTCTCCA
>NW_021604567.1:15903691-15957980 GCF_004785775.1 Grammomys surdaster | reverse complement strand
TGCTCTCCAGTGTTCTCCAGTGCTCTCCAGTGCTCTCCAATGCTCTCCAGTGCTCTCCAGTGCTCTCCAGTGCTCTCCGGTGCTCTCCGGTGCTCTCCAATGCTCTCCAGTGCTCTCCAGTGCTCTCCAGTGCTCTCCAGTGCTTTCCTGCCCCAAACTCCTCACAGGTTTTCCCCATTGGCTGACTGATCTGGCTTCTCCCACAGGATTGCCTTCCTCAGAAATGTCAGTGATCTAGCTAATAAGGGGTTAATGCCTGATTCAAGTGTGGGCATTCAGGATCTTGAGTCAGGTCCGGAGACATGCCCAATTTGCTCTGATTCATGGGAGAGTGTCTTAATAATTTTAATATTGTTTTATACTTAAATTGGATTGTTGGGCACATAAAATGATTTTCTGTTTATAAAATTATTTGCATAGCTCATAATACATAATGTGTAATGCATGGTAATGAAGTGGAGATTGACTTTTCTATCTGACTTTGGAACCAATAATTTCTTTTTCAGGTCATAGATCATACTTTCTATGAACACTAGCCCTGGAGATGGGATGCATTGGGTAACCAATTTTGATCATTTGAAATATTTACTCTTCTCTTGCCCACAATGATTGGTACAGAAATGTGGGCATGACCCAAAGTTTATCCAATGACTGGGGCTTACTTTAGCCTTTATGAAAAGAATAGTATTTATTTATTCTTATTAAGAGTGTGTGTCTGTGTGTATGTATGTGTGTGTACATGTGTATGTGCATATGTGTGTAACAGAGAGGGAGAGGGAGAGAGAGATTGACAGACAGACAGACAGACAGACAGACACAGAGAGATCAATTAGAGGACAACTTTTGGCAATCTCTCTGTCCATGCTGAATTCTATGGATCTAGCTCAGGTTGTCAGCTTTGTGTGACAATCACTTGTACCCACCAAACCATTTTCCCTGCCCAAGTTTTAGGCTTTTCAGGAAAAAGACATGAAGAGGATTCCAGAGTCGTGGCCATGTAATATCTGAAGTCCTTTCTGACTCTAAGAACACCATGCTTATGCTAATAAAAGTCACAGTCCCTGTCAAGAGATGGCAACTGATTATTTCCCCCAGGCCCAGCATCCAGGACAGATTGAAGTTGGAGATGAGTTGTTATAAAACATCAGATAATTCAAATCAGAAAGAAAAAAAAAAGGAGAACTAGGCATCACTCTGCTAACTAAACCTACAAGGATACTTTTCCGAGCTGAATGGTAACACTGAGTTATTACTCACTGGCCTTGGAATGTTGAACATTTCCCTTGATTTTGGCCTTTATAAAACAATTAATTCAACCAGGTGATAGTTCTACAGTGGCCCAAACAGCCCAACTGACTGTGAGAACTACACCCCAGACAATGAGTTAATGGAAAGTTATCCTGTGCAAACGTTTTCCAGTCCCCACCCTCTACCTGTTGGGCATTTGAGGGCAGAGTGTGGAATCTGTTGGCAAGCCTCCATTCAGGTCTCTGGGACTCACCTCCATATCCACTCAGACAGGTGAGGCAGGTGACAGCTGTACTCTCTGCGCACATCCTGAGAGGAGAGCTTTAAAATTCCCCTAGTGAGTCTTTTCTGGAAAACAAGAGGTTTCACAATTCCCATTGATTCCCCAAAGAACTATTGTTAGTTTTAGAAACCTGCTTTAATTCTGTGGAATTCCACTGACCTAAGGCTGTATGACACCACACATAAACCCTCGGCTCATTCTACTGAGCAACCAGGCAGAGCACCACCGCCCTGTGACTCAGTCTAAACATGGGGGCTTTTCACATTCGGCAGACGGGCTGACTATGACACCCTTTCTTCTGTGTGCTGTTCCATTACCGCTTGTGACTTTCAGTTGAATATACTGCAAAAAGGACGTGACTTGAAAAAGTCTTAGCGATGAGCTAAGTCACAACAGATGTCTTTCTGTGTTGTGTCTTCTGGAAGACAGTGGACTACATAAATGAACCACGAACACCCAAACCATTGCATGGTCTGTTTTGTGTGAGGAGGTTAAAATGCTGATCTTGGAGTAAACTAATTCTTCTTGGAGGCTCAGAATGATAGAAGGCTGCAGGAATAGACAGGTTGGACAATGAATTCCTAAATACACTTATCCATGTTCAATAGGATAGCAGAGTGTCTGTAGTTTCCCCCAAACCACACTATATTTGAAAAGCACTAGGAAAAAAGAACTTGAAGATTGCAATGCTAACTATTCTAATGACTGTTATACATCATATATGTGTATTGAAACATCACACTGTATTAAGTCCCACAATTACATATATGTAATTAGGACTTGTTCATTAAAAACAAAAGTGAATGCCAAGAACAGCCCTGAGTAGCTCTTAGTTATTTATGGAAAATATGCAACAGACTGTAACAAAATATATATAGGGGAAAACAAACATTATGTCTAATGTGGTTTTAGATTTTTCTTTTTTTACATTTATTTAGTTAGTGGGAGTATGGTATGTATATACCAGGGTGCATGTGTGAAGTTTGGGGGACAACTTTGGGGGAATCACTTCTTCCTTTCTGCCATGTGGATTCTGGGGCTCAAGTCAGGTCATCCGGTCACACTTTAAGTCCTTTCTTTAGCCATTGTGCCTTCTTGCTGTTTCCATAGCATGCTCCCCCCACCCTCTCTCTCATAGACAAACCTGAGGCTTTCTCAGATCAACTGCATCAGGTGAGAGAACTTGTGATTGACATTAAGGACCAGGATTCCCAGCAGATTCGCATCCATGAGACAGTCCACGTGAACAGTGGAAGTATAGCAACACAAGGCATCTAGATTTTTAATTACTGTGCCCAAAGAAGTCAACATTAAGGTGCCATAACTGTCCCCAAATCTTAACGCTGAGAAACATCTCTCCGCATCCGCTTTTATTCCAGAGGCAATTTTTAGAGAAAGAAAATCAGATGAGATGCACCCAGCCACTTCTAATTAAGCAGAGGATAAAAATAATATCCCTTTCTTAACACAAAGGAAAAATTACAATTGGCTCCATATTACTTTGACGAAAATGAAGCCTTCCAGTTTGCCTCTTTGTGTGATGTTTTTTGGAGATGCATTTTTAAATATGCAACTTTCTAAGATAAAGGCCTAGGAGATCTCTCTTTGCAGGAAGGAAGCACCTGAGCCATAATTAACAAAAATCAAAAAGGACAACGATAACAAAACAGAACAAAACCAACCTCAAAATCACACAGGAGATGGGCAGCAGAGCCACTCAGAGTGGACAGAGTCAACTCAGCCATTCTCTGAGACTTGTTGGAATTAAACTGCTAAATCAATGAACCTATCATCTAGGATGGTGTAATGCAGCTTCCAGAGACTTGATGGGTAGGTTTAAAACAGGGCTGGGGACCAGGGAGCTGGCTCAGGGATGAGGAACACAGGATACAAGCTTGGTTCCCAACACTCACATTAGGCAGCTCCCAGTGTCCTGTAATTCCAGCTCCAGGGGATCTGATGCCCTCTCAGGGCTCACAGGCATCTGCATGAATGTGCACATACCCTTGCCTACACACAAATATACATAATTTTAAAAAACCAACCTTTAGCAGAAACAACAATAGCAACAGCAGCTCAGGGCTTCGGCTTTGACGCTGGAGGCTAACGAGGGTCATCTTGATCACTGGAAGAACTTACCCTATATCAGAGTGACTTCCAACAAAACAGAATAGACAACCAAAAAATGATGGCTTTGGCTGAGAATTCTGAGCTTCCTCAATCTAGGGGCAGGGGGAACAAAGGTTCCTTGTACAGCTTTTAAGAGAGCTAGACACTGTGAGATATTCCTAGCTCTGAAGACTGAGCTAGTCATCACTCTCATCTTTTAAAAGCTCACCGAGTAAATTCGACGTCACTCAGAGGTTAAGAACTGCTGACACGAAGACCACCGCAAAACTTTCAACAATAAAGAGAAATGAGCAGATCTAACTCACTCTAAGGAGATGGCTAGCGTACATAGTCAATAAAAGTTGGATGCAGAAAGCAAAAGGCACCTAGGGAATGAAGGAAAACAGGATTTGGTACTGATGTTGCTAGTACTTCTTAGCAGCACTAAATGTGAATGAGAAATTTCATTTGAGTCTTCATTCCCTGAAAAGCATACATAGTACCTTAATTCTGTTGTTGTTTTAGGAATGAGGAAATCAGACACGGAAAGCATTCTACACCATACCGCATTCTTAACAAATATAGTAGGTTGAAATGATCTTCTAGTGATCCCAGATGATCTTCACGTGAAATCTCTGGACTCTGTGACTGTCACCCAGCATGTAGGGGGAAAGGTCTTTGAAGACCTAATTAAAGGTTCAGAGAGGAGGATGCAATTCAAGACTATCCAGGTGACCCCTAAATCCAATGACCAGATCCGAAGGGTGAGGTAGACGTGAGACAGAAGAATGTAGAAGCCACCTGGGAGGTCAGTGAGAAGCAGAGGCAGTACCAGAGTGATGTCAGCTGATTGCTGACTGATAGGAAGACAGAAGTGACAAATGAATTCTTCCTGAGACCACCACAAGGGACAAATTCTTCGGACACTTATATTAAGCCAACAGATTTGTGGCTATTTCTTATGGCAGTCCTAGGAGGGATAAAATAGGTTTCAGTGACTGTGGCTTTGCTTCGGGCTTAGAGGCAACACCCAGAAAAGAAGTGTTTGATGGTTGTCTTCAGGCAGAGAGAAAGCCCTTTGGACGTCATAGTGGGGGTTACTAGCAATGCTCTTCAAGTCCCTTCTTCACAGGGAGACTGGCCTGGGAGACAAGACTCAAAGTGAAATAGCCACACACATCCATCAGAGAGACTGATGTGGAGCCACTGTCAACGTATGGAACTGAAAACAGGTCTGTACTTTAAAGGGTCAATGTATATCTAACATAGCCTAGCCATTACGCCCTTAGATACTGAGCTAAGGAGAATGAAGACATTTGTCCACAAAAGGCTTTGTAATGAGTTTTCAGGGCAACTTTTGTTGTATACTCAAAAGGAAAACATCTCTAGTGTCCACAAATGGATAAATAGAAAAACACAGCTTGGCGAGACGGCCCAGAGAGTTTGATCTCACCTGATGGAATGAGAGAAAACTAAAACGTTATAGATCTGCACAAAAAAGTACTGGTTATCAGTAGAAAGCCATTTACGGATCTCCACGGCCACTTAATTACCAAAGCTATTGTTCTGAGTTAGAATATGTGCTGTGTAATTCCTTTTGCATACTTAAAAATGTTTAGTTTTGCATAGATTATTTTTTTTAAAGGGATTGTGATTCTATAGTGATAGAAGGTAAACGAGTGTCCGATGGCTGTCTGGGAGCAGGAGGGCTTGGAGGGCGCTTGTGGGAGAGCCAAGGACTTTCAAAACCATGACTATGTCAAGGCGGACAGCTGAAAGGCCAGGAGTGAGCAACCAGATTGACAGAGAGGACCTAAATCAGAAGGGCCATGGTGGTGCTCTGCTTCCAGGTCAGCAGCGGGATACAGGAAGTGGGTAGGTGTTTCGTGATAACAGATTGACAGAGTGGACCTAAAATGGGAGGGCCAGGGAAGGTGCTCTGCTTCCGGGTCAGCACGGAAATAGAGGAAGTGGGTAGGTGTTTCGTGATAATGAGAGGATTCCATGTGACAGGAGGCACCGGCCTTTCTTGTTTAGTTTGTTCATCTGGTTTTTCAGGATCGGGACTATCCCGTGTTGCGCATGCTCTAGAGGAGCACGGTCCTGAAGTTGGACTCCTGTGCTGGTGGGATCCTTGTTATTTACCAAGCCTCAGGTTTATGTTGTTCTTCCGTCACAGTTCATGCTCAGCCCCAGCTGAGGGAGCCCCCCTATATTCTTTGACCCAAGCTACTCATCTCACTGGGAACTCCTTGAGACCAGAAGTCCCCAGGAGAGCGGGTGGCTCCTCGACTCCAGCTTCTCCAGGAGGCTTTGTGTTGAATGTCTGTTTTGTTCCAGAAACATCTTCAGACCCACCGCAAAAGGGCTCTGTCTTAAATATCTTTGAAAATAGCACAACAGTTGTTTTCACTTTTCCACTTTAAAATAGTCTTCTGTTTATAAAGGAAGTTTTAATTAAAATATTGGAAAGCAGGAAAAAGAAAACCTTGTTTTTGTTCTTCCCACTATTCAAACGTTAGGCCAAATAACTTTCTAATCCCAACTCCCTTTTTTTTCTACGTAAAGGCTTTTGAAAATTTGTGCATGTGCTGTATACATGGCTTTACTTCCCCCTCTCTTATAATAACACATGTATCCTGGCTTTATACATTTATCTTTATGAGCTGTATGGCATCCCACTGAGGGGATATGTATTGTGGTTGTTGTTGTGTTATTGATAGTAGAATCTTCTCCCACCAATACATCCCAACCACAGTTTCCGCTCCCTTGTCCTAGTGAGCATTAACTCTCAACTTGACACAGCCTGGAATCACCTGCAGAAGTCTTAGTTGAGTAATTATCAAGTTGGCCTGGGGTTTGTCTATCAGGGGTTGTCTTGACTGTTGCTCATGCATAAGGGCCCAGCCTACTGTGAGATGTAGCAGGGAGACCTGGGCTGTATAAGCAAGCTAGCTACCCATGGGTCTGTGAGTCATTCAGAGAGTTAGCCAGTCAGCAGTTCCCCAGTGGTTCTTGCTTCCAGGTTCCTGCCTTGCATTCTCACTCTTCCTGCTCTCCATGATGAGCTGTGGTCTGCCAATGCTAGCCAAATAACCTCTTTTCTCCCCAAGTTTCCTTGGGTCAGAGTGTTTTTGTCACACTAAGAGAAAGAAACCTAGGGACAGCCCTATCAGCAGAAAGTCTGAAAGAAAGTTAGATGGGGACGTCACATAGGGAAGACTTCATTCAAGTTACAAAATGAAGTCCAGTGTGTGGTGGTCCCCACCCTGGAGCTGGCCCAACACTTTGATTAATATGGTGAACTGACTCTAGACTGTTGGCTGTCATTCTTGTTACATCCCAGCACATAAACCAAAGAGCTTTTTTACTGTTTAAGGTTTCTTCCAGCTTCAAGATTCTGGATTCTGTGATGTACTCCTCTGATCCTTAAACTGTGGGTGGTGACTGTACAGATGTGTGATAGCAATTGGGGACCACACAATATTTGGCAACAACCAAAAGTCAAACACACAATAAAACATTAATGCAAAATGTAGGGAATCCAGGATGTTTCTGGCAGCCCTCAGCTACCCTGAAGTACGCTGCCTTACTGCAGCCTTGGTTACCAGTGTGCACACACTGTTCAGTGCATGCAGCTCCAAAACACCTCAGTTCAGATTTAGCTGTGAATTGCACTGTTACTATAATACAGTTTAGTGATGGAAAAAGAAGTCCTAATATTTTCCTGCCATTTTTTCCTGCCATTCATGTACGTATCACTGGCATAGCTTTCGATTGTATTTTTTTGGAATCTGTGTTTTATAAAATTGTTCTTTGATTTGCTGACAATTTTAAGAAGTTAATTAATGAGTTTTGGCTTAAATTAGGAGAAAATTTCTAACCGTTCTGTAGCAGCCCTCAGTCTACTTCTGTCATATTATATTATGTATTTATGCTAAGAGGTGCTGTCAGCATTGACAATTGTACCATTCCAATGTTGATCAACTCTGACAAGCATCACAAATCCTCTGTGTCCCGCAGTACTAAATATTCAGTCAAGAGTTAACTCCTTATGTAAAAATCCTTCTGGTTGCTGTGAACATTTGCTTTTGTCTCTAATAAATGATAAAACTATATGTAACCACAGGGTTGTTTTTAAATGAATTGATAATTTATTATCAGTAAATATGTTATTTGTATTGTATCAGTAAATATTTTATTGTTATTTTCGATACTTCTGAACCCAGGTTCACTTATAATTTCGGGGCTATAAAGGATCATGAGAGGAAAAAATTTAGGAAGGTCACCTTCACTTCTTTGTGTATCTATCTGTGTATATGTGTTTGTGTGTGAGGGAATGTTTGCTTGTGTGACCGTGCAAGTCAAGGTCAGAGGTCAACTGTGGATGTCTATCCTCAGCAATCTTTTACCTTGGTTTTTAAAGGCAGGATCTCTCTCATGAGCCATGAGACTTTCTGAGTGAGCTAGGCTAGAAGGCTAGTGACTCCTAGTGATCTACCTACTGCCACCTCCCCAGTGTTGGGACGGTAAGTGTGTACAACCCTGCCCAGTTTTCTATGTGGGTGCTGGGATCAAACTTGGGTCCTCTTCTGTTTTGGTGCAAGAACTTTACTGAATGAGACATCTCTCCAGTCCTCTTCTTAAATGCCTGAACTGAGTCCTCCAGGCTTCCTACCAACCTATTAATTCCTAAAACACCTAAAAATTAGTAATCAGGTGCCTAGTGAGGTACTTCCACTGACTTAAACTGAAGCCACCACAGTTTACCCAAACCCATTTCACAGATTCTTCAAGGGAAAAATGACTGATGTTGTTGAACTTCTTGTTTATGGGAACAGAACACTTGGTTTAAAAAAAATCTTACCTGTATTGGCTAGCACTTGAACATGCATGCATGCCCAAGCACACTCACAGGGTAGTGATAATGGACGTGGTGACAAACATTAAACAAGACCCAAATCAAGCCAGGTGTGGTGGTACCCCTGTAATCCTTCTGCTCGGAATGCTGAGGCAGAAGGACCAGGCATTCGGGTTCAACCTGGGCTACATAACAAGAACCTATCTCAAATAAATAACTCATTACCTAAATCAACATGGTGAGACGCAGTTTCAAAAGAGACTCAAAATCCAGTAAGAGGCAAGGCTGGGGAACAGGGTATGGCAACAATGTATCTCATTCCTCCCTCCGTTAGAAGGATCTTCTGACTAGGAGAGGTTGCTGAGAAATACCTGGAGATCACTAGATTCATGCAGCTTTTACAACATGGAATCTGTAAGATTGTCCAACTCCAAAAACAACAACAGAGACTCCCGCCTGGCTGTCTGGAGTCCCATAAACACCTCCATTAATTAAAAGGTGCAGGCCATTGGCATGGGTTACTCTTGTTACTCTGTATCCTCTTGAGTGTGGTTTCTGTCAGCTTCAGCCTGCCAGGTTAAACTCTCCGCTTCAACTTTTACTCATTTATTTTAACAACAATTTTTACTGATGCTTACTGAAGAGTATTACTACACAGGAAGGGTGACTCTTCATCTCCCTAGAGAGCAAATCTAGCCTTAATGCAGTCACCAGTTTCAGAAATTCATGATGAAGGATATAAAATGCTTAGAGATATAAAAACAACACATGAAAATGGCTACTTAGTCAATAGCCCGCATGCTGTTATGACTTAACAGTTACAAACATCAGGTAAAATACCACAACGTGGCTAGGATAACACCAGAAAGCATTATTTTGTGTAATTTAAAATAAAACATTTAGTAAGTTGGAGTTATATTTATTATGAAAAAATACAAGAATCTCGTTTTCTTTTAGTCCTTAGTTTCTTCTTTGTTAAGAAGGAACTTTTGGGGGCTGAAAGATGGTTCAGTGGCTAAGAGCATTGACTGCTATTCCAGAGGTCCTGAGTTCGATTCCCAGCAACCACATGGTGGGTCACAGCCATCTGTAATGGGATCTGATTTCTTCTTCTGGTGTGTCTGAAGACAGAGCGCTCATACAGATCAAATAAACATTTTTTTTTTTTTAAAGAAGGAACTTTGGGACACTGAACTCTGAAATGACTATGGAAGTAATCTCACAGATAGGGGACAGTCACTTAAATGAACATGATCTTAAGGGTGCTTTAAACAACACCCTTCTTAACTCTGCCAGGTGAGTTCAAAACTGATAAAGCAATTTGCATTTGAGTTGGTTTAAATGACCAGAAACAATATAAGCTTATTGATTTTTCAGCATGTTTGAAAGAAAAGAAAACCAATATTCCCCATGCTCTGTGGACTTACAAATGTCTCTATCTTCCACAGTGACTCGTGGTGTATCTCCTCACTCAATTACTGAAGGTACCTTAGGGCAAGAATTCAGTCACTCAGGAGAGCTATTGATCAGCAAAAAGGCAAAGAAGCCCATTCATTCT
Source organism: Grammomys surdaster (assembly GCF_004785775.1). Lineage (NCBI taxonomy): Eukaryota > Metazoa > Chordata > Mammalia > Rodentia > Muridae > Grammomys > Grammomys surdaster. Next base: position 15,947,921 of record NW_021604567.1, on the reverse strand, counting down.
GTTTATTCATCCAATGTATTTCTGCTTCCTACGAGCCAGGTGCACTCGGGAAAGATCTTTAATTACAAACCTTCACAGTACAATCATGCTCCCGACAGGTTGCTATAAAATCTTCTGCGTCACACATACCCCTCAACTGTTTTTAGTTCTCAAGATATAATTCTAGCAATTAAATCACTGTTAGATATATAACTGTATCCCTCAACTCACATTATCAATAATTGTTTATGGAAAACCTCTTACAAAATAAAAAGGTGCAGATCAATAAGATAAGATTCTTGCCATCAAAGAATTTGCCACTGGGGGCCACAGTGAACGTGAATAACAGGATAACGGATTAGAGATCTTGGGTGTAAGAGAGTCTGCCAAAGCAGGGAGGGAAAAATGACTTCTGCTTACGGCTGCCTGTCAGTCATTGGGTTGCCCCTCCCCCATACTCTGAGCCTTGAAACTAAGGGCAGAAATGCACCATGTCTCAGAATTAGACTCTCAAAAACAAATGTACAACTCAATTGTGCCTTTTGCACATATACGTGTGCAAAACTATTTATCTAACAGATACAAAAGTAAATGGCTTGGCATGTGTCTTAGGTCTCCCATAATTATGATTAGTTCCATGGGAAGGTGGAAGGTTTCCCTGATGCGGGAACATAGGCAGTAAGGGACCAAGTGCTTCCAGTAACCCCACATTTCCAGTTGAGAGAAGCTAAGGTATCCACACCAGGAGCTACAGCAGACACATCTCTCAGAGACTGACCTACTGCAGAAGTGTCTCTCCTCTCAAGTTATGTCCTGTGGGCTGGGCAGCCCTCCTCCATACTGGACACACCTCACCTCTGAAGTAGATGGTCCTGGAGTTTGTCACAGCAAGGGAATGAGAGGGTCCTGAAGGCCACCTTGACCCTTTAGTGGCTGTGGCTTTGACATACAGCCAATTAGAACTAGTCATGTGGCCAATCTGACCTTGAAGATGTCTGGGGAATGTGAAACAGATACAGAATATTTAGACATGTGGTATTCAGAATTTTCTGTCATTCGAGTCTGCATGCCCGTTAATTTGACTACATATGACATACTTCTTATATCTCTTATGTAATATTTCAGGTGTGTTTCACCCACCAGGTGTTCATTTTCTCTTCCTTTTTCAGCCCACACATCATTCTTGTGAACTAAAGGTAAAGGCTCTGTTCTCTTGTGCTACCTAACCAGTGCTGGCCTACATACAATCATGACTCCATTCAAACTGCAAACTTGGCATGAACAGCATGAACTTTTCATAAATGTGAGTGGTAGAATAATCTGATAATTTACCAGATATGTATTCTGATGTTGGGTCTTTTTTGTTTCTTAAAATTGCCCCAGGGCTCTGATGAAGACCGAGTGACATAACCACTTAATATTTCTTTTTATATGTGACAAACAAACACGGACACAGGCAGCAGGAAAAGAAAAACACGGAAGAGTCCGGATCAGTATATCTAACCCTCGGCCTCCATGGGTCTCACACACAGGTGGTCTGGGATGTCCTCTAAGGTTATTTTAAACATTCTTCTGAGAGTGGAGACTGAGGTAGACACATCATAGGAGAAATGGGTGGATGTTTGATTGTCTGAAAAGAAAACAGAGATGTTTAGATCGAGTTTTCTAAGAAGGCCTTGTTTGAACTCTGGAAATAAGAACTAAGGAGGATCACTATGAATTATAATCGGACGAGACTAGCTGGGTCTCGAGAAAACTATACTTTGTTCATAAATGAACAAAATCTTACATTTTTTTATTATAACATAAGAGTCATAAAACAGATTTTGAGTGCAATATTAGTTTGCTGTTAAAAAGAAATCTCCATGGTCATATATCCCCTAAAATGACAAATCATCAAAAAGGGCCCAAGCCACAGATGCCTTTGTTCCTAACATCTCACAGGGATGGGATTCCATAGGGCAGTGGCTCTCCCTCCTGCCAAATGGAGAATGAGGATCAGAACAAGGCTAGAGGGCACCGATGGGTAATCATGGAAACTGCATTTTCATTTCCAACATGTGATGCTACTGCCACTGTTTAGGACCACACTGAGAACTGCTGTTCCAAACCCTTCTTTGTAAAAAGGTCTTAATGAAGATGATCATGGAGACTGGTACACTATAAATGTTTATGAGCTTCATATCCAGGTTATAACTAACTCCTTCTAGACACTCATTGACTGAGGTGGTGTCCTTCGGGCATGTCTTGCTACTTCAACTCCTGCAAAAGCATAGATGTTTTAGACTGCGTCTGAATAGAGTTAAATGGGGAGATCATGTCCACACTTTCGTTATGTCACAAAATTCGAGATCTAGGAAATAGGCTAAAAATTCTGGGCTTCTTCCATGCCTGGGAAACAACACCCGGTGAAGACGGTAGCCAGAGTTCAGCTTAATCCAGTCAGCTTATGAATAGAGCAAGAAGCATACATTTGGTTCCTTATGCCAGTGGGCTCCACAGCTACGGATGAAGCCAACTAGTGCTCAGAAATGTTGCGGGGAATTACATTTTGCTGCAGACGTGACTACATGCACAAATATTTTCTTACCATTGGTCTCTAAGCAATACAGTTGAGGATGGCATACTAAGAGCTTACGGTGAATTAGGTATTGTAATTAATCTAGAGATGGTTTATGGAATATGAGAGGATATTTATATACACAAGAGAAACTAAGAAGGTGAGCGTTTGTAGTTTTTCACTCAGCTCCACTCTGGGCACAAACTGGCCTAATACCAAGCCCATATGTCGCTTCTCTAGGTTCCGAGAAACCCTCTGACAAGGAGTACCTAGAGAATCCTGGAAAACAGTTGAAGGCATTCACTTCTTCTGCATGTGTTTGTGTACGAGGAAGGGCAGGTGTGCATGCATATATGCGCATGCCACACATTTTATACAAAGGGCTTGGACTTCCATGGAGATTGGTATGGGGGACAATCACTCCAGCTACTAATTGGCAGCTGCAAGTTACAAGTTGCAGTCAACATAATGCTTGCATTGATCAGACACCATTCCACAGCATAGTGACTTTAAAACATACCATGAGAGAGGTCTCATCACCCCGCAGAAGAGACTCCTGTGTCCACAGAAGAAATATCTGGCACGAGAGGTGATTAATAATCCAGATGCATTTGTCCAGTGAGTTTAGTAGAAACCAGTCTCTCAGTAAAACATGAAGAACTGACTTCCAAATTGCTAATTAAGTCATTATGCAAAGAGACCCCTCCCCGTCGTACACTTAAGATGTCTTTCGCTATAAACAAATGGCTCTACTTAGCAGTTTTTATTAATAGAGTTTCTGTATATACAATACCACTTTTAAGTTTGACATCATATTACTCAAGTGCCTTGTAAAGCTTCCAATAAACGGCCGAATTATAAGGAATATAGAAACACTGCACAACCTTGCAAATCGTATGCAAAGAAACCAGGCCCCAGAAAGTTTCAATCACCCTGCCACCCACCAGGAGGTTCACATGGAACAAAATAATGAAAATGTTACTGTTTCTAACCTGTCTGGCAGGGCTGTCACTGTCGGAGGTCTTTAAGCACGTTCAGAAGCAAAGCAAGAGAACCTAGCCACAGGGTTATTTTTATTTTTTTTATTTTTTTATTTTTTGGTTTTTCGAGACAGGGTTTCTCTGTATAGCCCTGGCTGTCCTGGAACTCACTCTGTAGACCAGGCTGGCCTCGAACTCAGAAATCCGCCTGCCTCTGCCTCCCAAGTGCTGGGATTAAAGGCGTGCGCCACCATCACCCAGCTACAGGGTTATTTTTAAAGAGAAACTAAGGAGGTGAGCGTTTGTAGTTTTTCACTCAGCTCCGCTCTGGGCACAAACTGGCCTAATACCAAGCCCATATGTCGCTTCTCTAGGTTCCGAGAAACCCTCTGACAAGGAGTACCTAGAGAATCCTGGAAAACAGTTGAAGGCATTCACTTCTTCTGTGTGTGTTTGTGTACGAGGAAGGGCAGGTGTGCCTGTAAATGGAGGTAAATGGAGGTAAAAGAACAACTTGAAAGAGTCTGTTCTCTCCTTCCACCATGTCCGTACTGGGGATCGAACTCAGTTCTTCCGACTTGGTGGCAAGCACCTTTGCCTGCTGTGCCATCTCGATGGCCCCGTGTAGATTTTTATTAAAAAGCATTCTTCACTGGTAAAGCTTCATTGTAGTCTTCCATCTGGTCGCTGGTTGTTCATGAAGAATCACGGGAACAATAAACATGAACCAGCACATTCATTTCAATCATTTGGGTTAGGCAGACATTTCTGGTACTGGTCAGATGGCTTAGCAGTTATGAGTGCTTACTGCTCCTGCACAGAACCTGGGTTTAGATCCCAGCACCCACGTGGTGGCTTACACTTGCCTGTTAACTCCAGTTCCAGGGAATCCCACACCCTCTTCTGACCTCCAAGGGCACTTGTGCACATATGGCCCTTCTCAGACACACACACACACACACACACACACACACACACTACTTTAAAAATTTACGAAAGTGTTTACCCTTAGTGTAAGGAAATCACAATATGTCATTAATACAAGTTTTTCTTCCAGGGAAAAGCCATGAGACTCTTGGCACCTGGCCCCCTTCAACTCATTCAATCTACAAACTTCCGTCGTTAGATCTAATATCCACTGGGTTCAAGAGTCTTCTGTGTTTGTCATGAGCTACCCAGCCCTGCCGCACCTTGCTTTTAGCCCCATAACTTATAAGTCTTATAAAAACTTTGGCAGTCATGCTTCGTTTCTCATTAAGACTTAATAACAGTGATCTACAGTAAGGGCTCATAGTTCTAGGTCATCATTATTTGGATAATATATGCTATTAAGAATTATCACAAATAATTGAAACTAAATCACACTTGTAAAAATAAAGGCACAGAGTCCATATTGAAGTGTGGCTCTCCTGGATAATTTTTCCCAGACAGGGTGATGTGTTATAAGCCAAGGGTCAAGCGAGTGTGAGGAACCAACAGCCAAGCAGTTGCACACTTGCCTAGTGCTTTTAGCTAGCTGTACTCTGCTTCGATTTTTATTCACCGATACTTAAATATAATGCTATGACATTTTTAATAGATGGCGTCTAATAATCTCCATTCAGTGATATGCTATGGTCTCTGTTCTTTCTAGCAGACAGTATTTGGTTTCCTAACATAACACAATCAGAGATGGTTAGTGGCTTAGGAAGGCAGCAAGAGTCACACTGAAGAAAGCGCGCAGCTTGCTGAGCTATAAGCTACAAAGTATCGAATGATGATGTCAGGGGCTGTCCAGTTGTCACTGTGCATGCAGAACTACCCAAATACTACTTTCGTCTCAGAAAAATGTGCATATCCATTGGCCAGATGACTTATCTAAAGCCAGAGAGTTCTGCTGGCACTGGGATTTGAATCCAGATAGGTAAGACTCAAATCTCATGGCTCCCTGTAGACTGTACCCTGCTCTGTGGAACAGACTCAGGCACGGGAAGATGTTGGGGCTCTTTTTGGTGGCTAGGTAGTTACCTCTCTTTAATGCTTCAGGTACCAGGCAATGTCCCAGCCCTGTCTGCCACAACCAAAAGCATCTCAGAGCTTGGTGTCACCAAGAGGAAGGTTCTTTCTGTTGCTGCCATGTGGTAAGTAGCCTTTTGGTTAGAGACAACGCTCACCTACAGATTGGAGAAGACAGCAGTGCTGCTCCAGGCCACAGAGGCCTTCTCCATGATGAACAGGCTAGCATCCTGGTGCCATGGCATGGCTCTGAGCAGGAGCTTACAGAAGTGACCACTATGCTTATCAGCCAGTGTAGTGTCACTTTGTCCCCCAAATCACTGTTTGGTCAATATTTTAATAGGAACTTTAAGGTGTGTCCAGCCAAGACCCTGTGAGAGAAGCCTAAGGCCCAAAGAGCAGCTTATTTGAAGATGAGGAGGAGAAGACAGTGAGAATCACCGGACACAGTCTCATTCACCATGTTCACTGACAGGAGGATGGTCCAGGCAGTGGACTTCCACAAAGACCTGCATGGAGAATGATGGCAAGGAGCAGTATGTCTTCCCTTCACAATGATGCAGAAGGTTCCGCCAATAGCTAGCCACCCCATGAGTAGTGTTGGTCCTGAAACTATAGCTCATTCTGGCTGAGATTACATCAAGAAATAATTAGGGCTGGGGAGGTAGCTTATCAGGAAGAGTGCTTGCCACAAAAGCCGAAGACCTGAGTTTGATCTCCAGCTCCCTTGTGAAAACCAGTCCTGATGAATACTTATAATCCCAGACTTCAGGAGTGGAGACAGGAGGGCTCCTGGGGATCCCTGGCTAGCAACACAGCCTAATCAGTGAGATCAAAATTCCAAACAGAGACCCTATGTAAGAAGCAAGGGTGTGTCTTGAGGAATGACATCCAAGGTTAGCCTCCATTCTCTCTCTCCTCTCCTCTCCCCTCCCCTCCCCTCCCCTCCCCTCCTCCCCCCTCTCATGCGTGCGCGCACACACACACACACACAGACACAGACAGGCAGAGACAGACAGAGAGAGATACATAGTGAGAGAGACAGAGAGATACACAGTGAAAGAGACAGAGATAGACACAATGAAAGAAACAGAGATAGGGAAAGACATAGAGACAGAGATAAGACACACAGAAACAGACAAAGGCAGAGAGACAGAGACAAGAGAAACAAACACAGAGACACACAAAGAGACAAGCAGAGAGACACACAGAAATAGATACAGAGAAACAAAGACAGAAAGACACACAGAAACAGAGAGCAATAAAAGATCAACGTCCTTCAAGGCTGATTTTAGGGAGTCTGCCCTTTGACACATTCAGTGCTAAAACTCAAGTTCCAAAGCACCTTGGAATGCTGGGATGCTTTACTGGGCTAGTTTTAACTCAGGGACTTCCCCCTGCTCTTTCTGCAACCCCCTCAGAGAAGCCATCTAGTTGCTACATAGTAACATTCTTCTCACCAGCAAGGTCAGAGAGCAACCATTCCGTTTATGAATTAATTTGCTTTCCAGTCCCAGAGTCCCCACATGCCTTGTACGCATTGCTATACCTTAGCCAACAATTAAACCCAAAATGCCCGGTTTTTGAGCATTCCTTTGATTGCATTTCTGCCTTCTCAGAACCAGTAAAAGACTTTCATTTTCCACTCCCATCAAACAATACCTCTGATCTCCGTCCTGGCTTCTGGTGTTTGATTTACCTAGACAACCTGGCAGTTGCACTCACACGGCATTCTCTCTCCTCTGTAGGAGTTATTGGCTTGTGCTTTGCTGCCACGAAAACCCTTTAGTCTTAAAAACTTCAATAAATATATAACTAGGGGGAGAAAAATCACTTCTTTATAGCATAATTGAAATTAATCAATGCAGGAAGGATGATTGAAATGGAAAATTACCGTTTGGCAGCACCACAGTAAATAATTATATGCGAGAGGCATGGGTGAAGGATAAAATTAGTGGGCAGAAGTCTAATGAGGAAGAGGACACTTGCACAACCTCCAGGTTCAACCTCATAAGAAACTTATTAATTATAAGGGTAAAAGTAGTTACATTGTAGTGGCGAAACCTGGCCAGTCCCACTTCAGCTAAGGGATCAAAGCTAATGTCAGTCTCCGTGCAGCAGACGGGGCAGAGAGTACATCACACCACTCCTAGGGTAATTATCACGATAGGAGAATTGCTATTTTTCTAAAATTCATTCAGTAGGACATACTAGACAAACACAAATTTGAGGGGCATTATACAAAATAACCAGGCCAGCAAGACTGGCTCAGACCAGACGTGAGTCAGGACAGTGACAGCTGAAGGCCTCATGTGATCCTGAGTTGGACCCCACATCAGAATACAACCAGTATATAGGGCAGATGTAAAACACTGGGTATAATCTGTGGGTGATTATACTTCATCACAATATAGTAGCCCCTGGTTTTGATAAGATCACATTAGGTCTCAACGTTGGAGTTGAGTAAAAGGCCTCTAGAAATTCTCTTCTTACATTTCCAACTTTTCTGAAAGTCACACACTACTTAAGAATTAAAGATTAATGTCTTAACTTCTTCTAAAAAATCAGTTCAAGACTTACTTCCTAAAACCTGTCTGTATGAACTTTAGATAGGTAAACCAAGCATATAACCTCCCTGACAGAGGGCAATTTCAGACTTGGTAGAGAGTTCATAACTATTAATTTGATGAGCATTTATTGAACATCTACTATGCCCCAGTAATGACACCGGGCACTGGGACTTCATAGTTGGATGCTATGCATTTATTCACCTCTAATAATATGGCTTATTTCTCTTATAAGGGAAGCTCCTAAAGAATCAATCTAATAGTTCTTGGTGTTTTCCCACGGCATACACGAGACAATGGCATTTGCATGTTACTCCCTTGGCAAACAATCTATTAGATAATTTAGTGGTTGTCCTGTGAATAAACATGGCTTAAATTAGGCTCTTTCTTTGCTGTGTAGTTGCTCCACCAAGGTTTTTTTTTTCTGTGTCTGGTCCTTCTGCTCATGACACTGTGGGAACATATCGTTGTCTCCATGGAAACGCTGTGATGTAAAGATACTCTCAATCTATGACTGTGAGCAACCATCTGGCTCCCTGCCTCCCTTTTCACCTCTAAAATGGGAATAGTGATAAGGGTTCCTCAGACCTGTGGCTTGTGTCTTTCCCAAGCCTAAGTGAGACGAAGAGAGGCAGAGCTGCCTGTGGGAACCTCCTGTCAGGGAAAGGCAAGTCTGCTCGCTCCCAGCCTTTAAGCAGGGAAAACTTCATGTGTTAAGGTATCTGGACTCAGTCACATGCTTCTGGCTAAGTCATAGCTGGGACGTGGATCATTTGATCCCCAGAAAGCTTCATCCAGAAAGGAAATAAAATCATTGAGTTTTCAGCTTCATCACCACCTGGGATAACGCAGAGACCACATGGGTCCCTAGTAAACTCACAGTAGTGTGGAAAGCACCAGTTTCTAAAATAAAGAATAGTTGCTTTTAAACAATGCTGGAACACATTTGCAAACTTGCAGACTTGGAAAGAGAAGATGTGTTGTGCCATCCTGAGGTTTGGGGAGTAAGAATCGACAATCTTGTCTATTCTACCTTGCCTTAGGTTTGCCCTGTGACAGGATGTACTGTTTCTAGGACAGCCAGCCTACTCGCTGTTCACTGTAACACCCGTGCCAACAATTATCAACGGTTTCTTTGCTACTGTCTTTTGGAAAAGAAGAGGTGTTTAAATGGAGACCTGCTGCTTTATAAGGCTGGTTTGTAGAGCTGTCCTAATATTGGTAGTCTAGAGATAGATAGCTCCTATTGCCCTAACCCAGCGATTATTAGTGTTACAGTACATATCAGAAATGAACAGGCCAGGATTTGCTAAAGAGGATGCCGCAGAGTTCAGAACAGCATGTGGACAGCTGTGCTTACACAGGCTGTAGCAGGCGATGCAGAGGAGCTGCAAACAGCCAGAAGGCACAGGCAAGGATGCATGCGACAGTCCATCCCTGTGTGCCAGGATTTGAAGCAAACATGGGCATGTTTCCATGTGGAAGCATGGCTTCCGGTGGCCACTGAGAAAGACATTCCAAGTGTTTGAGGAGCTACAATAGAAGATGGAAAAGCCAGAGATTTTCCTGCTCTAGGAAGGACACAGAGAAAAGATTCCCTGTGGACTATAAACTAATTAAACATGCATGCCATGGACAGTGGAGAACCAGGCTGTGAGAAAGGGGACTGGCCAGTTTACACACACAGCTCAGCATATTCAGAGCAGGAAAGAGGGATGAAGAACAGTGTGGTTAGCATCCAGGATGGAGGCTAAGATACCACACATGCACCATGATTCAGTGGTATTCTTCCTCAGTAGGAGGGAAGGTGGAACATCCATCCAAAACCATTACATCGATGGAGACAGACCAGATGAATCCATAAGAAAAGGAGAAAGAACATCCCTCAGTCACTGACCAAAAAAAAGTAATGAAAACCCAGGGCCCAACATCAGATTTGCATACCTGGTACAGAGCAGGCTCCAGATATTCTGTTCCTATGAATAGCTTCTCAAAATTTGGCTAAGCTGAGTCTATTCGAGCTTAATGCTGACCAATGTACCAGCAGCTAGACAACTAGTGGCTTTTGTGCACGAATCTGAAATATCCCAGAGGCTGTGTCTTCTGCCATCTAGCCATGAATAAAAGATAGCCACAAGAGTGCAGTCATGGAAAATGAGAACCAAACGCTTCTCTCCCAGTTCATAAAGCCTGAGAACACTATTGTTTATTTGTCTAAAGGGATATAGGAATACGAACCTCAGTGGCTGAGTGTGGTGTGATGTGTTCCACAGGTGTCCTGGCAGAGGGAGCTGGTTAGTGGCGGAGAAGGTGAGACTGGCCGGACCCCTCACGGTGGAGTTTTTAAGGAAGTCTCTGAAATGCAGGGCTATCTATCAAAATCGAAGTTTCTTCAAAATTGAAGTTTCTAGGAATTGAAGCCTTTCCAATCTGGAAGGAGTATCAAGATAACCTGCACAAAAGATATAAGTTGTAGAACCCACTTTATAAACGGAGGGCTTCTGTGCAAACCTACTGCTGGCAAGACAAAAACCTTAGCTTCTGCTGGCTGATAAAAGGAATGCCATCCGTGGCTGGGAAGCACAATGAAAGCAGCTTTAGCCAGCTGCCTTCGCAGGGCACACAGCTGATACTAGATTCTCTTGGACAAGCCAACTGAAAATTTCCACAGTTGGTTCGTTTAATTGGTGACCCCCAAGGTCCTCAAGCAAAGGAAGAGGACTGTGGGTGGGAATACGCTCTTAGCAGCTCAATCATTAAGCAAGGTTGTTACATCATGGCTTGTTCCACCAATCAGCGCCTAGCTGGGAACTTCCTGCGGTAGCAGCACTGGCCCCCACTTCCGTTTGTAAAGTTCCGTTTATGTTTTTCTGGAGACTGGTAATTAAATGGCTAAGGACTCTCATGTCCTAAGGCTGGCATCCAGGCTGGAGATTTTAGAACGTTATTATGAAGAACTTAGTTTGTAACTCTTGTGGAGTTCTGTGAAAGATGTAACTCGTGCGTAGCTGGAAATGGCTCAGATGTCGTTCTCATATTAATCGGGTTCTTTCTGGAGAAATGCTTAATTAGAAGAAACCCAATCTTTGACATGGTAGAATAACACACACAGCCAGGATCTGAGGTATTAACTTGAGAATTGAAATTCTTCCTAGAGACTAGAGTTATGGGACAGAAACCACATCATTAATGACATCTATAAATAAAGAAATTATTATTTTCAGACAATTTCTATAAAGTTAATTCAAGCGAGAAAATAAAAGGAGAATGGTTAACCATTTCACCCGCAATAATGAAGTGGCAGTTGTGTCTTGTTTCCTCTCATTGAGGAAGTGGCATTTAAAATGACCTGTTAACAGCATCCCTTACCCTTCTGTAACACAGACGGCTTTAGAGGTGAGCTTCACGGATGCTCAGGCTGGAAAGACTTGGGAAAGTCGACTTCGATTAAAAATTAGCTTCAACTCAGCAGCAATGTACGTCAAGTAAGAAGTTTAACATTGCTGAACGTCAATTTTCTCATTTGTAGGAAGATGTTAACACCTGCCATAGAGTGTCATCCCCCCACCCCTGACCCCCGACCCCCACCCCCGCTCCCCCACTAAAAGGGCTATTTCTAACACCCCAGTTTCTATTTCTAACACCAGGGGCAGTTACCCCTCTTCTGGTGAAAACTCTTCACCTCTAAACAGCTTTGGGGGACTACATTTGAATGAGTCAATGGGCAAAACTTCCATTGTTGAGGTTTAGATCCCTCATTGACCAGGGGGACAAGGCAGCCCTTAAAGAACTCATGACTCTAACACTTGTTGATACATTATGGTGTGCTTGCTGCTCTAGCGACAGTGACTAATGGCAGGTGCTCATTTAATGAACACAGTGTCACCATTAAGTAAGATTTGGGATCCTGCAGGGCTTGATTAGTGCCTGGAGCCTGTAGGTGCTTATTGAACATTTGCTGAAGAAATGAAGAAGGCACAAGTGAGGCCTGACACCGAGTGGCCTTTCTCTTCCTCTGCTCTTCACTCAGGTGAGCTCATCCCCTTGTCTCTGAGGATTCATTTCTTGCATTTGCCTGCGCGTCTGTCTCTAATACCTCGCAGCAGCAGGTGAACAGTAGGCTCTGGCCTAGACAAACAATGAACTCATCCCTCATCTTATTTTCAGTGGATGGTCCATTGCAGAGCAGTTGCTTTCTTGGCAAGCTATTGGTTCTGAGATCTGGTGGGTGATTTCCTCTGCAGAGAGGCCATATGGCCCCCCTCACATGGGTACTCTGCCTTCTTTTCTGGCCAACTCAAAGAACACCTAGGCCTGCTTTTGATTGAGGAATGTCTCACTGGTAGAATCCAGTGAAAGCAGGCTGGTCAGGACTGTTTTCTAAGTTAACCCTAACAGCTACAGTGGAAGTGATAGCTCTCTCTATGCCTCTTCCTAGTTTGTGCTGTTACATTTTTAATATCAGGGAAAACTGCTATTTGTACGTTCTATGGCCTCATGTGTGTAGTTGTCTCACAACGTTGTCTGAGAGACAGAGAAGAAAATACCCACAAGTAAATAAAATAATGGGGGGAAAATGCCAAGAGTAGGAACTTTTTAATCGATTGTTTTAGTATTTTTTAACAAACTCCTAACAATTCCTTCCACACAGTGCCGAACCCGAAAGAAAAAAAGAAAAAACAAACCATTCACAGCCTAAAATAGACCTGAAAAGCAAGCACACTGTGGCTGTCGAAGGCATGCACACCGCTAAGCATCCATCGGTCCTTGGGATCTCAGGGCTGCACTATGATTAAGGACGTTAGGGGGAGAGAGGGATGGACAGAGATGGCACTCTGGTTTTTCTCCACAGCACACCAAGCTCCCTTACTGTCTTGGAGGAGTTCTGCCCTTATTAAACATCCCGCTTACATAACTTGTCCTAGGTCTGCATTTACAAATGCATATGCAATTTCACATGCATTTTTCAGATTGAGACCATTAAATGGGTCAGCTTCTGGGCACTGAGTTCTCCTTGGTGAAAGGGGTTACCTTTAAAGTCAACAGCTAAAAACATAAATTGGCTCGGGTAATTTTTAATGCAAAGCTCAGAACAAGCTATGCTGTCCTTCCTCTTTTTTATCCGGTTAGAGGACTGTGTATAATTCCATATTTCAAAAATTGGAAAATGCGCTGCCGCGCGGACCACACTGAGATGGTGCCCTTTGAAAAAGTGGGGGAGAAAAGCAAACAAAACAGCTTCTAGAAACGCAGACACGCGTGACACACGGGTGTGGATGTGTGGTCAAAGTATGTTCTACATAAAAACGCACCAGAGTTCCCAGCATTCTGATCTAGCCAATTAAAGGTTACAGTGTCACTCATGGTTAAAGGTTAGAGCCCCAAGTACTGCGCTGGGGATCATATTTTGGGCAATACCCAGTAGTCGATAAAGCTTAGAATCTGGTCTTTAAGCTGTGATTCAAGGAAGTTTAAACAAGTTCTAAAGAAGCTTTTACACGCATTAAGAGGTCAGCATGCACTGGAATATATGAAGTCTCCATTGCTTCCAGCAAGATTTTTTAAGCAGCCTGAACCTTAACCTTAAGGCTCTGGTGCTCCTCAATACGTTGTAAATGATATTAAAAGAATAGAATAAGTCTTTGCTAGTGTTGAGTTTTAAGAAACAACAATTATAACAGTTAAACCAAGCCTAGCACTCTTATTTGGGGGCAAATGGAAATCCACAGAGCAAGATTAAACGTTTGATTTGAGGCCCCCTGCCATCCTGTAGGCTAAGATGGGTTGCTCTTAAGGTTGTGAAGTACTAACTATGGCAAGGTTGTCCTCGCTGTGTGAAAACACCACCAACTCAAATTCAGAACAAACTGGACCGGGATAAAATTTTAGCCTCCGTGTCTGGCAGCACAACTGATTCTGGTACCTTCCTCCCTAAACTCTTCCCGGGACCGAGCTTTGTGTAGAGTCTAAAGTTACCAAGAGTTTGTGCAAAAGGGCGTCTTTAAGGGAGCTGCAAAGACTCCCACGGCTTTAAGTTCACATGGCTCTCTTTAATGCTCCCCCACCCCTTATCCCCACCGCCCCAAACGTGGAATGCAGAGATGAAAATTTCTAGGTGGGGTCGGTTGAAGATCTAGGGTCCCTGAATGCGGGCAGAGCAGTGTCCTGGGTTGAACGCTGCCTGTCTGCAAGCAGCCAAGAGGGCGCTGCCGAGAGCTGGAGGACCAGCCTGCACGCACAGGCTTAGAGCACGACTCCAGCGGATTTGCAGAGCAGCTCTCCACAGAGAGGCTGGTGCGGGGAGTTGGTGCGGAGTTCGTGCGGAGAAGGGGTGGCCGAAGGGTACCCGCCATGGAAATTTACTCAGCCCCCTCCTGATGGGCTAAAGGTCACTGCGAGCTGTGTGCACCAGGAACCTCCCTGCCCCAGCCTCATTCTCGGAGTTGCAAAGCCTGGCGCCCCGGAGTTTCCACCCAGTGTCCCCAGTACCCTGAGGAGGGGCGACATGGCTCTTTAAGGAAATGTTGAATTTGACTGGTCGCCGGTTCCTAGCTGCAATCTGCTCCCGTCTAGACCCCATCCCCGCACTTTCCAGTGTCTGCTCCTGCCTATTCCCTGGTGAGGGGTTTCCTGGTACTGCGCTAACGACCGCGGGTGGCGGAGAGTGGAGCGTGGGGTGGCCCGACAGTGCAGAAGGTTGGGGATGCAGGAGGACCTGGGCCTCTCTGGCCTGCAGTTTCCCCTACGCGGTGCGGCGTGAAGGGCGGGGAGAATAGAGAAGGAAGCTGGAGGGACTGGTTGGGGCGATCCTCCAGCAGAGGATCTGCAAGCAGAGCTGGGGACGGTGCTGAGCTCCGGTGCCACGCTCCGCGACCACTACGGGGCCACCAGGAGCCTTGCCTTGTCCGGAGCTTCCACAGGCTCGACCTCGGGAAGCCGGTTGTCAACAGTCTGCAGGGAGCTGCGGGTGATTGTGTCTGGACGCTGGGGCGCCCCAGACTCGGCCGAGCATCCCTACAGACACATCGCAGCTGCTGCCACCCGCGGCGCCCGGGCGCTGCAGCTGCGGGATGAGAGGCAAGCCGAGCGAGCGTCCCACCCCCTGCTCCCCGGAGCCCTCGGATCTGGGACCAGCAGGCAAGAGACCTGTTGAAAACTCCGGCTGCCGACTTCAAAAGACAATCAAATCGCCCGAGCAAAACCCTCTCTGCGATCTGCTATTTTCAAGTGTCATAAACGCTGTGTGGCGGTTAAGATTGCTACTCCCTTAAATGGGCCAATAATTTGCAGCGCTCTCTCCCACAAATTCCCCCATCCTGAAATCTCAATGTGAAGCAATTCAAATAAGTAAAAACCATTTTATTGCTGTTGGAAAATTCGCATGCATTTATTCAGTTTAAAATTTGATATAGGGCATTTTTTTGTATTCCCATTTATCGCTTGCCAAGAAATAATTAAGAGCAGGAGCTCGAAGATTAATTTTAAATAAAAAATCTTCTCGAATATAAATGTCAGGTCATAAAAATTCCTTTTAAATCATAACAGCATATAAATCTTTGAAATTAACCATGTAATTACAATGTCTATCAACTTTTACCTGGAGCTTTGAGCCTCTCTTTTTAATCTTCCATTCTTTTTTAATGAATAGCTATTTTGAAATTAAAAAGTACTGTTCATTACACATGCCCCACTATAATAGGGTTTTTATCATATTTGCGCTATGTAAAAATACTTGCTACTTTGTAATTATTCACACGCCGATCCTTTCCTATATTGAGTGGAAAATAAAAAATGAAATAGAAGTCAAAGGTGCTTTAGAGCTGAATGATTTACACAATTCATTAAGGACGGTGATTTTTCAGTTAGCATCAGATTAAATGGTTACTTACTCTCAAATAGCCCTTGGGGAGTTGAATTGCTGGGTAGCAAACAGATTAAAGTTTGCATTGAAAGAAAAATTGAATTCAGAGGTAATCAATAGCATAATAGGGGCAGTGAGTGGTGCCTGCTGCCTGAAATGAAATTACCATATTTTTAATCTTAATTTTCCACTCTGTTTATCTGACAGTGTGGATGTGCAATCCAAACAGATAATGAGAGAGTGGGATATTGACACCGCTGTCCTCTGGAGTGCTTGTTTTCAGTGATTAAATGCTGTGATCTGTGATTACTTTGTGCAGGGATGTCGGGGCTGCTGGCCAGAACCAAGGGAGGGGCCTTCACCCGGCAGCTGGAGCGTCTGACTCTCCCAGGTCC
This sequence comes from Grammomys surdaster, assembly GCF_004785775.1. Classification (NCBI taxonomy): domain Eukaryota; kingdom Metazoa; phylum Chordata; class Mammalia; order Rodentia; family Muridae; genus Grammomys; species Grammomys surdaster. Next base: position 15,931,584 of record NW_021604567.1, on the reverse strand, counting down.
TAATGTCTGAAATTCATTTTCCACCAGTAATATTGAAAAAAAAATAACGCTTACCTATTTATGTATCTACTCCAGCTGCACAAATTGCAATAATTAATACCATTATTATTGTGGCCCTAACTAAAAAAAAAACATTTTAATTAGATCAATATGTAACTTCTGTATTAATGAGCCAACAAACTTGTTTCTAATCGGAAGATGTGTTTCAGACACAGCACACTGGGAGCTCAGATGGGAAGATGAATTGCCGTTGAAGAAGCAGTAGAGAGAAAACCACAAGCATTGTTTAGGAAATGTGATCTGGTGGCTGCAATTATGTAGCAAGCTGTGATAATTTCTTAATGAAAATCGTATTTTTTAGATATTAAGAGAAAGTGGTTTTGTACATTTAATCAAATTAATGTGTCTAACCAAATAGAAATATTTAATTACAACATTTTAAGGTTATAGAAAGGCAGTGGTCTGCAAATTTGGTGTCTTTCTGATGTCTACTGCTTTATGGTGGTTCAGGTAGCTCTCAGGTATGCCCTACAATCAAATGCATTGTTCTGTTTTGCAATGGAGAAACCAAGAATGCTTCACCTCAGACAACATATTACGGGCACATCATTTGAATTTGTGCAATCCTGTGGGAATAAGTTTACAATAGATTATGACTGTCTACTAGCTACACCAACAACATGCAACACACGGCCTACACACTGGGCGAAGCCTGCATGTGTTTGGAGATTACGTATAGTTCATTTATCCTCCCTTCCTATGTATGTGGAGCCAAACAGAAGGAAAGAAAGGGGAAGGGAGAGGGGAACTGGCAGCCCTTGGTGATAGGTTGTTATCTGACCATGTTGGATAGTCACAGCAAACTGAAGGTGCCGTCTATTGTCCAACTGTCCTGGGCTTGGATAGTCATGTTGTCATGAGATCCTAACCCACATGACATTTTTTCTCAGTTATTTCTGATACGCACAACTCTCTGAGAGGACAGAGGGAGCTATAAGCTAAGAACTCAGGAATGGAAAGTGCTTTACAAGGTAGATGAGCTCCAGAAATGGGTACGGAGCTCAAGCCTGTTGACCCCATGGTTGGCAATGGGTGGGTAGCTCAAGCCCATTGACCCCATGATTGGCAATGGACAGGTAGCTCAAGCCTATTGACCCCACGATTGGCAATGGGCAGGTAGCTCAAGCCTATTGACCCCATGATTGGCAATGGGCATGTAGCTCAAGCCTGTTGACCCCATGATTGGCAATGTCCTCACAACCTCCCTCCAGCTCCTCCGCAGGGCCGATGGATTGAATCAGTACAATGTCAACAAATTAATATCTTAACCCCTGAGCTGCCATCCTACTCTTGTGGCATATATTAACTGGGGAATGAAACCGGAGGTGGGGACAAATTAACTCATAGATACAGACTGGCGAATGTTGCTTAGCTTCATATTATCAGCATAGACTATAGAAATCCCCATGTGCTAGATAAACTTATGAAGATAAAGACATATCTCCTTTACCAGCCTGTTACACATCTGCCCTGTGAGGGGCTTACTTTGTAAAACTGCTTTCCCTTAACATGAGGCCCCGCCTACTAAGTAAGGGCAAAGAAATTCTGGAGAATCCTTACAGTAATGCTGGAATAAGCTCCATATTTTTGCTTAAAGTCTTTCAAGCGTGCGGGCGTGTGTGCACACACACACACACACACACACTCAGATACAGCAGGAAGATTAACAGAGTTTGGACTGATTCTTTCATATGGAGTTCTTAACCATCTTGACAATTTATTCAGTATTCAGAAACATCCATAGGCTTTAGCATAAAGTGCACATAGAGCTGTGTGCACTACAGCAAGCTCATCTCGTGTCTTTGATAGCTTACATTGTGTTCTCTAAATTTTTGATCGATACTCAAACACACCGAGTCTCACAGCTAGGGAATGTGGCTGAAATAGGCCCATTGACATGGAAAGGAGTAACAGTGTTATTTGAACTTTCCCCCTTGTTCCTGCCTCCTTCTGTAATCCAGCTGAAACCCAGGTTTTCTCAGGACACAAAAGCCTTCTGCTACCCTCTACCTGCAGTCACCATTCGAAGTTTATTGAGCTTCAGAGCACACAAAGAGAGTGAGAAAATCCAAACGAATCGCTTTCCTTTCACTTTTCAAATCCCGACATGGTCCATCACCCTTTAAAAATGGTGAGCTGGCCTTCCCCAAAAAAGGAGAAAAGAACAAACCTAAGGGAAAACAATAAAGACGGGTAATCTAATCTTTAAACAAGAAGATCTGCTTCTAAAGGCTTGAGAAGGGTAAGCTTCACACTGATGTCACCTTCTCCTGAAAAATGTGAACCCTCCAGGAGGTGAGAAAGGAAATATTAATGCCCCCCATTCATTGTCCTCCAAGTCTCCCTAAATAGATGAGATTCAAAGGAAGGCTGCAGATCACAGAAGTGGACGTATTCATGGAAAATACATGTGTGCTCCTGATTGACATCTTGTATCATTAACAACTGACATCTTGTATCATTAGCAAGCCAAGCCCTGGGAAAACCAAAAGGTTCCAACCATCCTTACCAGGAGCGAGCACCTCTTCCTTCATGCATGTGACCCAAACGTCTCTTCCAAGCCAGTCTTGGCAGACAACAAATATTCTTATCATAGATTCTGAAAACAGGAGCGTGCTCAGAAACATGGATAGGTTGAGTAATGTTTCCTGTGCTTTGTGCTGAGGAGACAAGGCCCCAAAGGCTTTCTTTAAGAAATGTCTCCATTGGGTTTCACATTGTAGTATCAAATACTTTCATGAACTTCCCCCATGTTTGAGGGTATTAAGTTTCTATTGCTGTCATAAGCACCAAGATCAAAATAAACTTGGGGAAGAAAGGGTTTCCTTCAGCTTACTATTGTAGCCCATCACGGACAGAAATCGGGGCAGGAACTTGGGCCAGCAACATGGAGGCAAATATTGAAGCAGATTCCATGGAAAAATACTGCTAACTGGCTTGCTCCCTCTGACTTGTTCAGTCTTCTTTCTTCTCTATCACAGGAGCACCTGCACAATGGCCTGGGCCCTTCCATGTCAATCATCAGTCAAGAAAATGCCCACAGACCACTCTGTTGGCAATATTTCTCAGTTGGGGCGGTTACTTCCTCTTAGGTGACTCTGGTTTGTATAAAATTGACAAAAAAGAAAAAAGAAGAAAAAGAAAAAACACCTAACCAACCTCCCCCCCTCTCTCCTCGTGTGTGTGTGTGTGTGTGTGTGTGTGTGCTCTTGGTGGTCCTGGAACAGGAGTTACTCTTGGTGGTCCTGGAACAGGAGTTATGGGTGATTGTAAGCCACTATGTGGGTGCTGCGAATTGAACTCTAGTCCCAGGCAAGAACAGTTAGTAAGTACTTCTAACTGCTGAGCCAACTCCTGCTTTTACTTTTGAACTACACTTTTATAATAGCATTAGGAATAACCATGGTAGAAAGATTAAGGAAAAAAAAAGGTACTAATGATACAAAAGTGACAGTTTTTGGAAACGGAAAGTGATGAGTACATGGTGTGCTCCAGACATTTGTCACTGGGACTCTTCTGACTTAATTTTCCATCACTGGTGCCAAGCCACGCCTGGTACATACCAAGGAGAAAGACAGCAACCGTTTGCTCAATAAATGATGGAACCGCAAGGAACAAGTGACTGTCAGACCACTCTGGAGCATTATTGATAATCTACACCTCAAATATTTGTCCTAATTAAAAACCAATGTCCTCAGAGCTTCCAGTATCCCCTATACTATGTCTACAAGTTCCTTTCTCAGACAGACAGACAAACAAACAAACAAACAGAAAGAAAGAACAGCCTAGGAATTTACTCTCTCTTTGCTTAGATTCTCAATAAAGAGGAGACAGTCACCCCGAAGGTGCTGTTATTCCCAGCTGCTCCCCACCAGAGGCACGACTTCCACGCACCACGTGGTGTAACTTGTTTCGGTGCAACTTGTTTCGGTGTAAGGACAGGAACTGAAGCCTCCTTCTTGGCCCTTCCCTGAATACGAGACATTCTCCTTAGTGTTGAGTGATTTAAAAGGTAGACCTCATGCAGTGTCCTAGCAAACTATTGTGAGCTCTTCCTGGGAATGCAAAGCTGTAAATACTGTCAAGGCGGACATTTCATTGCACCAAGGCTTGTTGTGACTTCCCGTGTCCCCCGGGAAGACAGTTACCCGGTGTCTCCATCTACTGTAGCTATAGGCAATTTCTGGCTCTAAAATTATGTGATATACAGAGTTCTTAAAAATCTAGCTGACTAGGGTAAACATTTTGGGGGAAGTACAGTAGTGGAGGGTTAAAGTACAGTTCTACAAATTTTCTTTTATTTCTTGCAAAAAAAGCCATAAGATAGAGGGATGGTTTTGGGCTTACATATTCTTTCATCCCATGTTGAGATGTGTTTTCTTTGTTGAAACCTAACTATCATGTGTTTTACTACCACGAGCATCATGGCAGCCCAAACTCATGGCACCAGTAATTTAATCTCCTGTCCTTCATAGCCTGTGTGGCTGGTTCCACATCAGACAAAGTGGTGATTAATGGAATACATAGATGTGGTGGCCTGTCCCTTCCTGGAGTCAGCCTGCCATTTCCTTATGTTAGGTTGTAAATCTGTGGCTCTGAGCTCCCTCGCTTTGCTGTACGGAAAGACAGTTGTTACCTTGTGGGCTTTCCTGAGGTAAAATCCTGGTGCTCTCAGACTAGTATCCCACAGGAAACCAGAGGAGTCAGCTGCCATGTCATGGGGCATCCAGACATCCATGGAGAGGCACAGAAAGAAGAAAATGAAGATCCTTGCCAACATTCAACGAGTACCTACCTAAGGCCTATCCCAGGAGGAAGCCTGGGAACAGATCTTCAATCTATTGTTCTGATGACAGCAGCCCTTCTCAACAGCTTGACATAACCTCAAGGGAGAGTTTGAGCCAGAATCGCCCACACTGCTCCTGGATTTCTGCCTACAAAAACTAGAAACGAATTGTGTGCTGTGTTAAGTTGGTTACTTTTGGCATGGTTTGTTACAGTACATGATCAGGTTTCAAAACACAAGCACTGAAGTCTCATTCTATAACCAGGCGACTACCAATCAGGGACTACCGATCTCACCGCTTCAGGAGTGAGTCTTTCCCTAGGTACTGAACCTTTTCTTCCTACGTAACTGGCATGAAATCTAAATATTTTAAGAGGTGCAGTCCAGCTTAACAGTAACCTCCAATGTAGAGTCTGCACATTTGAGCTCCAGCTGAACTCACAGCCATTGTACCATGATGGCTGAAGTCTGCTTTGCTTAGACATAGTTATAAACTCTCATAGTACAGGGATCTGAGTCTGTAACTACTTCTCTGATCAGTTAAAAAAAAGAATGTATGCCGAAACTGAAACATGGTTAGGAATGGAACCCCTAAAATTATTTGAGATGCAGTTGTTCCTTCTCAATTCTTCACGAACAATAATGTGATGAGTATTCATAAAGAAACTAAAAGTATGCAACTCAAATTCAGAAAGACCCACCTGCCTCTGCCTCCCGAGAGCTGGGATTTAAAATGTATGATACCATGCCCAGAATAGCTTGCTCTCTCTTTCTTTCTCTCTTATTCACGTGTGTGTGTGTGTGTGCACGCCCACCTGCAGATGCCTGCACATGCTTGTGGAGTTTAGAGGTCAATGCTGTGTGCTGTGTGTCTTCCCTTTTCATTCTCTATTTATTTATTCTGTTAAGGTGGGGGTGTCTCTCACTGAACCACCAGCTAGACTATCTGCAGCCAGTGAGCCCTAGAGAGAGAGCTAGTGTCTCACTCTCACTACCAATACCTCACCCCCCCTTCCTTCCTCCTGGCCAGGCATGCCCCACCATATCGTTCTCTTTGGTGCTGGACTCTGCTCCCAGAATCTCCTGCTTTACCATATTGATCGGTCCATCTCCTCAGACCACGATTTGGGGTTTTGGTAGAATGAATATAAAATTATTATTTGGAACATAAGCTAGAAAAAAAACTTTCCAAATCGAATATAAGTTATTTTCTTTGGTATTGTAACCTGAAGATTAAAAAGCAGACACGACTTAGTGACAGAACTGGTAATGCCTATTTATTGAGCACTTATAAGATTGATGTTTGCATTTTCTTTTCTTTTTTTTTGTTTTGTTTTGTTTTTGTTTTTGTTTTTTTTCGAGACAGGGTTTCTCTGTATAGTCCTGGCTGTCCTGGAATTCACTCTGTAGACCAGGCTGGCCTCGAACTCAGAAATCCGCCTGCCTCTGCCTCCCAAGTGCTGGGATTAAAGGTGAGCGCCACCACTGCCCGGCGATGTTCGCATTTTCATTCTGAATTCAAACCTGACTTTGAACGACAGGCACTTGTACCACATTAATAGATACAAAACACAGGCTGGAAGGGTTTAAATGAGCTATATCTCACTCATGACTATGGACCAGGGTTCCAAGCCAAGCTTTTCTGCATCTGAGGTTCCTGTTCTTACAACGATACTATGTTGCCACCCTCATTGATATATCAATACTACTAGTAAGAGCATATCAGCAGGTGTTGGTCTTGAGTATAGATAAGTAACAATCCACCAATAGTAACACTATCATCATGCAGAAAAGATTGTTGTATTAAACCTGTGATGAGCAGTAACTAAGAAGAGATTCTGGAGGGAACCAGGAAAGGACAGGATGTGGAGAATTCCGAAGCTTTCCTCCCCACTGAAGACAAGGATGCTGTCAGTATTTCATGGTACATGTCCATCACATGCCTGAGTTTGTGACTGTCACCATCTCCTGCATTTCAGAGTTGGCCTTTTGTCTCAGAATATCAGTTCCCTTCAGTTTTTCTATTGCAGGTGAGTATGATTCTAATACATTTCTGAGTATTCAGTACCAACCTTTAAAAAAATCTATACACATATAATTAGATTCTTTCCCAGGGTAGAAGGCCATTTATGTTATTTATCTTCCCAAATAGTGTGAGTGAGTATTTTGGTTTTTCTCGTTAGAATTCAAAGCAGGCAGTTTCTTCAGAGAATTTCCAGGAGACAGTCATGCTGGTGGCATGTAAGGTCTTTTATTTGGACCTCAGGGTAGTGGGTGAAAAGAAGAGAGGCAAAGCTCTTTCACCTTTCAGAATCTGCTTCCTCTGCAGTCCCGGCCACGCCTTATCCCTACCTGAAATGTCCTCAAAGGAAAACAGAGAGAGAAACAATGTATCTCAGAACTGTACAGAGGGAAGGAAACTGCAAGCACTCCTTAAATACATATATATAAACAAAACAGGGTAATTGTCAACCATTTATGTAATGAGGAAGGGATATATTCATCTCTTTGGCTTTTTGTGCGACTCTGTCCGCACGTGTGTGTGTGTGTGTTTGTGTGTGTGTGTAACTGTGTGATTGTGTGGAGGTCAGTCTCTGTCTCTCTGTCTCTATATGTGTGTGTTGTATTACTGTGTGTGTCTCTCTTTGTGTGGTTCTTTAAGTATGCAGTGTTGCAAATTCACTGATTTAAGTGTTTCGTTTCCCATCATATTGCAGAAAACTGCTCTATTTTGGAGATAATTTGCTAAAAAAAAAAAGTGATATAACCATTACTGCAAAGGGTAAATAGGTCTGAGAAATTGACTGTGTAAATGGTTATCAGAAAACTGTGTCTGCCTTGCCCCGCCTCACGACCTCTCTGGCACACTTTTCAAGTTCACTGCCTTTTGCCTTAGACTCCAACTTCTGTTGTTTTCTTCTTTTAAATTCAATGCCCCCTTGATTTTCCACGTCAGTTTCCTCATCTCGAAGACAGAGACAGATATGAAAAACAAAAGAGCATTGTCAACATCACAAAAAAAGTTCCACAGTGGAGGATTATAACTTCCTGAGTTGAAGAAGCGCATGCGTGGAGTGTGGAGGATTATAACTTCCTGAGTTGTAGAAGCGCATGCCTGGAAAGAAGTAATCTGTTGATGCCTGACTTGAGCCTGTTCATACTGAACAAAAGCAGTCCCTCCAAATCATCATGATATGTTTGCCAATTTTAGATTAAATTTTAAAGTTGTCATACAAAGTAATGGTTCCTAATACAGGGTTGTTACACATACATGCCAATATACTTTGTTCTAATTGTCCTTCTCTCCTGAAACCCCTTAGCTGGTTCCTCCTTATCCCCGATAGTTTCCCTTCTGCTTCATGTCACAAGTCTGTCGCTATCTTCATGTCACATGTATGTCATCATCATGTCACATGTCTGTCACCATCTTCAGGTCACATGTCTGTCACCATCTTTCTCACCTAGCTAGTGTGTATACTGAGGGTGGATCTCCGCGGAGTGTTCACTTAGAGTCTGTGTGAATCCTCAGGAATGGCACAGCTGCTCACACGGAAATTCTGCTCTTATGCGTAGAGAGGTCGGTCTCTTGGCTGATTTTTATAATGGCTGCCTCAGCCTACCTTCCCATTAGCAATGGAGAAGGGTTTGTTCCCCCCACATCCTCACCAGCACTTGCTGGCTTTTGTTTTCTTACTGATAGCCATTCTATAACTGGGAGACGCGGCAGACCTTCAGTGTGGTTTCACTTGCAATTTCCTTGGTGGCTAAGAACTTTCTCAAGTATTCATTGACTGTTTGTATTCTGTCTTTTGAGAACTGTCCAGTCAATTCGCTAGCCCATTTATTGATTGCAAGGTATTTTTGTCGTTTAATTTTTCTGTTTTTAATATATTCTAGATATCAATCCCTCATCTAATATGTAGTTGGCAAAGTTTTTTTCCCTTAATGCTGTAGGCTGTCTCTTTATTCTGGTGACTGTTTCCCTAGCTGTGCTGAGACTTTGGTTTTGTTTGTTTGTTGTTTGCTTGCTTGCTTTTTTTCTTTTTTTCTTTTTTTTTGTTTTGTTTTTTGAGTCTGGTTTCTTTTCTGTGTAGCCCTGGCTCCCCTATAACTCACTCTGTAGACCAGGCTAGCCTCTAACTCACAGAGATCCACCTGCTTCTGCCTCCTGAGTACTGGGATTATAGGTGTGTGCCACCGTGTCTGGCTTGTGCACGTTGTAACTTCATCTAACGTTACTGGGTCAGCTCTTGAGATTATTTCCTGTCCCAGTGAAGTCTGAAGTTTTGTCAATTTTTCCTCTAGCAGGTTCAAAGCTCAGGTCTTATATGAAGAACTGGCATAAATCTTTAAGGAAGATTAAATAATGACTAAAATATGTATTTTAGTTTTTCCTATTATTATAAATTAATTTTCACTTGCATTTGGCAGAGGCTTAGAACTTTGGCATCTATTCGATAGAACCATTAAAATGGTTAGTGAAGGAAACATTAAAGTTCATTCTTGATTTTTTTCTTTAATCAACACAATGTTAGGCTATCTTTGTAAAGTATTTCTCCTTTACAAACGGAAATTTGTGACTTAGATTAGTAAATTAATAATCAACATATTTTAAATGGTAGGAGAGGACTCCAGGCATATCTTAAAGTCTTTCCCTTTCTTGTAATTGAGGAAGTCCAAGCATGTGCTCCCGCGCTTAGCTCGCTTGTTTGGTAAGGCACACGCATGCACTACACTCTAAACTAAACATAGGGAGCTTTCTCTTAGGTCAGAAAAATATCAGTCAACATTGTTAGACTTCGGCGCGCACCTTAGAACAGACAACACCAGACCAAATGGTTCCAAGTGGGGGGAGGGGTTATTCAGGGCAACGGGCAAAGGTGGGGGAAGAGAGATAGAGGAAGATGGGGGAGAAGAGAGCTAGGTCAGGGAGTTCTGCCTATTTTATATGGGCAGTGATGTAGCCTCTCCCAGGTGAAGGTGAGATAGCCAGGTGGATTCTGGGAGTGTATGGTGGTTGCCTTAGCAACGATGTAGGGGTTGCCTAGGTTGCCTAGATGTGATGTCACTGGGCTCGGGCCTGATACCACAAACATAGCATCTTCCTCTCTGTACTTCATAGGGATGCTTTTGGCATACCTTTGGAAATGGCTAGGATATACTCTTGTAGAGTTAACTACTTTTTTAGCCTTACAGTAGTTTTTTTTTTGTTTTGTTTTGCTTTATTATTTGTTTTGTTGTTGTTTTGTTTGTTTGTTTGTTTTGAGACAGGGTTTCTCTGTGTAGCCCTGGCTGTCCTGTAACTCACTCTGCAGACCAGGCTGGCCTCAAACTCATAGAGATCCATCTGCCTCTGCCTCCCATGGGATGCATGGACTACCACTGCCCATATTTTGTAACTTTAAAGAATTCTTATTTTAAGATTCGTGTGCTTGAGTTACACATGCAGCTTTTTAGCTGGACTTTGGCATTTGCATATCCTCATTTGCAGTGCATGTGTAAAAACAAGCACCCCAGGATTACAGAGCACAGTGCAGCCCTCTGATCTTCAAAGAGAACTTGGGGTGCCTGTCGTCATGATGTATTGAGGTAGAAGGCAGCAGAGAAATGAGAACTGCCGGGAACCTAGAGTTCTTTTGAGAGGAGGAGGCTCCATGGTCTTCTGAATCTTTCTAGGCAGACCATTCAGGACCCTGCACGGCGTATGAGGAAACTTTTGCCCAAAGAAGTCTCCATATTTTATGGATTTACTTACCATTCATGCTGTCTTACTGTGGACCTCTTTGTCATTTGTCTGGGAGGAATAGTCTCTTCTGAGCAGCGTTTGGAGCTGTGTGGAGGCCATTGCAAATAATACTGTACCTCTTATTAAGTTGTATCTTTTTACAGTAGTCAGACAACCATTAAGTAGAAGAGCAGTAACTTGAGGTTCCTTTACCACAGAGATGTATTTCGTGGTCACACATAGGAAGTAATCCAGGAGAACCAGCTGAAGAGGGTTTACACCTGCTCACAACTTCAAGAAGAAACCCAACTTCAGTTAAGCAAAATTGAGAGACTTAGTCAGACTTCCTCTTCGGATAGCCAATATGCGACACATAAAGGGACAATGTTGGCTTGGGGCTCTCCCTTGAAGAAGGTCCAGTCTCTAACCTTCTGCTGTGGGGCTGTGCACAGGAGTGGAGTGTATCAAGATAGGAGTGTCTGGCTGAGCAAAACTACTCACATCACAGTCTGGAGGTAAAAAAGGAGAGAAAATCAGGGAGGTCCTTAATACCCTTTGTGGGGGACATGTCCCTAGGGACCTAAGGACCTCCCACAAGGCTCCACCTCTTAAAGGCCCCACCTCTCAAAAGCTCCACTTCTCAAAGGTTCCACTTTTCAGTGGTACCACCTTTAATCCAAAGTCCTTTGGAAGACATTCTGTATCCAAACTATATCAGGGAGTGAGCTTGCAGGCAAAACAGACACAGCCAAGACGATTATTCCTCCTGAGACACTGTATCAAGTGAGTTTGGGAAGGCTCTCTTCCAAGAGAAAATAAAAAGTTGATCGCCAAGGAAAGTCTCAGCTTAAAAGTTAAGAACGACCTGATCTCACAGTGTCTCTTCAGGCATTCCGTGAGTCACAGTGATCACGTGCTGTCATTAATTAGCTAAGGCTACTGTCCCAAAGCACAGAAAACTTCCCCAGAAGAACAGAGGGGAAAGCATGCTTTAAGGCCCCTTCAATTGCTTCTTTTGTTTATGAGAGATTTACTCCTAGTCAGTGGGCAGGATCCCTTTAATCATGACACCACGCTGCAGCGACCTTCACGGATCCAGAGCCAAAGGCTGTGCGTGGGTTTCTGATCTGTACAATATCTTACAAAAATAAATGCCCTGAAAAATGAAGATAAGAGGAAAGTTATGACTTATCGCTCTAGAGGCAGCGAACTACCAGACCCTTTCCCCTGGGTGATCAAAAGGGCAGCACACCCTGTGAATAGTTCTCCTTATTGAGGGCTTCTGGGAGCAGAAATCAATGCTGTTGCTTGCCGGGCAGGTGCAGAGAAAATAAAGCCCCTCAGTGCTGTCCCCCGGCTCACAGAGCCATGAGATCACACAGTTCCCACAGGCCACAAGAAAGCTGCCAGCTCGGCCCATCTGGAGGCCGCTGTGGAGATGAACTCCCCAGGGGAGCGGACCCTGCTCCTCTGCCCCCACCCCCTTCCTCAACACCAGCAGCGGGAAGCAAGCGTCCTCAGAAGCAGAACAGCTTTGCCTCTGCCTGTTGTATGACCCAGATGGAGACCAAGTGCCAGCTTTCCCAACTGGGCAGTTAGCGCTAGCCTGTGGTCTGTGAGAGTCTAAACAAAAGATGGGAGAATCCTGCCTGCTGAATGAAACCTGTATCCCTAACGCAGACTCAGGATGAGGGAAACACAATCAAGACTTTGTACTCAATAAAATCCTCAGGCCAACTCAAGTCAGGATTTACAGGATGTTCCCTGGAATATTAATTAAATTATTATTAAATATTATTAAATATTAACAATAAGTAATACTAGTAATTGTCTGGAATTAGCTTTTATAATGGTAACTATTGCTTAAATTTGTGCAATTATATTTGTGCAAATATATTTTCCAATTATATTTAAAATAAATTCCCAATGTGTATTAAACTCATTGAGTTGACATTAAAGATGGTAAAAATTACTATTTTTGCTTTTTAAAATTTTTTTTAAAAAGAATCTTGCCATGTATTCCAGGTTGGCCTCAAACTTACTATACTCCTGCCTCAACCTTCTGAATGCTTGAATTAAAAGTGTGTCCCACCATGCTAGCTTAGAGTTAGATTTTTTTTTTAATTTAGAGAGCAAAAATATTGAGGGAAAAATGAGTTGGGTATGGCGGTACATTCCTTTAAATCGGGCACTCTGGAGACAGGCAGACAGGTAAGCAGAGCTCTTCGAGTTTGAGTCCAACCTGTTGTACACAATAGGCTCCAGGCTAGCCCGGGCCTACAGTGATACCTTGTCTCAAAACCAAACCCACAAAAAACCTGGATAAGAATAAAATATAGAAAACAGCAGTCAGGTCTGTTGCTTATTCCTACTGCTAGCTTTGACAGACATTCTGATTCTACGTACAAGAGTGTGGTTTGAACCGTAATACAGATTTATTAGATTCAGCCTAATATTTGACAAATTGAAGCGACTTACACAAGATCGTAGGTAGTTTCCCTTGGTACCGCCTGTAGGAAGACTTTCAGACTAATCGTATAGAGGGGTCCAGAGCTGGCCAACTGTGGTAGAGTTTACTTATGCTAATGAAACTCATGAAAGACTGATGGGTAAACCACATTGCTGAGGCTGTACTTCAGACGCGCATGCGGGGAGAACGTGTAGGGCGCATGCGGAGTGCATGGCTGGGGGACGCAGGGTTCATGCGGTAGGGCGCACGTGTAGGGCGCATGCGGGGTACGTGTCCAGTGCATGCAGGGTGTATGTGGGACGCATGCGGTCAGGCAAGCAAGGAGTCACAGCTAGGCCATTTTCTGTCCCCTAGGCTTCTTGGAGAAGCCCAAGTGTACTGATTCTTGTTTGTTTCAAAATATCTTGTACTCGGTATCTGAAGGTACTTTATTTTAGAGAGTAAACAGTATTATATAGAAGATAAAATAAGCATAGTATTCTAATGTTGTGCTTAAAATTGTGTACAACTGCCATATGATAAAACCTATACATGTTAAGTATATAACTCAATGAGATAATTCTTGGCTAAATCAGGGTTTCACATACACGATCTCAGTCCTATTGTAGAAAGTGTTCATCTCTTCAAAGAGATGCACAGGTCCTTCTGCACTCAGTCTCTGATCCAACCCAAACCCAGGCAATCACATGTTTTTGACTGTTCGCACTCGTGCTTTGGGGACATTTTGTACCAACATAACCACACAGGATGCTTACAGCCTTTGGCACTTGGCTTCTTTCACTTAGCTAACACTTTTGTTAATTAATGCTTTTGAGGTGCATCCACGATAAAGCCTGTCTTAGAGTTTCTATTGCTGCAAAGAGACACCACGACCACAGCAACTCTTACAAAGGAAAAACACATTGAGTTGGGCTGGCCTGTAACTGAAACTGTAGTTTCAGGGGTTTAGTCCATTATCATCATGACGGGAAGCAAGACAGGATACAGGCAGACACGGTGGTTAAAAGGGAGCCTGGAGTTCTACATCTTGATCCACAGGCAGCAGACATGACTGTGTGCCACACTGAGCATAGCTTGAGCACATGAGACCTCAAAGCCCGCCTCCACAGCGACACACTTCCTCCAGCAAGGTCACACCTCCCAGTAGTGTCAGTCCACATGGGCCAAGCATTCGAACACACGAGTCTATGGGGGCCATTTCTATTCAGACCACCACAAAGCTTGTATCTGTATTTGTTTCCTCTTAAATCTCATTGTGTAACTGTACCAGCTTGTGTTTACCTGTCACCAGATCATGGATATTAAGTTGCTTCCACCTTTTGACTGTAACAATAAACAAGCTGCTAAAACTACTTATATTGTGTGAGGATGTATTTTTATTTCTCCTGTGTAGAATGTTAAGAATATAGGCCCAGGCATATGATAAACTATATATATACATATACATATGTATACATATATGCATATATATGTATATATATTTGATAAACATATATGATAAACATTATATAAATGATAAACATTATATGTGTGTGTGTGTGTGTGTGCAGTTTTCTATGAAACTGTTAGACTGTTTCTATAGTGGCTCTCCTATCTTACTTACCCACAATGCACCAGGGTCTGGACGTCTAATCATCCTTGCCAAAATACATTTTTGACAGGTATTTTATGTAGAACAGCCACCTACTGCATATGTATCATGTGAGGTAGTCAGAGGCGGGAGCATCATGTGTAGGGCCGCACACACCATGGCATGTGGGGAAGTGAGGCTTCATCCATTCTATTGATGTTCTCCACTGGAGTCTCCGCCCCATCTCCCCATGAAGACGAGGGAGGCAGATGGCCATAGGAGGAGAGAGAGTATACAGAGTGTGCAGTGCATCTGGGTATGCTTCATAAACAGCGAAGGGGACATGAGGGCTCCAGGAAAAAGGGTGACAGTACAGAGGTGGCCTCTTGCTGGATCCTGATTTGAGAACTCATGCAGGATGAGACCAAGGGAATGGCATCAGAAAAAGGACAGACAGGGGACCGGGATCTCAAGATAAGTCACTCGTGGCCCACACTGTGGGTTAGTCATGGGAAAGAAACCTGGAAGAAGGCCATTGGACTTCAGAGCCAGAGTCCTCAATTACCTTCAGGATGTCAGCATGGGACACCTGCAGGGAGGAAGCAGATTCCCAAGCAGTGGAAGTTAATTTGACGGGATTTAGAATCACTACAGAAACACGCCTCTAGGTGCATCCATGACTGTGACTCCAGAAAGGCTTAATGGGAGAGGGAAGCCCCACCCTGAAAGTGGCCAGCTGAATAAGGCCCCAAGCTGCTTGAAAACCAGACAGGGAGTTTGGCTCCAGCATCCAGCTCCCTCTGCTTCCTAGCTGCAGATGTGGTGCAGACAGCTGCCTCCGGTTCCCACCATCATTCCCTCCCTGCCATGGTAGACATCCCTAACCGGTAGCTGAACTAAATCCTCCCTTCTGTAAGTTGGTTTTGCTGGGCATTTTATCACAAGACAAGCGAGTACTCCCGCATCCAGTTAGGTCCCCTCCCCAAAAGGTTCCACAACCTTTCAGAACAACTCTTGAAGCTGGATCCAGAGGTAAACATTGGAGCCTTTGGGGGACAGTTCACATCCAAACCACTACACCTGCTTATGATAATTTGCCTTTTATTAATAGATGAATGTGTGTCAGATTTTCTTTTCTACTACAGCTTGGCTGAAGGCTGTGGTACTATGCCTGGCTTCACTTAAATATCTGTTTTAGGGAAGTTCTAGACCTTCATGATCAACAGATGGATGCTGAGCATCTTATGTTGAGCTAGGTCTGATGCTGATATACCTACTGTCTTAGTCAGGGTTTGTATTCCTGCACAAAACATCATGACCAAGAAGCAAGTTGGAGAGGAAAGGGTTTATTTACCTTACACTTCCACATTGCTGTTCATCATCAAAGGAAGTCAGGACTGGAACTCACACAGGGTAGGAACTTGGATGCAGGAGCTGACGCAGGGGCCATGGAGGGGCCATACTGCTTACTGGCTTGCTCCCCCTGGCTTACTCAGCTTGCTTTCTTATAGAACCCAAAACTACCAGCCCAGGGATGGCACCACCCACAATGGGCCCTCCCCTCTTGATCACTATTGAGAAAATGCTTTACAGCTGGATCTCATGGAGGCATTTCATCAAGGGAGGCTCCTTTCTGTGTGATAACTCCAGCTTGTGTCAAATTGACACAAAAAGCAGCCAGTACACCTGTCATTGAGGGGGCGTGTTTGCCATAGTGCTTTCTGCTGTTGGAGGGGTGGCTGATGACCTCTATGGTTTCTCCCATCTGTCCAATGTGTTTACTACAAGGAGAAGATGCCTGATTGGAGTTACAGTTGGGGTTTCAGGACAGGCTTCAGCAGTTTATGCTTTTGTTAGTTAATACTCACTGGTGTCAAAGAGTCCCTCTGACACCAAAAATATCAGGCTGGCTGGCCACCAGAGACAAAACCCAGAGTACAAGAGAGTCAACAGGACCCACCAAGAGGTGATACAGGAGAGTCAAATCCATTTTAAGGCCACTCCTCTTCAAGCGTAATCTTTGGGTTGCTCACAAGGGAGTCACCTGGGCAGAGATCTTTTAAAAACTTTGTTTTCTGCCCTTCCCCACACCTGTGAGACCTGTGAAATCATGAGCTCTTGGGAGCAGACCTTCCTAGGCTTTGGTTTTGAAAGCTCACACAGGAAGGCGAGGGACTGGCTGCTGAGGAAGACAGCTTGGTGTGTATAGCTGATGACTAGGTTTGTCCACTCGGCTTTCGGCTGGGGCCGCAGGACCCACGCACACAGCACTGCCCTTAAAGGAGACGTTTGAAAATCTCCATCACCATTGTGATGGACCTGGGAAAGGACCCAAGCTTTGCAGAAAGGACCGCCAAGAACTGCTACGGCTGTGTCTGAGTTTCCAGCCAGCCCAAAGTCTCACCAGCTGTGGAGGTGTAAGTTTTCCTGAAAGTTCTTCAGGTGTTTTCCATGGTCTTAGAATTCACTGAAGTCGCAGTTTTGAAAATCCTCTCATGTTTTACAGGCAGAGAAGAATCTGAGCTAACACTCAGGTTTATTTATTTCACCTCTCTGAGCAAGTTCTTAAGGTACGGTAGTTTCTAAAACAGAGGCTCATGAGAGGTAAGTGGCCACTCAAGGCTCATGGCTAAACAATCAGACAGTTCACCTTGCCACTGAAACTAATTATTTCTTTTTAAAAGATTGTTTTTATTTATATATGTGCATGTTTGCCAACAAGTGTGTGTGTGAAGCCAGAAGAGGACGCTGGACCTTCTGGAAATGAAGTTAAAATTGAGAGCCACCATGTAAGTGCTAGGAACTGAATCTGGGTCCTCTGAAAGAATGGCAAGTACTCTTAACCACCAAGTCATCTTGCCAGCCCCCAACGTGGTTATTTCTATATTTAAACCAAAAATGTTTATACTAAAGAAGAGTAAGAGACCATAGGCAAAGAGTCTGGGTCTAGCCTTAGCTATCATTACTTCTTCTGTGACTATGACTGGTCACTAATTCCCTGGTTTCTTCTCTACTAAAAAGATATCCCAGGGTTCATCTTAGTTCATCAAATCTGTTTGTGTCTTCCTTACTAATCTTCCTTAATGTATTTTGCACATATATTAAGCCTTTAAACACATGCTAAGTGTACATCAAAGAATGCTTACCACTAATGCTTTGTTTCAAAAACAAAATATTAATACGTTAAATCCTACTTGAACCAAGTGTGTACAAGTTTGATTTTACTGGATTAAGAGACACACATTTTAAAGATAAACGTCCTAGGTCCAAGGGCATACTTAATTTTCTTCTTAACACCTGATGAAAAACAAGGCAGGTCCTGCCCCAAATACCTCGACTCCCTGGCTGTCAGAAATATCCAATAGCTTGACTAATCTAACTGAAGCTAAACGCTTCCTGTTCTAAAATCGAGACGAAAGCTTCTCTAATGGTTTATTTTTGCTGTGAAAACTTCCTGTTTCTGTGGATAGGTTTTCCAGTGGGTGATATAGAATCCTATAAGCAAGCACACCCCAAATGTTTCCTTTCATGATGATCTGAAGCACAGAGGAGTCTCGGAGAGACAATTGTAGAGGTTCTTGTGTCGCTTCACGGGCTTTAAACGCCCACAAAGAAGACTCCTTATGCTTTAATTTCTCTTTATTTTCCGACTGTAAAGACCCTCGGGGTAAATGCCAGCCCACAATCCCGTCGTTATATGGTTACTGTCAGCCTGCTCATACGATGCTTCCTGTTCATTAGGTCTCTTTTCATCCGACTACAATGTCCCGGCTTTGCTGGAATTCTCCGTCAACGCCCATCTCTTCAATAGCCTGTGAATAGTATTAAATGGTGTTTATGCTAGCTATTGTTGCCTTTTGTGTGGTTTGTCTAATTCACAGAGAAAAGTCTGCCTTTGTGGTCGGAGACCAGCTACGTCATGGCTCACCATGCGCCTTCTGATGGGACCGGGTCCTGCTGAGTGATAGCGTTACAGGCCCAGCTTCTTTGCAACACAATCCCGCATTCTTCTGCAGTCAATACTCTCGCAGGCAGGCTGGTTTACTCTTTTTATTAACAGGTAGGGAAAAGATAAAGCACAAACAAATACCAGGCCCAGAAACAAAGCAGAAAAGAAGGCTAAATTCAGCTGATTTGCAACTCACTCAGCCAAGGCACGAAGCAAGAAAGCAAAGGGGGGAAAAATAAAAGAGGCAGATTCATTCCCTGCCCGACCAGGAGATCCAGGTGTGTTCGCGGCTGCAGCAAATATTTCGAATTTCGGGAGTAAGATTGCATTATGGTTTCAAGGTATTGTTTAAAATGACATTTAATCCCAGAGTCACGACTAGCCTGAGCTTTCTTTAAAGTGCTCACAAAAGAGAGAGGATATTGTATTGATGATCACATTATCCTCTGGTCCAGAGTCTGCAGGGCAGGTAAGTTGCTGGTCCTGAAAGGGCTTTTGATGTAAGAAGATCACTGTGGGCTCAGGGAAACTGATTCCCAGAGGCTTTCAGGGCTGCGGGTGACACGGTCCCGTTGTGCCGTAATCCCTTTCCCAGATATCTGCTATCTTTTTACACCTGCAATGGTGGCTTATATTTTAGACTGTTCTTCACCTTTGAAAACAGCAGTGCCAGCAGAGTGGGGAGCACGGAGAAGAGGCAGATTTCCCTGCGTGTTTCTCAGTATCAAAAATACATTTTTTTTTTTTTAGTTAAAAAATGTAATTGACTTAAAAAGTCGAAAGCTTTCCTATGGCATTTTCACACACACTTTGATTTGGCTGACCATTCTCTCATCCCCTTCCTCCTCTCCCTCTGTCCTCCAGGGAGATTGATTATCCCTTCTGCACCCAGGGTCCCCTTCCACTTTTCTATCCGTGTTCTGTTACCCTCCTTATCCCTCTTTCTCTGGCCTCAGGCCCCTTCCTGGTTCCTTGGTCTCTACACACACTCGCTAGACAGATGAGATTTACATGCTAGGGTCAGTTAGCTTTCCTTTGTGTCTCTACTCTCTGACGCTGTGATCAATCCAACTGTAGTCCTGAACTCATGCCCAAGGAAAAAGGACCAAACAAGTAAACACATTAAAAAACAGTCACACAGTTCATGTTTTCTGGGAAGGGAAGAAGATAAAATATATGATTATACTGAAAAGTAATGGTAGAACAGGGTTGCTTTAAGAATGATTTTAATCCCTGAAAATTTATTTCTTTTCCTTCGTGTGGATGTTAGAGTAGAAGATATCAACTCTCTCACCCTTCCTCCCTCGAATTCAGGAAAGGTACCGGAAGGAGTTTTTTAGGGATCTGGAGGTTATTATTCTAAGATGGGTCATATCAACCCATGCAAAGACATCTCCTCTACCTCAAGTGACACGTATTCCCTGGGCCTGGTGTGATGCAAGTTAGCATCAAACAGGTTGTTGTGGTTGGCTTCAAATGGTAGGATTTGCAATCTCCTGGGGGAAGGGAAGTGTCATCCTAACAGGGACTGTGAAGGACAGTGTGGCAGGGAGAGACAGCAAGCCCGCACATGGAGCAGAGCATGCAGCTTGCGCTGGCTAACAGGAGTAGGCTGGGTCTTCAAGCCAGAACGTACATTCGGCGCTCAGTGAGTGCTGGATACTTTTCAGAGTGGAGAGGTGGAAAATGGAGGGCATTGCTGACAGGTAGCCAGTAGAAAAGCCCATTGATAGAAGACAAAACTGAGTCTGCAGAATTTGTTTTGGCCATCAGTAAGGAATCCCGAGGAATCTGCCCTGAATAGCACGCAGCTCTCTTCCTTGCAATAGCCATAAGTGATGGGTGGGCCAGTCTGAAGAGCAGGGCCATTGGGACAACGGAATGAAGGGGCTGGGTTGGTGGTCAGCGGGCTGGAGGAGAGCTGGCAAGGTGGCTGTTTCATCCAATCAGGTATGACCAGACTGGTTAGAGGAAGTAAGAAGTCCTCGGGAGAGGTGAAGCCAGACTCCTCAGCATGAATGGGAACAAGCTATACAACTGTGGACATCTGGACTGAGGGAAAATGATGTATACTTAAAGAAACGGGTACTTAAAGTACTTAAAGTACTCATTCATACATCTGTTCATGTGTGTGATGAGCATTTAGTGAGAACCATCATATTTATTAGACAAAATATGGTCCCAGGGACTCACAGAAAACATGACATTCTTTACATTTGAATGGTTGCTTCTCTCTCCCACAAATACCCCAACCTCCACCGCGGCAGTTACTCAGTCCCCTGGAGCCCATGCTGCCATCCTCTGCCTGGCAAACGAGGTGGCATTCACCTCACTCATCTATCTATCGAATATGTTAGCTACTTTCCTGTTATGATTAAATCTCATGATCAGAAACAACTCAAGGGAGGGCTTATTTTAACTTCTGATGGCAAGAAGTAAAGTCCATCACGACAGGGAAGGCAGGATGGCAGGCGCAAGAAGCTGGCTGATCACAGTTCATCCACACAGTGGGTAACAGCCTTCACACACATGCCCGAGCATGCACACATGAGCACGTGCGCCTGCGAGCGCGCACGCACGCACGTACGCACGCACCGATGACATGCTTCCTCCAGCAAAGCTTCTCCTGCAGAGAGCCCCACCAAGCAGGGACCACATTTTCGAACACATGGTAGAGGCAGACCTGTGTGAGTATAATCTAGAGATGAAATCGTTGTATAAGGGATGCCACTGGAACACAGACGACAGTTTTCAGATTCCAGCTTCTCTCCTGCCCGCAGCCACTTTCCCCAAATGAAGCTATGCCGGCTCTCCCAGGTCCACACATGTAGGATGGCGGTAATCAAAGGAAACTTTGAGATCATTGGGCCACTGACTGTTTGCTTATTTTTCCTTCTTTCTTGCCCATGTTCGCAGACATGATAGACGATCATTGCGAGACACGTGCGCTCCTGTCATTGGCTGAAGCTCTGTTGTTTCCTTTCTGACACAACTGATGTCTAATAAACAGCTGATAGGGCTGGAGCGATGGCTCAGTGGTTAAGAGCACTGACTGCTCTCCAAAAGATCCTGAGTTCAATTCCCAGAAACCACATGGTGGCTCACAGCCATCAGTAATGTGATGCGATGCAGTCTTCTAGTGTGTGTCTGAAGATAGCTGCAGTGTACTCATATAAATAAATAAATAAATAAATAAATAAATAAATAAATCTTTAAAAAATAGACAGCCGATAATTGGAAGGGGAACCATTATAAGCATCACACTGAAGCTCAGACCCTGACCCCATTTAACTCCCACATAACAAATTCCCCATGACTGCTTACAACCTGAGCGAGGTCCATGTTTAGCACACCTGAACTTCAGCTTGAGTGTGTCCATGGCAGAAAGTTCACCCTCTCACAAAGTCACCAGGTAGTTGTTAGAGAGATAAACATATTAGATGACTTTTTTTTTTAAATGGAGTAAATTCTTTATAATTCCAGTCCACTTGTTGGAATTTCACTCTCTGTTGACTACTTAAAAATAAGCGCACTTCTCCCTCATGGTCGGTTAAACACCCAAAATTGATCATTCCTATAGCAGCCTTCTTTTAATAGACCATTGAAATTGTTTTCATTCTCGAAGGGACTCCATTTTGCCGATACATCTTTTAAGACACGACACTCAGGGTGGACACAGTGACGGCAGGCAAGCTACCAGAACATGGAT
The DNA here is from genome assembly GCF_004785775.1 of Grammomys surdaster. Classification (NCBI taxonomy): domain Eukaryota; kingdom Metazoa; phylum Chordata; class Mammalia; order Rodentia; family Muridae; genus Grammomys; species Grammomys surdaster. Next base: position 15,909,315 of record NW_021604567.1, on the reverse strand, counting down.
CTGGGGCTACTGCTGTTTTTATTCTAGGCGAACTGTTCATACTAATGTAATTCAAGATCCCATTAACTTTTCTGGTAATTCTGTCTAGTGGCCAGAATCGAAATTTCCATCCAATTAAACTCCGGAAACAAATGTATTTGAATTGCTGCTGCCTTGGGCTTCTTTCATGTTCAGACCATTTAGACAATTTTAAAACTCACTGAAGACATTTACATCCCCTCTATTAAATTCTATATTTTCCCAATTGTTCTGATTTGTCAATATCAGTTTCACTATATATGTGACATGTAGCATATTAACCACCATTTTCTGGGACGATGAGCTGGGCCTCCCCTTATTTAACTCTCTATAGAAATGCCATCACAGATAGACTCAGGAGTGCATTTTACAGTCTCTTGGGTGCTTCTCATCAAGTTGGTCATGAAGCTTAACATCCCAAGCCCACCTCTAGGCAACCTGACACCTGAAAATATCTCCTTACACCATCATATACTCTCTCTGACCTACCAAAGGCTCGTATCTATCTCCTGATGAACAGTACACTCAGTTCATCTACAAGAGCCCCCATAGTCTGAAGACTTCCTTTAGTATTAAAACATCAGTGTTTCTTGAGACTGAAGGCAAATGCTTCTATGTGAGCCCCTGTAAAATAAAAAAAAATAAAATCAGACACTTCAATACTTGATGCTGTGGGACTAGAGAGATGGCTCAGTGGTAAAGGGCACTGTCTGCTCCCACAGAGGACCTGGGTTCAGTTCTCAGCACACACATGATGGCTCACAATCTGTAACTTCAGTTCTAGGGGATCTGACACCATCTTCTGAGATCAGACATTGTATGCACATGGTACACATACATACATGCATACAAAACAGATGTATCAAATAGAAACAAAAATACTTTTAAAATTAAGTGGCACACAGTAAATAGTCTATCCCAAAAGAAAGGGGTGGGAAAAGAGAAAAAAAATCAACCAAATCAAGATGACAATTGAACAGAGAAAACATTAAATCTTGTATGTGTTGCTCCATGTCTGTCTGTAATCCCGAGCACATGACATTATAATTTGGTCTGTAGCAGGCTCGGGCAGTCCCACTCCTAGGACACTACCAGCTGTGGTCCACACAGTCTCCTTCTTGGGCTGACTCTACCCATTGCCTGTGGTTTTTCTTCGCAGATGATCCATTTTCCTTGATCTTCAACATCCTTTGGCCTCCATTTTAACTTGAGCTTTGTTCTTCCAGCTCCGTGCATCACCCTCTCTGGGTTCTCTGTAGGAATTCTAATCCCATTACAGATTGCTTACCTCCCAGGATTTCCTCTGAAATTTGGTGGGAGCTTCCATGACCCATAACTCTTGTATTCTTCATGCCTACAAAACCAGCACCTGTGGATGGACAAAATCGGTTCTGGCTCAGGCAATGGTTGAGTTCTGTGGACCATCTTGCAGTGGCCTTTGAGTGCCTGACTGGCTGTGGAGGATGAGATAGGTCCTGGAGAAATGGCTCCCTTAGATGGTCCCATGCCAGTAGGATTCCCTGGGGGAGGTGTTTTCTTCCCAAGACAGTTGTTCAGTGAGTTTTCTCCTTGGTACCTTTGACCACAGCATGGTGGGGGAGGAGGTATTGACCAATTCCTGAGATACCCTTAAGGCATCTTTCCCACTGCCCCAGTGCAAGTTATTTGGATTACTTTTAATGTTCCTAATCTCTTCAGAAACCACTTCTCCTTTATCGTCAACTTTATGCAGGCTTTTCAATTTATTTTCTCCCCCAGCTCTCACTATACACAAGGCTCACTGTTGTTAGAACCGATCACGTCCGAGTATTGACTGCCTTGGGGAGTCTTCCACCAGAAGACTTAGCTTACCCATCACTTTTAAACCAAACCTTTCACAAAGATTCAGAATACAACCAGAACAAACACACATTCTTTGCCAGAGCACAATGGTCAATGGTCTGCGCTTCAGTTCCCGGTAAAATCCTTGTCCCCATTGGAGAACCACTAATGAGCACACTGTTTACTGTATCCATTCCTACCAATGCTCGGGTCTTCTGAATTCCCATCAGAGCCTCTCATCACTTACAGTATTCAGGGATATCTCTGACTACCCTCTCCAAACTCCTCCGAATTACATCCTCAAAATAGTTCAAAAGGCTTTCCGAGCCATGTTATCAAGTAATTACCAGAAATGACCCCACTTCAGTGGGTACTGATCTTATATCTGTCAGAATCTCATTACTGTGGTATAGTATTTGATAGAGGAACCTAGGAAGAAATACTTTGCTCACAGTTTCAGACCGTCAATGTGAGAAAGGAGAATAGTGCAGTTCATATTTCAGTGGCCAAGAAGCAGATAGGAGAGAGGAGGAAGAGAAGAGGAAGAGGAAGAGGTAGAAGAGAGGAGGATGGAGGAGGAAGGGGAGGAGGAAGAGGAGAAGGAGGAAGAAGAAGAGGAAGAGGAGGGAGTAGATGCTTGCACTGAGAATATAATATTCTAATGGGATGTGAATCCACCAAACTCATTTTGGACATAGACCCCCGAAATAACAAGGACTTTGTTTTTCATTTTAATTTATTTTATGTGCATGCCTGTGTATGTCTGTGCACTACTTGTGCACCTGGTGGCTACGTAGGTCAGCAGAGGGTGTCAGATCCCCTGAAACTGGAGTTAAGGACGTTTGTGAGCTACTGTGTAGGTGCTGGGAATAGAACCTGGATTCCCTCGAAGCAGAGTCACTGTTCAGAACAGCTGAGCCATCTCTCCAGTCCAATAAGCAGCTTATGTAGAATGAATAAACAGTAGTATTTCTTTTGGAAATGTGATTGAAGTTGGTGTTTATTTCAGTGTACTTTATACAAGAAGCTTAGGGTCTTTTAGTTCTTACCAAGAGAACTGGGAAGAACAGGGACTATGAAATAGGACTGGAGAGATGGCTTGGTGGGTGAATGGCTTGCTCTGCAAGTGTGAGGACCTGAGTTCAGATCCCCAGGGCACAGGTAAAGCTGGACACACACATCTATAACCTCAGCACTTCTACAGTAAGATTGCAGAGATAGGAGAACCCTAATGTGGGGCCTTGAAAGGTAGCCTTGTTTCCAGTTGAGCTTAGGCTCAAAACCCCTTAGACCTTAGGGATGGTAGGTGTTTCACCTGATCCCAGGCACCAGGCCCCTGTCACTAGCCGCAGTCCTCCATAGATTTGTGGCCATTAGTCACATAAGAACAATGCCCCAAACCCCTCCACGGATAGAGGACATGGCCTGTGGTCACATGGGTTCAAGACAGATCTCCATTTTAATAAGATACCTAAAGGCCTAGAGACTTAGCCAATAAGCTTTCCTTCCCAGACACTCCTCTCTGCAAAAGATATTTAACCTCAGGCCCACTCTGAGAAGTGAGGTATGGTTTCACTCATCTACTTTCTGCCATGACAATAAATGTGTTAAAATCATGGACTGCCTCTTTTAATTGGGATCCACTGTGGGGAGACATGGAGAAGGCCTTCACCTATAGGGCCTCTGACTAGTCTCCCACAGAGGGCCTCTCTCTGTGCTTCCAGCCACGACTGCCAAGCAAAGCCAACTGCCATCAAGCCAAGAACTCTCCCCCTGGGACCAGCCAGAGTCCCCTCTTTTCCTCCTTGGCTCCCAGCTGGATCCAGTCCATGTGACCCCACTCCATTCTCAGCTCTTCCAGGGCACCCTACACCCTAAGATCTCATAGGATGCTAGCCTGGCATACAGAGCAGCAAACAGTAAAAGATCCTGCCTTACTCAAGGTAGAAGGTGAAGTCTGATACCTGACCTCTCATGCACGTGATAACATGTACTACACATGATGTTCACATACATGAATATGCACACACACATATTCACACAAATATAAAATTATGAAGAAAATACATGATAATTTGTTAAATGTTTATATAAACAAAAAAAAATCAAAGAGAGAAAATGAAATCTAGATCCACATATGATCAAAGGATTCTCTCATCTGCACAATAAGTTATAAGTTAACCCAGAAGAAAGACAGAGACTGACAACAGAGGCTGTGAACAGGACATAGACACAAGCACACACACACACAAACACACACATGCAAACACATACACAGACACACACAAATACACACATGCATACACACACAGAGAGACACACAAACACACACACACACACACACAGAGGAAATGTTCAGTTTCACTCAGAATTAAAGCTAGGAAAACCAAAACAGAGGTGTGATTGCATTCTGAGCCTGTCAGCTTATAGAGATGAAAACATCTGATTGCTCTCAGTGTTATTAAGAACATGTGCAAAAAAGCCTTCATGTATGACTTATGACTGATTGGTGAAATTTTCCACCAAAATTAACACAGACTCTTAGATGCAACAGTTTTGCTTGTGGGATTTTGTCATGCAAGATATAAAGGCGTAAAGCTGTGGAGGACTGACCAGGTTTGTTGCTTGTGAACATGAGCAAGGCCCTTGACTCTTCTGCAGTTTAGTGTCCTCATGTGAAAACTTGGGATGGTCGTGCTCTCTGCTTACTAAAATGTGAGGAAATAATATTCTTTAGAACAGTACTGAGCAGATGCTGAACGTGTGTGTGTGTGTGTGTGTGTGTGTGTTTTAATGATTAACCATGATTACTTAAAAACCTGTCTGTGTAAACTCTCAAAATTCTCCTTCAACAAGGGACAGGCTAATTAAATCATTAACCATGTGTGCAGTGTGCTATGTAACCATAGCAAAGATGCTTCATCTCTGTAAACATTCATTTGAAATGATGTTTGAGTTAGATACAGTGCAAGTTAGTTTTCTCATGATGAAATAATTGACAAAAACCACTTAGGTAGAGGGTGGGTTTGTTTGGCTTACAACTATAGATGGTTCAGTCCACGGCTGATCATCCCGTGCACTTGGGCAGAACATCAGGGGGCAGCAGTATGTGGTATAAAAGTGCCTTTACTTCATGGTGGACAGGAAGGAGAGGGAGTGCTGGATGGAGGGGGGAAAGGAGAGAGTGAAGGACACACATGGGGGGGAGAGATAGAGACAGAGAGACAGAGAGATAGAGACAGAGCAAGACAGAGACACCTGGGGTAGTCAGACCCTACCTCCTAAACTTCCTTCACACCTCCAATGTCGCTACCACCCAGGCATCAAGCCTTCAAACTATGAGCATGTGGAAGACATTTTATATTTAAACCATAACAAAGCCCTACCTAGGGAAGGGATCAAAAGAAGGAAGACCAGTACTACATTGACAGTTGTATAAGTACTAGAACATTCTGCATACGTGTTGTGGATACAGCTTTGTGTAATAGTGTGTAGCACTTGGCAAACTCTATTAGCTCTCTAGGACTAACAGGGCGATATGATAAAGCTGAAGGACAACAGGGATTAACTGTGTCATAGACATAGAGAGTAAAAATGTGACCACGTTGCCAGTGTAGCCACACTTCCTGTAGGGTCCTGTGTAGAATTTCTTACCTCTTGCAGGCTCCTTGGGGTGGCTCTGCATCCTTGTGTGTGTGCTTGCAACTGCATCTCTGAATTCTTCAGGCTTGCAGCTGCATCTCTGAAAATCCTCTGCCTTGCAACTGCATCTCTGAAATCCTCTG
>NW_021604567.1:15799086-15903681 GCF_004785775.1 Grammomys surdaster | reverse complement strand
ATCTCTGAAAATCCTCTGCCTTGCAACTGCATCTCTGAAATCCTCTGGCTTGCAGCTGCATCATTCTAGTCTCTCCCTCCCTTTCTCACACAGCTTTGCTTGTTAGAATTGTCACACTCCTCTAAAACCTCATCCTAACGTGACTGTTACATCTACAAACACCCTGTTCCCCAATAAGCTCCCATTCCAAAGTCCTAGGGACTTAGGGTGGGACTTCAACACATCTTTCTGTTGGAAACATTCAACTAGTAAAACATAATATACTATACAATTGATGTATTTTTATCAGATTTACTGTTCTTATTGCCTGTCCTTCATAAAATAATAAATTCTACAAGAAATGCCTGTTTTCATTTTCATTTCTGTTGCCAGTAAAACCCAAGGTCCTGAGGTGGTTTTGGACAACTGGTAGACCACCCGTGATGGATGCTGACTATTACTGTGTGAATAGGCCATTCAATAAGATCACCCCACTCTCCCAGCTCAAACTGTGCAACTACTGAGCACCACTCAGTTCCTTTCTAAAGAAAACATGGAACCACTGTTGTAATATTCTAGTCATCTTGTGTTTACATTTCCCATTGGAAACTCACTTGGGATGCTCAGCCTCCAGTAAGTCCTCAGATTCATCATCTGCTATGACTGCCTTCTATGTGTCTAGCTGTTTACCTTTAGAAAAACAAAACAGTCCCCCCCCCACACACACACAGAAAATAAGAGTGAATATGTTGTTCTCCTAGCCTCAGAAGATTTTCCAAAGATGCCATAAATACTTCAGTGGTTTTTTTTTTTCTTCAGTTTGTTGTGGTGGAGAAGGTCTGACAGAGAAGGCCAGTTCATGGTAGTGGCAGAGACTGTTCATGTTATGGCAGGCCAGGCAGCAGAGAACAGGAAAGAAAACAGGAGCCAGGAATAACCTTCCAAAGCCCACCGTCAACCAACTACAGCCACAAGCTAGGTCCATGTCTAAAGTTTCCCAGAACCTTCCAAAACAATACTACCAGTTGGAGACCAAGCATTCAGAACCCAAGTCTGTTTAGTCTGAAGCTTTCTGGAATGTTGGATTGCAGCCCCTGATTTTTAATAACTTTTTCTTAGCCTCTTTTTATGGAGGAGATAAGAGAGCCCAATCCCAGGCCTAGACTCATTTGGGCAACACGCTAAGTGAAAGCCATCTAATGGACAGCACTGACTTTATCCCCCCAATACCCAGAAGGAAGACTTAACGTCTCTCTTGCTATTTTTGATGAGCTGCATACTCCAGGATAGCTGGCCCATGAAGGACATTCTCTTGTTCCCACTTTCTATCTCACTGTAGGAGTGCTGGGATCACAGCTGCATGGCACCACATCCAGCTGTGGGTTCCCCGGATCACACTCAGGTCCTCAGGACTCACAGCAAACACTTCACCTGCTGAGCCACGCCTCTGACCCAATCCTGATCCTCTCCTTTAAGGAGTTAATATGGAATTTAAGCAGCAAATGTGAGTTAGCACTGCAGTATTTTTCTTACATTCCTTTTCACTCCCTCTCCCTGCTGGTGGCATACTTGATTTAAGCCCAGGCTTGGGTCCAGAAGAAACAACGAGAGCTAACGAGTGATTTCAGTTCATGCTCTTCAAGGATAGGTCTGAGATCTAAGAAGCCCTTCACATGCAGAGACTCAGCTTGGTCCACATCACATCTTCTCCACGGTCAGCCATACATCTGGAATGCCAGACACACATCTGGAAGACCATCTTTAGTCTTTCCAAGACCTCAACAGATGCAAGTAAGTTAGAACCAGTAGAACAAGACTCCAGGAGGGCTCCTAGACTCTTTGAGGTTTGTATTGCATATAGCATGTTTTTCACAGTTACGTTTGGGGTGGGGTGTGGCTCAGTGATAGAGTGTATCACTAGCATGCTCAAAGCTCTGGGTTCAGTCTCCATTATTAAGTGTATTAAACACACTTGACTTTCAGTTCATTTAATAGTCACAAAAAAGCCATGGTAGGCAATATTTAGGTCTGCCGGAATTGTATGACACAGAAATTAGAGCCTCCTCCATCCACTTCCCTCCCTCTATGTAGAAAAATTGATTTCCAATGGTTGAAATTTACACAATAAGGAAAACCTTTGTTTTCAGTTCTACTGATAAAAGAGACAATATATGCAACCTCCTCATTGACTGATTGACTCTGCTGTTTCCTTAGGTTCTCGTCCCAAGAGAATGATTAAACATAAAAGGAAACAATTTATTCCTATCGATCAGATGTTGTACCCATCTGATGGCCACGTGTTTATATATTAAAGTTATTAATTATGTCATTAATGCAATTTTATAAATCAACAATGACGCACTCAGGATTTGAATCTGTGGCTAGCTGTGTACTTTAACAAATAAAAGCCTTTCTCAGGGAAGTAATTCTCGTGGCAACAACAATTCACGAGAAGACTGAAGGCTCACTTTATCCTCCTACACGCCAAAGGAGGCCTCCTGTTTATGAAAGTGCTGAGTGTTGGAAAACTGTGTCTCTCAAAGTGTGTGTCTTTATATTGTGAAGTTCTTTGGATCTTAGGACATGCTTTCCAATTGCTCAAAGGAATTCCTTTCTCACTCTTGAACCTATCTCATTGCTTGAGGTTGGTAAGTCAGATGATGCATGGAAAGACGGGTTTGACTTAGGTCTTCTTGATGTTATCTCTGAACTATGTGTTCATCCAGAGAATGCTGTGTGCTAATCCAGCTCTCTGTAACTTTTTTATGTCTTGGCAATGACCATTTAGAAAAGAAAGGAATAAGTGAATATGATGAACAGGCAGATGGCTGTGCTGTGATCATCCTGCCTGGTTCTGGATGGTTATAAGACTCTAGACTTGCAGGCAGTGATAATTTGAGTTTTGTAGAAAAAAAATTTAATTTCAACAAGTGCAGTTTGTGATACTCTCTTGCCATTAGATTCTGAAGCATTACCTGTAATATCTTACCTATAATCAATAACTCTTAACAGTAATATAGGAGCTGAGGACTGGTTACATATTCCCCTGGTAGGTGCCAATATAGAAAAGGTTTCTTTTTAATAGCTGAGTAGTATTCCATTGTGTGAATGTACCACATTTTCTTTATGCATCCTTTGGTTGAGGGATATCTATATTGTTTCCAGTTTCTGGCAAGGACATCATGAAACTTGCAAGCAAATGGATGGAGCTAGAAAATATCAACCTGAGTAAGATAGCCCAGAACCAAAAAGACATGCATGGTATATACTTGCTTATAAGCGGATAGCAGCTATAAAGTACAGGATACTCACACTACAATCCACAGACCCAAAGAAGCTAAGTAACAAGGAGGACCCAAAGGAGGATGTTTGAATCTCACTCAGAATGGGGAATAAAATAGACATTGGAAGTGGATGGAGGGTGGGAACTGGGTAGGAGGGGGAGTGGGAAGGGAATGGGGGTGAGGATCAAGTGTGCAGAGAATTGGAGAGAGAGAATAGAAATCTGTGGGGAGCATCTCTGGGACTGGGAAGACTGGAGTCTATGGGGTGACCCTAGCGGAAACTTTCAGCAGTGAGGGCTGTGTGGAGCCTGAAGTGGCCATCTACTGTAGCCAGGCAGGACTTCTATAGAGGGAGGTGGACACCAACACACCCACAAAACCTTTGACCCAAAATTGTCCTGCCTATAAGATGTGTAGGGATAAAGACAGAGTAGAGATTGAGGGAATGGCCAAACAATGACTGGCCCACTTGAGACACACCCCATAGGCAAGAACCAATCCCAGACACTATTAATGATACTCTGTTATGCTTGCAGACCGGAGCCTAGCATAACTGTCTTCTGAGAGGCTCCACCCAGCAGCTGACTGAAACAGATGCACAGACTCACAGCCAAACAATAGGCAGAGCTCACGAGTTTTGTGGAAGAGTGGAGGGAAGGGTTGAGGGAGCCATAGGGGTCAAGGACACCACAAGAAGAGTTACAGAGCCAACTAACTTGGGCTGATGGGGGCCCACAGAGGCTGAAACACTAAAGAAAGATCATGGGCTGGACCTAGGCCCCTACACTATGTAGCAGATGTGCTGCTCGTTCTTCATGTGAGTCCCCCAATAACTGAAGCAGGGGCTGTCTTTGACTCTGTTGTCTGCCTTTGAATCTCTTTCCCCTAGCTGGACTGCCACTGGCCTCAGTGGGAGTGAATGACTTGATGTGTCAGGGTGCTTGGGTGCCCATGGGAGGTCTCTCCTTCTCTGAGCAAAAGGTGAAGGAGAAATGGAAAAGGTGTCCTTTGCACCCTGTATTTAAAGGTGACATGGGTCAGACTTGCATTGTGAGTGTCTGACCTCTGGTCCAGAGGTTGGGCACTGCCCCTTTCTCAGTAATAATAGGTAAACCAAAGGCCCAGATGTTGCTGCTGCTGTGGCCTGTGTGGTCTGTCTTGAAGGATGTGGTGGCATACGTTCACATGCACAAGTGTCACCTGGAACCAACCCATGACACAAACAAAAGACCAAGCATGGAGTGACCACTTCCTCCACAATTATGAGTTTCACTTGTTTCTCTTTCTTTCCTTTTGGCCAAAAATTAGAAAAATGCTCAGGATAGCATGCTTGTTCTTTTACTTAGTCAGTAAGCCAAACAAACAAAACAACAACAGCAAAAGTGTGTGTTTGTGTGTGTGTGTGTATGCATGTGTGTGCATACAATTTTATCTTTTCAGAAGATGTTTCAAGCTTTTTCAGTTTTGTTTGAATATGTTTTCTGGATGTCAGAACACGAGACCCTGGGCTGAGATGTTATTAGTGTGGCCACTAAGTCAGAGGCCTAGTGCTTTTCCTACTTTCAGAGAGGAAAATGCTCAAAAGAGAATTGCCTGTCACATAGCTATTTGAAAAGAAGAGCTCTGATATGCAGATAATTGAGGGAGAATTGTTTTGTCTTTCCTAATTTGTGTGGACAACTACCTTAATCATCTATCTTGGGGTGACATAGTGGCATCTCTCCTGAAGTGATGGTAAATTATGACAAAGCCAGACCCTGGAGCCCTTAGTGAAGAAAACGGTGGCTGCCTTAGGGAGAACAAGCCCATGCTTCTATGGAGAAGCGAATTATTGAGAACACACTGAGGACTAGTAATGAATAGCTTTTCAGCTCGTCTCTGAATGTGATACGTACCTCCACCTCCCCAGACGAGGCTGAACACAGGAACTATGCTGACGACAACCTTGGCCAAATTCACACAACACAAAATGTCATTACCAATGGACGAGGTTTAACAGATGCTGGCTGAGTAGGCATTGTTAAACACTGACCTGACCCACACTTTTTTTTTCTAACCTAACTGAACTTATTTTGGGTTAGCTCAGCTGTCACTGTGTGGGCAATACATACAGTCCAAAGGGTTTGTGGGAGGACTTTGAAATCCTGGATGGAGGGAAGGATGCTCCTCCTTCAGGGTACCATTGCTTCCAGCTTTGTCATTTATTTCTCTCTCCTGCAGCAACCTGCAGAGCTCATGGAATAAAAGACGAGCAGAAACAAACCGGCTCCTGTCATCTCTGGTGACTTTTCACTTAGTAGACTACTTTATGGATTAAAAAACTTTTCCCCTTCTTCTTGTACAGCGGTGCTCACAGGAGCTTAGCCAATAGATGGTATCACGCCTTCCCGAGTCTATGCTATGGGCGGCCCATGGAAGCATATCTGTTCGAGGCACTCATGCAAATTATTACTTATTGCCCTATATGCTCATAAATTAATAGCTTCTCTGTGGATGAAAAACAGGAATTAGACAACCATTAAGGTTGAACAATGTTTAAAGAATATTAAATATTAATATATGAAATGAAAAAAATATTGCAAACGATATCAGCCGATATGCCAAAAGCACGACAAGCCAAACCTGAGAATGCAAATAATGAAAACATGTCTTCGGCTTGATATTCTGGATGGTTTAGTATTCAAATTAAAGTTGATTCCCCCCCCCCCTTTTCAGTAAAAACAAAACCAACCATTTACTGCGGTTGTCGTATTGCATGAGAGTTTATTTTTCACACTCAGAACAAAAATAAGTTTAATGGAATAAACTAACGAGGTCTGGATTCTTTTGGTCACTGTGCTTAAGGGAAGGATTTTCTTGGCAATATTGAGAATGCATAATGTGGATATTTAGAAAATGCACATTTGTGAGTCTCAGCTTGTTTTCCCTTTAACACCGCGTGTTCATAAATGCCTGCTGAATGGAAGTTGCATGACAGTTACAGTGCCTGCCAGACACTGAAAGACAATGGATCCAGGCCAAGAATGCCTAGGGGAGAGGGCCTCCAATAAGCTGCTGTGCTTGGGGTCTGGGCAGGAGTGGCCACTAGCCTTTGGCAATTGGGAATGTAAGAGACATTCCCTCTTTACTGAGGTGGTTTGAATATGCTTGGCCCAGGAAGTGGCACTATTAGGAGGTGTGGCCTTGTTGGAGTGGGCTTGCTGAGGGAAGAGTGTCTCTGTGAGGTTGGGCTTTTAGACCCTCCTCCTACCTGCCTGCAGAGAGTCTGCTCCTGGTTTTCTTTGGATGAAGTTGTAGAACTCTCTGCTCCTCCAGCACCCTGCCTGCCTGGATGCCGTCATGGTTCCCACCTTGATGATAATGGACTGAATCTCAGAATCTTCAATCCAGCCCCAATTAAATGTTGTCCTTTATAAGAGTTGTCTTGGTCATGGTGTCTCTTCATAGCGATGGAAATCCTAACTAAGTAAATTACTAAGTCACTCTTAAAACTCACTGTGCGTCCAGTAGGGAAGATTAGACATCTAGGCACTGATTCTGCACTCATGTCAAGCCTCAAAGAGTTGACTCTCCGATCCTAAACCCACACAGCAGGAGTTTTAAGGTCTTACATGAAGAACTGCTCTCCACTGACTCCTCAGTTGCCAACATGGCCTACCTCGCACAGGTGCTTGACTTGGCTGCTCAGAGAAGACGCCTTAAAGCATGGTGATATTTGATGTTAGTACTTAACTTTCTGGGCATTTCCTTTTTGAAAGCATTCTGTTAGTTGTGGAGGATATGGGCTCGACTAGTCAGAGGATACAAATGTATCTGAGTTTATAGGAATTCACGAATGAATTAAGGAAACAATGGCTGGCTTCATCAACGACTTTGCATCCTCACGATGACATTATGAAGTAGACATTTCAAGCTATCCTTTGTCCATAGATGATGTCACTGCATGGGGGGTTACTTATTCAACTTCACGTGGCTAGTTAGTGATGACGTTGGAACATGAAACCAGACGGCTAGCTCCAAAACCGCCTCTATGCTCAAATGATTCTTGCTTCTTGTTCTTCAGGGATCTCACACCAGAGGTGGTAAAACCTATAGATCGAAATAAAAGCAATATATTCTCTGTGAGTCACACCCACTTAGAGAGTATGTGTGGACCTTCCTGACTATAAGGTAACAGTCAGGGACAGCTTCCTAAAATATAGGAGCTCTCAGCAGCCTCCTGGAGAGAGAGAAAATGAGAAGGAAAGGTGGCCCTGGAGGAGATCCTCAGAGCAAAGGCACCTTGGTCACTGTCCACTTGAAATGAATAGGGCTATAGTATCTGCTGTCAGGCTGGAGGTGATGGACCATCCATCCTGGCCAGGCAGGAATCTCAGCACCTCTGAAAACAAAACAAAACAGGCACGTTCAATCACATTCAACCTGTAGATAGCTGCGAAGATGGTTTATTTAAGTATGTTGGTACCAGGTACCAAGAGGTCACATCTTCTCAGCTATTTGACAGAAGGACTTTTAGATTTTTGGATACTTTGTAATATAACATAGTTGTATAGTCTTTGAGAGTTATAGCTTAAAGACCTAAAGGTTTGATAAAGAAATTTGATAAAATGGTTCCCCCCAGAAACGTGTCCAGGGGCCTTGCAGATATGGGGATTCACATCTTCCACATGTTTTTTCCTTGGTCATCACCAAGAAATCTGTAGGTATGGTTGAAATTAATTCTGGTGATCCTTGTACAGGAAGCAAGCCTGAAACCAAGAAAGAGAAGGAAAATAAGGACTCATATTAAATAAGCATTCCTAAGAAACAGAATGTGAGACCAGCTAAAATGTGTAAAGACAACATCTTACAAAGTCCATGCAGAGCCTTGTCTTCATGAACCATGGTCTCTCCACAGCTGAGCTAGCAGTTTGATACCGGGAGTACCCAAAAGTCTAAGATTAGGTCACTCTTTAATGATCTATTTTTCTTATGTCTCCTCTCCATTTCAAACACAGGTTTTATGCTTATACCTGTCTGTTTTAATTGAGTGAAGAGCACACAAGCATGCTAGAGCCCTTTTCATTGAGTGAAGAGCACACAAGCATGCTAGAGCCCTTTTCATTGAGTGAAGAGCACATAAGCATGCTAGAGCCCTTTTCATTGAGTGAAGAGGACACAAGCATGCTAGAGCCCTTTTCATTGAATGAAGAGCACACAAGCATGCTAGAGCCCTTTTCATTGAGTGAAGAGCACACAAGCATGCTAGAGCCCTTTTCATTGAATAAAGAGCACACAAGCATGCTAGAGCCCTTTTCATTGAATAAAGAGCACACAAGCTTGCTAGAGCCTTTTTCATTGAGCAAAGAGCACACAAGCATGCTAGAGCCCTTCTGGGACAATTACTTGGAAAGAGTTCCATCTTTTATCTTCATTCTTATTTCTAGAAATTATTCTAAAGTTGTTGGCATATGGGGGACATGAGAAGTTGCAATTACAAAGAGAAGAGAAATCTGCTGTCTTAAGGCAACAGGGTTGATTTGAGTCAACTTACTCGGTGAACTCTACATGATGCCCCTCATATCCTATGTACTCTCTAAGTTGTGGTGACCAGAAGTTTAAAGACGGGAGGAATGAAGAAACAGATTTGGGAATTATCTCAGGACAACAGGTTCATGAAGAGAATAGTTATCAAAGACAAATAAAGAAAAGCTAATAGAGACGGAAGAAAGCAGTAGGCAGATGGACACACAAGGCTGATGTTTCTATTTTTCTCCCCCTGGGGAACATGCTACTTTGTAACTATCTCTTGATTCATCGATATAAAGGAAGCTTCAGAAAGAAAAATCCTTATTGCTTGCTAGAGTTTTGTATGGCCTGAATAGTACATTGTCAGTGTGGTATACAGAGAAGGACAGGTAGCCTAGCTGTGGGTCTTTGGACTTGATAATTACTCTGAAAATGTCCAGACTGGATTCTATTCCTCAGGAAAATCTGGAAGCTCAACTAAGCTTCTTCACACTGCATGCCTATATTTCTTCCTGTTATTATTTTACTCAAAGAATAACAGGTTCCTGTGGTGCTCAACAAACTTTCTACAGGTTCCAGGTTCTAAAGAGATGAGAGGTTCACGGGCATGTCTTGGATCCAAAGAGTAGGAATCTCTCAAGCATCAGACAGCAATAGACATGCTACTGTGGAAGGGAGAGATCTCACAGGGCCTCAGCCCTAGAGAGAGACCTACAGACAACTACAGAATGCTGGAAGCAGGACATTTTAATTTCAGAAAATTATTCACATACATACACACATACATATATACATATACACACATGCATGCATGCATGCATACATATATGCATATATATATATGTATATATATATATATGTATGTATGCGTATGTGGTGTGTGGTGTGTGGTGTGTGGTGGTGGCGATTTCAGAGGGTGTGGCCAAAATGAGAAAGGCCCCCATAGGCTCATATGTTTGAATAACTGGTCGCTGTTAGTGAAACTTTGGGAATGGTTAGAAGGCATGGACTTGTTGGAAGTGTGTGTCACTGGGTAGTAGACTGTGAGGTTCCAAAAGTCTTATTCCATTCCTAATCTTCCTCTCCTTCCCCCTCTCCATCCCCTCCCCCTCTCTCCCTTTCCCTCTCCCTCCCCATCCCCTTGCCCCCTTCCTTCCTCCCTGTCCCTCCCTCTCTTGCATCTTGACTGTCTAGCTGTTGCCATGCTCCCCGTCAATGTGGCCATGGACTCACTCTCTGAAACCATGAACCCTAAATAAACTCTTTCTTCTATGAGTTGCCTTGGTTATAGTGTCTACACAGCAATTGAAAAATGGTAAGATGATAGTGTCTACTCTAGGAGCAATGAGATGTCCTTTAAAATTAGCCTTGTAGAAGGTGACGTTAGATGGTGTTTATGGGAGGTGTCCCAGGCAGTGTTCTGTTGCTGTGGGGAAATGCCATGACCGTGGCAACTCTTGTAAAAGAAAGCACTTAATTGGGACTGACTTATGGTCTAGAGGTTGAGTCTATTATTGTCATGGCAGGAAGCATGGTAGCATGCAGGCAGACATGGTAGCTGAGAGTTCTACAGTCTGGATCCAAGGGGGGGGGGGGGAGGAGAGAGAGACTGAGAGAGAGAGAGAGAGAGGATTGAAAATTTGAAACTTCGGGCTGGAGAGATGGCTCAGTGGTTAAGAGCACTGACTGTACTTCCAGAGGTCCTGAGTTCAAATCCCAGCAACCACATGGTGGCTCACAACCATCTGTAATGAGATCTGATGCCCTCTTCTGGTGTGTCTGAAAACAGCTACAGTGTATTCATATATAATAAATAAATAAATCTTTAAAAAAAAAAAAAAGAAAGAAAATTTGAAACTTCAAAGCCCACCTTCAGTGACACACTTCCTCCAAGACCACACCAACCCCAAAAAGGCCACACCTCCTAATCACTCTCAAGTAGTGTCACTCCCTAATGAGAAGTATTCTTATCAGATCTACCACAGGAGGAAAATGGGTTGACAACTGCTTAGGCAACTTATCTAACTGTTTCTCTGACACCATTCCACAAGGGGGCTTTCAAGCCTAGGAGGAGATGCAAGCAGCACAATTATCAAGAACACAGGCTCATCCACTAAGCCTGCAGTTTGTTTTGCTAGACAGATGTCTGTTGTATAAACTCTAGAAAGGGCTAAAACCTTTGATCTGAGAGAGCCACATTTTTCCCATCCCTGCATGTTCATGCAATCATACTAGCAGAAAGATTAAAATTTTTCCTCCTGTGGATTTAACTCTAGACCGAGACACACGTTTGGGTCTCTGAGGTCCTAGCTGCGTCACTGTGCAGCAAAGCCTTCCCAGAATGCACCACCCAGAGATACAGTTATGTAAAAGCCCTTCTGCAGAGCCCCTGAAGGTCACTGATAGAAGCTCCCAGTCAGCAGGGGGCTGGTGAATAGTCTAGAACAGGGGAGTATTAAGGTCGTTCTAGGGAGATACGGAGGAGGTGTCGCAGGGGTTAGCATCGCAGGACTTCTAGAGCTAACTCATTTACAAACAATACTTCCAAAGCGGCACAGAAGGCAGAGTCTCACAGACTCACGTTGTCTCTAGGCTGTCACTTCGAGTCCATAGCAGGGTCTAGCAGATGTCTAAGAAACAGACTCATCTTTTAGTGACAAATGAGAACACAGACAGAGATTACTGGGCAGAGAGGCTCCTGTTTGTGTCTCTGAGTTGCTCTTGGAGTCTCACCATGAGAGCCACAGGCATTATCAATCAATCACCCAGTTACCCGTTTTCTCTTCTCTCACTAGAGGCATTGCTGGTCACAAAAGGCTGCTCGCAAACAGCCTGTGATTGTAGTTTCTGTGCATCTGTGAGGAAATTAACACAAGGAGTTTTTTGGAGTGGGGGTGGGGAGCAGGAAGGGGTGGGACACCTGGGAAGCAATTGCTTTGTCTGCTTGTAGCCCTACTTTTACCAGATCGTGGGGGGGGGGGGGGGGGGGGGGGGAGGGGGGGGGGGAAGGGCTCCCAGGCAGGGTCATTGTCAAGTCTAAAGCTTCCCTTCTGGCAGGAGCTCCGAGAGGATTCTCTCTCCAGTCTTCCCTACTAACCTCTCCATCGCTGGCCTCCCGAGTTCTGAGAGGCCAGGCCACGTGCTCTGTTAATACAAGCCTAAAATGTCGACCTGAAAAATATTTAGCAATGGAAATAAATACTCTCCTGGTAACCAACTGGATAAGAGGTCTCAGTCACCAGTCTCTCTGACCCACCACCCTGTGTTTGTGTGTGTGTGTGTGTATGTGTGTGTTGGGTGTGTATTCAGGTATACCTGTATATGCATGGGTGTATATACAAGTCAGACACCATCTACCATATTTTTTTTTTACGGAGTTCCAGACATCTGACTATCTCTGCATCCCCAGCCCCACAATTGCACACTCATGGCACTACATCTGGGTTTTATGTAGAGCCTGGATTGGAACTCAGACAGCAGTCATGTAAGGATCCCAGCACTGAGTAAGGAACGTTCTCCGGGAATGTCCACCAACTCAGTGCCCCAGCTTCCTTGTGTGGCCAGGAGATCTAACAGACAAACAGCAAAGATGCTAGGCTTCAAGGATCCTAAACTCTTCACCAGTTCCTTCCCTCAGACCCACAGCAAACCATACTGTGTCTTTGCGGAAAGATGTGCAACTTGAATTGTTTTAAAGCGGCTTGTCCACTCAGGTGCTTCACAAGACATCCTTGTCTGCATCCTCTGGCACACTCCAAAAAACTCTTCTTCCTTCATTTCCTCTCTCCCAACGACTGTAAATCTTTTTTTAAATTCTAACTTCATCATCATAGCGAGGCCGGAGGCCCATGATTATCCAAGACAGCTTCCAATTCACAGGCATCCTTGGTGTTCTGCATAGAATTCGGGACAATGCTGCAGGCTGAAAGCGCACCAGAAATTTATCCGGCATCCTAATGTTCTTCTGTTTCCCCGGGGGCCTCTGTTGATTGGCGCTCGGATCCTCTTACTTTCTGCAGATATCGGGTTTTTTTTTTCTTTGCCCTGGGTCGGAGGACTCAGGGCAAGGTTCGCTTCAGAAGGAGAATAAGCACACAGAAGAGGCTTTCTTGTCAGCAGACCCAAGACAGAAGCTTCTTTTTTTTTCCCTCCAAGAAGAATACGTTCGAGAGAATATTCTCAGGAGGTGTCCGCCAGTGGCTTTTGTTTTTATGTTACTCCAAACCAGCAAGTGACATTTTGGTACAGAAGATGAATGTTTCCATGGAGAAGAGCCAGAGGGAGACCAGTTGTTCTAGAGCGAACCTTCTCAGAGGAAAACACTACAGGGCTTTAGCAAAATGCAGAAGCTCGGTCCTGCTCTGCTCTTGGAGCCTGATGATGCGTGCTTTGTATGTGCATGCATACGCATGCAGGTGGATGTGCGCATGTACGTGTGAGTGCGCATGCGTGTGTGCGCGCGCGCACGCATGCGTGAGTGTGTGTGTGTGTGCATGCGTGAGTGTGCATGCGTATTCGTGTGTGTAAGATGAGTATTGGCGCATGTATGAGTCATAATGTGTATGTAGAGGACAGAGGATAGCTTATAGAATGTCTCCTCTCGCCTTTATGTGGGTTCTGGGGCTGGGATCTGGATGATGAGGCCTGCGCAGTAAACACTACCCACTGAGCAACCCTGCCAGCCAATCCCAACCATTTTTAACTGTCCAGTTCAGTGGCCTTAAGAACATCCATGTGTTGTGCAAAACCACCGGCGGCATCTGTATCAGCCCTCTCCACTTGGCAAAGCTTAACGTCGGTGCCCATCCAAAGTCATGCCTCAGTCCTGCCTGACCCTACCCTTGTTTTTGTCTCTAGGAGTCTGACTGCGGTATTTCTCCATTTAGGATGAAGCTGTTTCCCCTAGCACCATGTCTTCAGGATGCCTCCCACGATCAGGATGTATTATTATATGAAAACAAAATCTACTTTCAATAAAAGAAGAAAAAACAGTACTTTTAAAAATAAAGTTGAGAACAGAAACCTAACAAAGTCATTTCCAGCGAGACATTTTCTTTGTCAGTGGTTGATGTGGGAGGGCCCAGCACCCCTCAGGCAGTGCCACCTTGGGTATACAACCCTGGGGTGTATAAACAGGCAAGCAGAGCAAGCCAGTAAGCAGTGCTCCTCCATGTCTTCTGCCTCCATTCTGTCTGAGTCCCTGCCCTGACATCCCTCACTGATGGACTGTGACACAGAAGTGTAATCACACAAACCCTCTCCTCCCTGTGACATGTCTTATCACAGCACTAGAAAGCAAACTAGGACAACAGGTTACTTTCTTCATATTTGTAGTTAGCCTGAAAGACAACTGTTTATTTAAAACAACAACAATAATAATGACAGTAACGAGTATAAATACGATTCGTAGCGCGAGGCACATGGATAGTGGAAGAATGTCACTCTATTGTGTGACGTGTAAGGGAAGAGTTGTGTATACTGTTACGAGGGACCCACAGGCATGTGAAGCTGTGTGGAACAGCGCCATGTAAGGATGAGCTTAGCCAGGTGACCAAGGTACACAGCAGTGACAATAAGCACATTAGGAGCTCATGCTCCCCATAGGAGCGATGCTTAGTTTAGATAGTTGGCTTGAAACTTGTAAAACCACCTGGGAAGGGGCCTCAGTAAGAGACCGTCTAGACGAGGCTGGCCCGTAGGTGTGTCGGTAACAAATAGTTTTAAAATACATTTTTATACAATATGTCCTGATCTCAGTCTCCCCCTCCCTCATTTCCTCGTGATTCCCCCCCCACCTTCCTTCTCTTTTTGGAATATAAATATGCAAATAAAACAAAATAGGATTTATTAAAAATAAAAAAAGAAAAAGTACAAGAAACATATGCACATACATACACACACATCCCATAAAAACACAAAATCGGAAACAAGAGTACACAAACAAAAAGCAAAAAAAAATTGCACAAACAAAGCAACTGGAGAAAACATACCACTGGTTTCTTTTTATGCTGACCATCTCTGCCGGGCAGGGGCTGGCCTTTACTGAGTTTGAGGCCAGCCTGGTCTACCAGGACACTCAAGGTTACTCAAAGAAACCCTATCCCCCCCCCAAAAAAAAACCCCCAAATAATAAATAAATAAATAAATAAATAAATAAGAAAACTAGGTAACAAGAAGAAGATTGTTGTAGCCATATCAATGTTACATTAAACTGACTGAAGACAGGAGGGCCTGAGTGGGGAGCTGAGGGGGAGCTCAGGAGACTGCTTGGTGCTTACCAGTGCTCTTCACCATGTAGCTCTTGCTCCTGCAGATGGCCTGTGTTTTCTTCCCAGCAACACATGGTGACTCATAACCTAACTTCAGTTTTAGGGGATGCAACATCTCATCTGGCTTCTGTGGGCCTTTGGCAAGCCTGTGGTACACAAACATACATGCAGGCAAGCACTCATATACATTAAATAAAAACCAATAAAATCCTCTAAACTGTGCTAAGATGTAAGACTTTATTAATTAAAAACATATTAATTACATTAAAAGCAAAAGCTGAAAAAACATTAGAAAAACAGACAAATCCATAGTACAGTGGGAAACGGTCATAGATTTCTTAGAAGTTATAATGAAATGGATAACCCATTGGAAACAGTAACAAGGTTGACTTCCAGAGTTAATCGGATAAGCAAAGATTTAGACGTCACATATTTTGCAATCACATCTGTAACATTTAACTAAATTGGGTACATTCTAGGTCACGTAGGAAACTTCAACAGTTGTTTTACCTTTGCCATGGTGGCCAGGTATAGTGGCACATGCTTTAATCATTGTACTTGGGAATTTATAAGTCACCCCCTCAAACGCATTTGGTCATGGTTACCCAAGTGAACTAACTCAAGGCCGAATGCTGACACCAAGGGGCTGGCTTCAGTTTGAAATTCAGCTCACTAGCTTAAGAGACATTATTAGAAAGAGACATACATTAGCTTGATCTGTGCTTTCTTTCTGTTCTTGAACATGTTCACAGAAATCTTCAATGGGGAATCGTGATAAAAATTAGAAATTAAATATGCAAAATGGCTAAACATATTACAGAAGTAACTGTAGAGTTACCACTCAAAGAAGTAACTCTGGGAAAAAAAAAAGCATGGTTTTTATGGCTGCCTGTGAGATATTGTCTTATCTTATACTATGGAAGACTTTGAGAGGAAAATAAAGTTTCTCTAAACCAGAGCACATGTAAATTCTTTCAATCTTCTACATTTGCCATCAAGGTCACTCCTGAAAACATTCAATAGAAATTTCCCAAGTGGAAAACAAATTTTAAAAAGTTCTCTTAATGAACTTACACTGATATATTGTGCAATCCAGGGAGAAGAATTTGGCAAACAGCACTCTGGGGATGTAAAACAGTGAACATATAAATCCTTGGCAATCTGCAGGTCTCCTTCAGGCAGAGTCACCCTGAATTTTGTAAGCAAACGGATGCACTGCCAGTTGGCCAGTGGGTGGCTTCGTAATACTCTGGCAGGGTATCACCCGAGTTCCAGACCTGGTGAGGCTTGGCTTGGATAAGGGACAGATGTTTGCAGAAGCTTCTCACTAGTTCATGGTATCAAAAAGAAGCAAGCATGGAGCTTCTCCTAGGAAACATGGGTTTCTAACTTTGATTTTAAAAAAATGCAAATAAACAGCAAACTTGAGGGTGACTGGGAAAGTCGTGATTTAGAAAAGTGTTTTATTAAACTCTTAACTCCCATCTCATGTCTAGAAAATGATGTCTTATTGTCCTCTTCAAAGATCCAATTGTTCTCACACTTATTTGGGCATTAGCTGAACTAGGCCCTTGCACCTGTAACAGTGAAACTTTCTTAAAAGAACCAGGATGCTGCTGTCTTAGACCACAATCTGTCAGAGCCCTTAGCTTAGGGTGTGAGTCTACTGTTCTCTTCGTTAGCATTGGACACTATGGGCCTAACACGGAGTTTCTGTCTCTGGGACGCTCAGATGCTTACTGCCCAGTATGGGAAGCCAGAGGAGGCTTCTGTAAAATTCTCATTACTCTGTGTTTTCATTTTGATGATAAACAAATGCATTATGAAATCAAAATGGTTTTAAAAAGCGATTAAATGACCATGTATTATGTGACACATACAGCAGGCCAGACTTAAAAGAGCCTGCTGTGCTAGTCAGTGTGCTTTCCACTACAAGATTACAATACTATTCCATCAGAGTAACATTTCAGTGTTGGTAACGGGGATTTTCTTACCGTATCACACTGGGCTTATCACCGAATCCTAAGTGTTAGGAAGTTTATTTAATAAGTGCTGAATGTACATTTCTTATGACATCAATTATCAGAATGTGTCAACACTTGATCCAATTTGCCCCCTAGAAACATCTACACATTTAAACTGTAAAAACTCTAATTTAAATTCCTCGACAAGCTGATACAGCCTGTGATAAGTGGAATAACACTAGTTAAGAAAACACGAACGCCTTCACTATGGAAAAAAGCACAGAGGTTCCTCCAAAAATAAAAAATCGCTCTGTTGAACACGACCTAGTATGGGGTATGCGTGTCCGATAGAACTTAAATCATCTCACAGAGATACAGTCTCATGTTATTCTGGCGATATTCACCACAGCCGTGGACAGGGAACAAACTGAGAAACTGAAAAGCAACAGCGTGCAATGTGACATCACACGGCCCCAAGAAGGAGAGGGGCCCTGCTATTTGTGACCTACTGAGAAAGTTAGAGGCAGTTTATGTGAAACAAGCCAACCTTGAGGACAAATGCTACATGACGCCCCCCTGGCCCAAGAATGGTTCCTGGGACAAGGAGGAGGGAGAAATGGGGGAGGGGCAAGGAAGCTGTCCCAGAGGCCCACTGCACAGAAACTGAGCGAATAATACTGCATTCTAAACTTTCGAACGTGTGATGAAGGATGTGTCTATAAGTATCCATATCACACAATAACAACGATGAGGGCAGAGGAAGCCTTTTGGGGGTGATAAACGTAATTATGGCTTCGATTTCGGGGATAGATTCACATACACACCTTCGAAATCAGGCTGTATGCATTATGTGGGGATAGCTTTTTATAAATCAAAAATAACTCAAGAATGTAGTGTTGATAAATACACTACAAAACCCACACCCAGAGGCTCCCTGGATTCTAAGCCGGGGCTACCTGCGGAGTGACTGAGTCAACACTCACTCTGAGTCTCTGAGTTTGGGTCCGATTTGCTTTTCAAGGGACACAAGATAAATATATCAGACGCCATTCTTTTCTCTGTGTGTCGTTATGTGTGCCATCGAGAGAGCACTTATGTGTGTGTGTAGGTGTATTTTTAAAAAACTAGTCCTAGCTGCCTGGATATTGTTGATTCCATCTGCAGGAAAGGCTTGACATGCGCAGACACTCGGGGAGGGTCCACGGCCCACAAATGTTCACGTACCACAGGTGGGGCTCGCTGCTGCTGTTCCTGTTTACAGCTTCCATTTGGCAAATGAGCTCCGTTGGACAGCAGCAACACAACCCTTCGGGATGAGCTTAGTCGTCCTCAGAAAGACGGCACCAGCGAATATAGAGAAAATGAGTGGTTGAAATAACTATGTACCCGAGTGTACTGCTGTGTGTGTGTATCACACATATATGTTAAATTGACTTATATAAATATTTACAAACACACACATACAGTCCCGTCATTCCTTTGCAGACCTGAGCTTGAGTTATTTCTTTTGGCAGCAAGACAGCGGCAGACTCTATCTGAGGAGCAGAGCAGACACCGTAACATCAGGTCTTGCTTGTTCCTTGACTGTTTGCATCTATTGTGTTGCTAGACCCTCAACGTAGAACTGACCTTAATACATGCATGTAATTAAAATGGCATAAAAGCAAAAAGGAGGAGGGGGAATGGGATGGGGGTTCTAAGGAGGGGAAATGGGGAAAGGGGATGACATCTGAAATGTAAATAAATAAAATATCCAATTAAAAAAAAAGGAAGCAGAAAACACATTACTCATGAAAAAAAATACCCCTTTGTAACATATCCCCCCACACACACACACACATACAGTGTGACTACCCTATGGGCACTGTCCAACAAACAACACCCTGGTGACACTGCTCCCTTGAAGAACTCCCTGCAAGCCAACTTGAGCAAGTGGCTGAATTCCAGAGTTGAAGGGAGGGGAAGGTTCACACCTGTGTAAGCGCTGCTGACTGATGGATATTCAAAAGCAAACCCAGCGGGTCACACCCATTCAGGGAAGGGCCTCAGGGAAGCCAGTTGAGTTCCGGTCTGGGGTACTGTGTGGGAGGAGCCCAGCTTCTTTTCCTCGTTCACGACCCCTCAGCCCCGCCCCTCCCCCAACACCCTCCCCTACCAGAAGAGAAGGAAAAGGAAGAAAGAATTGCATTAAAATGTAATGTTTGTAGATAACCGTGGTTTAAAAGAAAAAAAAAAAGAGGAAAAGGTAAAGAAGGCAGAGGAAGAGGAAGAAGGTTCCAGCAGGGTTTGAGCAAGTTAGGCGGCCGTCTGAATGCATTGGAAATGCGAGGGCTGATGAGTCTGGAAGGCTGCCTACAGGTTAGCAGGCCTCATTTCCAATCTCTGACAGCAATATGTGTCGTTCCACGCTTCATCCTTATTCTCCATGTTCAACACAAACCGGGGTCACTCTATATATGGAAATCACTGTCTCCAGGGCAAAAAAATTAAAAAAGGTGAGATTGCCGCTTTAACCTCACTGGCCTCAGAAAATATGTTTTAGCCTGATACATTATACTAGTAGGAATTATTTATCAAGAAGATACAAGCTTGATATTTCAGAAATAATGAGATGTTCTGGTTTTGCAGCTGAAATTTTATGGTCCACAGAGCATCAGCTAGGAATCCAGGGAAATAAAGTAAACTTACTATGGGTGATATACACTATGCAGCCACAGAAAAATGCCCAAGGAGAGGGCAATATGAACCTTAGAACACAGGGCCAGGCTTTCAAAGGCTAACGCCCCTTTGTCTCTAGGAGAGAAACAATGTTTAAAGGACCGACAAAGGAGAATTAAAGGCCCACACTTAAAACTCTCTCTGATGTGCTTTCCTGGTGTTTTATGTGGCAAAAGACCTACAGGACAAGATAATTATAGTAAACATTGTAGGTTACAGAAACTATTTACAAATTTATAGCAAAGCATTTGACCCCCTGTGGGGTGTTCCATCACTAGAAACAGAGGCAAGAAGCAGTCGCAAAAGCACGCATGATAATGTGTTCTGGAAATGTCAATTTTGCTTACAATATTTCTTGTCCAAAAAGTTTTAGTGATAAGTCATCTGCCCTATTTTTGTCTACAGGAGTTAAAAGGGACTCCTTGGAAAAGAATGGGAATCTCTGAGAAGCATCACAATTCCCCAGCACACAAAGCCAGGGTTTGCAGGACCCGCCCCCAAAGCCAAGCTATCTGAAACCGTCCGTTTACCAGTAACTCTGGCCTCCTCTGGGATATTCAGGCAACAAGTCTAATCAGAAAGGCTCTTCACTCAAGCGCACAGCTTCGAAAGGCATGCTTTCCCAGCACATGTTAGCAAATAAATATCAGTCATTAAAAACCCCCTGAAAACATAATTACCCAAAGTAATAGGGTTCCATCAGCCTCCCACAGACCTGCACACCACACTCCCATTCGGGGATCCCAAAGCAAGAGATACTGTGCTGGGTGATGTGTTTGTTCGGTATAAACAGCAGAACATCTCTCAGAACACCTAGTTGTTGTTTCAGCTGAAAACAGAGATAGCCTCACTCCTTTCACAAGACTGGTATGAGAATGAAATTAGTTACTTTGGAGGTTAGTTACTATGGGCAGAGCATTCAGATACATCAGCACCTGTGTATGATAGGGATAAAGCCTGATCATATGCTATGACCTGTCTTTTGTAACAAAGTTAGCTGTTTGACCCTCAATGTCTATCTCTTCCTGGTCACGGGATGCCTGAGTTTTAGCTAGTCGAATGGCTACATGACGCCAGGACTGTTGCATGACTTCCTTTGCAGCAAGGTGTAGCCAGATGTGGAGCCCAGGGTCTATAGGTAGTGCCACACACGCAGGTTCCAGGAGGGGTTCTGAATGTGTCCTGCACTCCTCTGTGGGTGTGATGTCTGGAACTGGGCCTCTAGAGAAAAGAGCTATGCTGAAAAGGCAGAGGACAGAAGCCAGAGATCCCGACCACACGCTGACGGTATTTAATTGGCCCAGATGTCTGGACTACTGTGTACTGAGTTCAGAGAGGAGAAATGACTTTATCTTTCTTTTAAGACACTGTAATTTGGGGGTTTCATCACTTAGCAAAATCCAGTCCTAGGTATCATACTGTGTTTTTCTCCCTCTTTCTCTACTGAAATATCTGTCTTTTGTAAATGGTTGTTTTGCATACATTGGTATATGTGTACTATATGTATGTCTGGTGCCCATCGAGGTCAAAAGAGGGCATGCATCAGTCTCCTGGAACTGGAGTTGCAAATGGTTGTCAGCTGGGAGTCACACCTGGATCCAAGCCCAGCAGGTGCCCTTAACTGCTGAATTATCACCATGAGCTGAGTCTCCAACACTGAAATGGTGCATGTGTGTGTGTGTGTGTGTGTGTGTCAGAGGATAACCTTGGGTGTGAGATTACATTGGATGGTTAGTGAGCTGCACTGACCTACCTGCTTCTGCCGCCCTAACACGGGGACTTCAGCACTGCTACCATGCCTGGCCTTTTATATAGGCTCTGGGAGTCTTTGTCATTAAAGGCAAGTGGTTTGCCCACTAGACCATCTCCCCAGCCCACGTGTGGTTAATATATTTTGGGTGAGTAAGGTACCTGCTATGGCCAACATCTCAGAAATATAAAGTCATTGCTGAGACAGACATTTAGATATTAATATACAAAAAAATACTTCTCACCCTAGGCATTTGTAAGTAAACAACAACCAAACCAAACCAAACCACCACCACCAGCAGCAACAACAAAAACCAAGCACCAGGTTTTATTTTTTAAAATGTCGATGTCCTTGGGCCCTGCCTTTTCTGGAAATGGTAGTAACTATGGCTAAAATGAGTGTCAAGAAGAAAGGGGGCAGCCTCCATGAAAAACTGGGAGAACTTCTGCAGGACGTTTTTGGAGTGTGCAAAGACATAGATAGAGGTCTATGGTCCATAAATGATCCTATGAAACTTGCGCATAAGCCGGGTGGTTTTTAACATAGCACTCACTGTGCACCAGATGTTTTCATCCGACATAGCAACAAAGATGATTTGGAAATGTGAAAGTGTCTATTTTATCGTGTCTTACTTATATGACATCATTGGGATTTTATTGGTGACTACTTATATTATACTTTCAAAATGTTGTATTTTGTTCCTGATAGGAGATGCCGCTATTGGCTACCTGCTCATTTGGTTTACTTCCTTGGAAATTCCAATTTTGTTCTGAGCAAAAATATATTCGAATGACATGGTCTTCTGTTTGCCAGATCCCG
Source organism: Grammomys surdaster (assembly GCF_004785775.1). Classification (NCBI taxonomy): domain Eukaryota; kingdom Metazoa; phylum Chordata; class Mammalia; order Rodentia; family Muridae; genus Grammomys; species Grammomys surdaster. The sequence continues at coordinate 15,881,390 of NW_021604567.1, read as the reverse complement.
TAAGTACAGTCATATATCTTAATTAGTTATTTATTATCAATGTGACACAATTTAGAGTCACCTTGGAAAAGGTGACCTCAGCTGAAGAACTGCCTCCTTCAGATTGGTCTGTGGCCGTGTATGTGAGAGATTGCTTTGACTGATGCTTCGTGTGGGAGGGCCCAGCCCACTGTGGGCAGCACCATCTCTATTCACCTGAGCCTATGCTATATAAAAAAGTTAGCTGAGTCTCAACTAGGGTCACCTCCGTATCCTCACAGGAGCCTCCCCCATCCCAGGACTCTGGCTTGTCCAGAGATGTCCCCCCACCGATTTCCCTTCTCTCTCCCCACCCTCTCGTACACACATCCTTTCCCCTCCCCACCCTCTCTCCCACTCAATTCTCCATCCACTTCCAATGTCTATTTTATTTTCCCTTCTGAGTGAGATTGAAGCATCGTCCTTTGGGTCTTTCTTGTTGCTTAGCTTGCTTCCATCTGTGAACTGTGATATGGTTATTCTGTACTTTATGGCTAACATTCAATTATAGATGAATACTGTTGTAGTAAACATTTAATCTCAATCTGGGGTTTTTACACTGCCTTTGATCATTCAGTTCCCAGATAAAAAGACAGAACACCTTTTATTTATAATACACCTTCAAAGTATAAGATTTGGGCAGATATCTACTGTCGAATCTATTTGTAGCTACTTCCCTGTTTCCCTATCAAGAACCCTGAGTTATAACTTACCATGTTTCAATCTGGGCTACTCTTCACTCCAATTGTCCAGCCCTCATGACCATGTTTTCATGACTCATGTACCCCATGGTGTATTCTCTCTCCACCTTCCTCTTCTCCCCTTGTGGTCCTCCTCAGACCTCTGCTCAGGAACTGAAAACCTTACCTACCTCTCTTCTCCCCAGCTATAGGCTGTTGGCATCTTTATTCAACCAGTAAAATTATATTAAGGAACACATATTCGTAAATGATATTTAAAGATTCTCTTATTCCTGAGGCAATCATGTCCAGTATTTAGCATTATAATACATAACAACAGATCAAACCTCAACAGAGTATGTACCATCCATGTCTTTCTGGGTCTGGGTTTCTTCACTCAGGATGATAGTTTTTAGTTCCATCCTCCTGCCTGTAAATTTTATGATGTTCTTGTTTTTAATAGCTGAGTGATATTCCATTGTGTAGATGTACCACATTTTCTTTAACCATTCTTCAGTTGAGGGACATCTAGGCTGTTTCCAGTTTCTGGCTATTACAAATAAAGCTGCTATGAACATAGCTGAACAAGTGTCCTTGTAGTACAATAGAACATCTTTTGCTCAGGAGTGGTATACCTGGGTCTTGAGGTAGAACTATTACCAATTTTCTGAGAAATTGCCAGATTGATTTTCAAAGTGGATACGGAGCCTGAAGTGGCCAGCTCCCATAGCCAGGTGGAACTTCCAATAGAGGGAGGAGGACACCAACCCCCACAAAACCTTTGACCCAAAATGTGCTGCCCCGCCTATAGGATGTGCAGGGATAAAGATGGAGCAGAGATTGAGGGAATGGTCAACTAATGACTGGTTCAACTTCATCCCATGGGAGAGAGTCAATTCCTAACACTATTAGTGATCCTTTGCTATGCTTGTAGACAGAAGCCTAGCACAAGTGTCATTTGAGAGCCTTCATCCAGCATCTCATGAAAACAGATGCAGAGACCCACAGCCTAACATTAGGGAGAGCTCAGGGAGCATTGTGGAAGAGTTAGGGGAGGGACTGAGAGAGCGAGAGGGTCAGGAATACCACAAGAAGACCTCCAGTGTCAACTAACCTGGGCCCATGGGGGCTCATAGAGACTGAACACCAACCAAAGAGCATGCATGGAGTAGACCTAGGCCCTCTACACAGATGTAGAGCATATATGCAGCAGACGTGCAGCTTGGTCTTCATGTGTGTCCCCCAACAATTGGAGTGAGCTGTCTCAGACTCAGACTCTGTTACCTGCGTTCTGATCCCTTTCCTTAGCTAGATTTCATTGTCTGGCCTCAGTAGGAGAAGATTCACTCAGTCCTGATGAGACTTGACGTTCCAGGGTGTGTTGGTACCCGGAGGCTATGGGAGAGGGGCTCTGAAGAGAAGAAGAGGGAGAAATGGGAGGAGGGAGTGGGAGGGTAGGTCTGGGAGGGGAGGAAGGAAGGGGACTGTGGTCAGGATGTAAAGTAAATAAATAAATTAATTAGTTTTAAAAAAAGAAGAAGAAAGCTAGTTGAGATCAAGGCAGAGATTTTTAAGGGCTCCTGCTAGAACTCTTGCCGTAACTCCCCCCAAGTCCCTCCTCCTGCCCCCCCAAGTCCCTCCTCCTGCCCAGCTGCTTTCGCTTGCCCTGTTCTATCTATTGCATCAACAGAGAGCAATATCACATGACATTTTTTTTTTCAGTGAAAAATAAGGACATGCATCAGAAATCTCTAAAAAAAGAAAAGAAAGGAAAGGAAAAGAAAGACAGCAGACATGATTGACGCCGTGGGCTTCTCTGATGTAAGCGTGGCGTGGGATTTACCCAAGGTGACAAGCGGGATAAAAGCCAACACGGCAGAGATGGGAGAGCAGAGAGGTAGAGAGCCTGGTTTCCTGATAGCGTCACTGAGAGGACGGATGAATGCTCTCAGTCACCAGCCTCCAAACTTCTTTTCACTGGGAGAATAATAGGCCTTTACTTGTTTAAGCTCATACTATTGGGTTTTTGTTGCGTGAGGTCAAAGACGATCTTAACCGATAGACTCTCAAGCAAATGAGATAAAAATAAAACAAACCTAAAGACTTTTCTCAATTACTCTGTACCCAATATGACCATAGATGAAAACTTTTAATTATTTCGGTAGACGAATTGTGAACCTTACACATAGGCTTCCACTCCAATCCCCAGGGTCCATGAAATAAAATATAGGAATATTTACATGCAGAGTCTAGCACAGGGACACTAAAGGGCTTCTGTCCTAGTTTTGTTACTGAGGCTGTTATAAAACACCCTCACTAAGACCAGTTTAGGGGAGAGAGGAGTTATGTAGCACACAATTTGGGGTTATAATCTATCCATGCAGGAAACTATAAGGGAGCTTCAGTCAGCTGTTCACACAGTTCAGAGCAGAGAGAGAAGAGATGAGCGTGTGCTTACCTGCTTTCTTGCTTGTTCTCAGATAAGGGTCCTCCAGTCTTACACAGGGCAGGGCCCCATGCCTAGGGAATGGTGACTCCCAAAGTGAGCTAGGTCTTCGCACATCAGTTTGTTTGTTTGCTCATCTAGATAGTGTTTCTCTGTGCAGCCATGTCTGTCCTGAAAGTACTGGGATTAAAGGTGTGTGTTCACAGCAGTAAAACCCTAACTAAGACAACATGGTTTACTGTTTCCGTGAGACAGCAGGAAAAGTAGAAGTCTCAGCATAGAGCTGAGGACTCATAGAACTCATATAACTCATAGAACTAAGTCAATGAAGAAGTAAGGGCAGAGAACACTTAAATATGGAAATGAGACCTGTAAGTGAAGCCAGATCTGGAGAAACAAGAAGATAGAAGAGAAAAGCACCATCCAAAGTCCTAGAAGCAACCGTCTGAGTAAAAATAGTGATGGATTAAAATGGTTATCTCTAGTGGGGATGGGAAGGGCTGGGAGAGAATTTAATCTTTCCATTATAAGTTCTTTGTACTATTTGATTTTCTTAGCTATATGCATATATCTCTTTTACTTTAATTAAAATTCCTCACACATAGAAATTTTGCCACAGGAATCAAGACAGATGATAAGATCAATTTAAATGAATTTAAAGCAATGTGTTATTTGGTGTAAAAATATTTTCATTTATTGAGATGGTTTCCCCAAGGGAAGTGAATATTATTTCAAAGAATTCAACTTCTTCATAAAGGATGTTTCTAATCATAACAATATCCAATTTCTAATTACTTTCTTCTTTTGAAAGGATTTCTCCTGGTTGGTTGAATTCAAAGCACTGAGTTGGAGAGTTTTTAAAAGGAAAAGATTTCTCCAGATACATGCTTCTTGTGTGAATAACGTTATCAAGAAATATTTTGTCCAACAACCACCACCCCAACCTACACTCAATGGTCTCTTAAAATTCTAACTGAGCCTTTAACCGATGAGGAAATAAGTGGAATTTAAATCATCGATGTTTAAGGTGACCAGCCTTGTGCGTGAGCTTAGGACTCTCAGACAGTCCTTGCTTTCAGGTACAGAAACACTGATGCGTTCCCCAGCACTCTGTCCAGCAGATCTCCATGCTCACTCCTGACAGAGACCAACCATGCGTCAGAGCTCAGTTCATTCACTCTTCCCAATACCCTAATCCCTCTGCAGTCTCACTGGATCATGAATAGCCACCTGTTGCTGTATTGTGGATATTCCTATTCCTCCTCAAAGGTGACAATAAGCGATGTATGAGATTCTTCCCTGGACCATATATACCTGGTTTGAATAACTGGGAAAACTCAATAAATGAAGCCTAGCTGGAAAAAATGGATCATTATGAGTTTATCAAGCCCTGATTCCAGTGTTGGATCTTGATCTGCTGAGATGGAAGCAGACAGTCTCACACTCGTGCTCTCGGGAACAGGAGCTAATTCCACTCCCTTCTTTACCATGATAGACTGTATCCCTTCAAACTATGAACTAAAATAGGTCACAAAGACCAATGCCCAGGTTTAATATAAAGCTATCAGAACTTTCTATTTTAAATTCCCCACCCCACTATCCATGGTCAATAGTTACAGAATGGAAATATCCCCCCCCTTCTCAAAGGCTTGAAGTTGAAATTTAGTCACGTAGACACTGATGTGACAGGCATTATACTCCTATGGGTATGGACCGAGTTGTCCTGGTACACCTGAGGGCACGTCTGGAATCACTGAGCATCCTTCCAGTATGAAATGACCTACAGCATAATTACAAAAGAGAGTTAGAGCCAACTCAGAGGAACAGAGGCCTACAGTGAAAAATGAGATCAACAACCGTATGGGCTCTTGGAAGTCACTGCCAGGAAAGTATTTTGAGCCTGCGTTCACATGAACACTAAGGAAGAGTTCAGCTCCCCAGTGAGACACAGAGCGATGGAAAGACTGTGTTACTCCCTGCTGCAGTTTGGAGATGACATTCCGTGCTTTGATTCCAAGGAGAATACCCAGAGGTTTGAACATCATCAACGTAAAGAGTAGACTTCCACCTTTTTTTGACGGCTGGCTGCTCCCTGCCACCTCTGCCCTTAGTCTAGACAAGCTGGCATGTATTGCTATGCAGGCCTTTGAACCTCATGACTAACTCCAAGTTAGCCTCTGCTCTCCCCTCTCCCAAGAGCTTTCAAACCCTTATTGGGTCTAAAGGAAAGATTCAAACAACAGCAGAGCAAGCTGAATACACAGCAGGGATCAGCAGGGATGAGCGAGAAGAAGATGAGACACTTCTCATCTCATATCCTGCCTTCTGAAAATAAAACACAATAAGATATTGTTTCAAAAATTACAATTAATATGAAGGGATTGAGTTCTCTTTAAACTGAAAGGCAATTTTGTAGTGGATTTACATCATAATCCTGTTGTATATTGTTTATGAAAAGTATGTCTTTACTGTAATGACTAGACAGCTGGTGAGTTGGCTCAGCAGGTAAAAGCAATTGCCACCAACCCTGATGACCCCAGTCAAAGCCATGGATGCACATAAAAGAAAGAACTGACCCTCTCCAGTTGTCCTCTAAACCTTCCCATGTCCAGTCCATGCCATGCACATGCCCACACACATAAACACAGATACATAAACAAGCCACTAGTGGTAGGGGAAACAAGAAGAAAACCAAGGTGGCGTGGCAACGTAGTCAGACACAATTGAATTTCCTGTGAAAGCACTGAAAGGAAAGGAGGAATGTTCTATCTGTCGTAAGTGCAGTAAGCCCCCAGTTGGATCAACCTTTCTTGCATCAAACGGCATAGCTATGTAACGTGTGCAGGAACGATGGTTAAGGGTGGGAGAGGGAGAGGATCTATCGTTCTTATGCGGATTTCCTAAGAAAATCCACTCCCTGCCAGGATATGAGATGATGCCTGGATTTATAAAGGGTGCTTGGAAGTGTGGAGATGGAAACGGAGAGCTGGATTTTTCCCGGGATGAGAGTGTTTAGGAATTGCTTGACACTCCAGTAAGCCTGACTCTGATTGGTTGCTATGAAATGTAGTAACCAGAAGGAAGCTGTTGTTCATTGGCTGGCTTTCTGAATCGTCGGTTTACTGGATGTGTATAAACCTGGCGCGACTCCAGCCAAACAACAGTCACTTCTTGTTTGACTCTTATTTTGTTTTTCTTTTGTCTATATGTGGTGTGTGTGTGTGTGTGTGTGTGTGTGTCTTCATGCATATGTAAGTGTATATCCATGTATATGCATGCACGTGGAGGTCAGAGGACATTAATGTCCTTCTCTGTCACTCTCTACCTCATCCCTTTCTCATCCCATCTCTTTCAGTGAGAGATGGCATCTCTCACAGAACCTGAGCTAGCAGCCAGCAATCCTAGTGATTCTACTGTCTCCGTCTCCTACAACCCTGGAGTTACCCAAGGGTGGGCAAGCCTAGCTGTTTACATGGGTGCTGGGGATCTGAGTTTAGCAAGAACTCTTCCCACTGAGCCGTCTCGCCAGCACCCACAACCAGGCCTTTTCTATAAGAAGAGAGAATCTCATTCTTAGGCCCTGCCTGCAAGAAGCTTAGACTGTGGCCACAGGAATGATCACACACATACAACTGTCATATAAAATAAGGACATATCTTTTGTAATTAATGCTGAAGTTAAAGTCTTGGAATCTGGCCTTGAATGGTGGCCATGTGACCTTGGTAAGTTAACCAATACTCCTTGGTGTAAGTTTCTGGAAAATGCTTGGCAGACTCTGCTTGGTGGTGAAATGGTCAAGAGATATACAGTGATCCCTGTTGACACTGAGGGCTACAGATAGAAAGTGAGGTCTATGTATTGTATGAGTGCATGAGTGTGTGTGTGTGTGTGTGTGTGTGTGTGTGTGCAAATATCAGGAGGGAACATTTCATGAATAGAACACTTCAAAGAGAAGTTTGGGGACTTGGATGAGAAAGGGAAGTCGAGGCATAAACCACAGGAGGATGACTCAAGTATAAAATGTCCCCCTGTAGACTCTTGGGTTACATACTCGGTTGCTGGCGGTGGCAGGCACTCTTTAGAGATTCTCTGGGGACTTTGGGAGGGGGAGCTTAGTTGGCCAATGTAGGTCAGGAGGGTATGCTTTGAAGGTTTTTCCCACAGAATAAACAGCCTTCTCCATTTGCTTCTGCCATCATACGTTCTCTCCAAGTTCTGAATCCTGGAGCCATGATGAAAATAAGTCAGTCCATCCGACAGTTGTTTCTGTCAGACATTTCAGTCACAACTATGCCAGTGTAGCCACTGCACAGACACTAGAGTCACACATAAGTGACCTGGGCAAGTGGTAAAAGTTAAAGTGACTTAGCCTCAGCGAAAGGGTAAAGATCAGGGATGTCCAAGGCTTTACTAAGGTAGATGCAAAGGTCAAAGGATTTGAAAAGGAAGCCATCTTCAAAGAAGTTTCTAGAGCCCCACCGCCATGCAGAGTAATTGGGAGACACAGGAGTGAGCAGGGGACACTTTTAAAGGACATTAAACAACGAAAGTAGGATTTAAGGGGTGGAAACATCAATGAACAACTTATTTGTTTTTAGGATTAAAGAGGCAGAGTGAAAACAGCCAGGGAAGAGGGAGACACCAGAGGTGTTGAAGAGTGAAGTATTGACAAATACTGTTTGCAGAATCCTTCCATGTGGAGGACTGGGGTGGTGGTGAGGAAAGTGGATGGCCTTGTTTTCCTCTGAGGGGTGCATTCATGTGGATAGGGTCCTGAGGTAAAAGCACTGTGATTTCAGACAGGGAAAGGCTTGGGTTAAAACGCGATTATAAAGCCAATTGAGAGAGCTCAAAGGGATTGTCAGTGGTCACATGAGAGGGGAATTAAGTTCATATTTTGTCAGGCCTAAATCAGTAAATAATTATGAGATAATGGTAAGTCACGTTTGAACTAGGCTCCGCCCCACAGTTGCCTGGCAACAGCCAGGTGTGCCTGACTCCCTATAAAAGGGGCTGCTCGCCTCCTCCCCTCTCTCTTGCTCTCTCGCCTTCCTGCTCTTGCTCTGTCTTCCCGTCCCCATTCCCTTCCCCCTCCCCGCCCATCTCTCTCCATGTGCTCATGGCTGGCCTCTATTTTTCTAATCCTCTACTCTCTTTCTCTGTCTGCCTTTCTCTGTCTCTACTATCCTCTTAACTTCCTTCCTCATGTTCTGAATAGACTCTATTCTATACTCTACAGTTGTGTGGCTGGTCCCTCAGGGGGAAGGGATGCCTCAGCATGGGCCTGCGAAGGCACCCTCTTCCCCCATAGGTGACTACAGCGCCACTGAAACATATTCCTCTTCTTTATCTTTTTTATAAACACAACAACATTAAATAAACAACATCCCCCTAACTAAGGTCTGCTGCATGCTAAGTCACGTTAAATAAGCAACATCCTCTTAACTAAGGTACGCTGTGCGCATGCCTGGGAACAGCACAAGTGACGCTGTCAGGATGGAAATAGGCATGGTGGCCCAGCGGAAGGTCAAAGGTGTGTGGGAAGAGGTCGATGGCCAGAACCAGAACATATCACTGAATGGAGCATGGTCAGAGTTAGGGGTAAAGCCTACGGAGTCAGGTGCTCAGCAGAGCGGGGGGTGGGGGGGGTAGGGGTGGGGGGGGTGGGGGATGGGAAGGCCAGGGAGCTCCCAAAGACAAGGGAGTGGGACTGGAATGTTCAGCTCAAAGGAAGGCCTGAATTTTTTAGGTCTTACAGATGAGAAGGAACATTGCCAATCAAGGTTTTCTTCGGGGTAACGTACTGAGAAATGGAAACTCTTTGGAGATTAAGACTTCCATGGGTCAGAGTCTAAAATGGCCGTGGTACCTAGGTGTAAGAAAGAAGAGCCCTCAACGAAGATGAAACTGTCACCAACCACGGGACAGTGAGGACAGAAAGTCGTGACAGGGAGCATATGGGAAATGGTGGTGTGTCTAGAAGATGCAGTAGAGACTGAAGAACAGTCAGAGAGAAGACACAGGCAAGCAGGAGCGATAAATAACCAGCGCACAGCAGCGTCTGGTCAGGGGAGGCTCATGCATGACTCCTATTCAGGAACCCATTGCAAACGCCTCTGTTTTGTTCACAGGGCACTTAGGCAGAAAATGAAGAGTTATTCAAGAAGGCAGGGTGGCCTCCCAGGCCGCTCAGGGTGAGATATTTGAGGGTGCCCCCTTCCTGCAGCTTGCAGAGCATATGGCCGCTTTGCTAAGTTGCACTTTGTATTGAGCTAACTCAGAGATTTCTGCCATTGCTAAAAGGACAATGCAAGACAGGCTGGACTTTTGCTAACCAGTCATTCACACTGACACGTGAATGGATCATTGATAAACAGTGGGGGTGGGGAAGAATCAACGATGGAGGGTGGAACAGCCTCCCAAGAAGGGAAGGGAGCCAAAAGGAAAGGAAAGGCTGAAGGGGCTGGGGCTAGCTCCTCTGTCTACCCTCAAGAGTAAAGAACAGTGAGCATCTATTGGCCTTAGAAAGAAGAGGTGCCATGGAGCGAAAGAAGCATGTGAGGATTCTGGGGATTGGACTTTCATCTGATGAGCTGTGTGTGTGTATGTGTGTGTGTGTGTGTGTGTAAGTATGTATGTATGTATGTATGTATGTATGTATGTTGATGTGGGGGTGCATTGTGTGAGTGTATGTGAGAGTGTGTGTATATTCTCATATGTGTGTATAAGTATGTATGTGTGTTCACGTGGCGGTGCGTGTGTGAGTGTGTGTGTGCCCATGCCACGCATGTGTGTGCATCTGCAGGAGAAGCATCAGAAAGTCAGAGGTCAATCTTAGATACCATTCCTCAGGAATGGTAGAGCCTCTCATAGGAATGTAGGGGTCAGTGATTCAGCTAGTGAACTCCATGCATTCTCCTGTGTCTGTCCACTCAGCACTAGGATTACACACATGTAATTACACGCATGTGCTACCATGTCTGACTATGTGTGTGTGTGTGTTGGGGATTGAGCTCAGGCCCTTAGACTTGTGCAGAAAGCACTTTGCTGACTGAGCTGTGTCTCCAGACCCTGATGAACTTCCTACCTTACGTAAACACTGCAGCCAGGCCTAACCTTCTGACAGGCTTAGACTGCCATCCTTTAGGAAAGCCAGGGGTTCTCTAAAGCCTCAGTTGCATGATACAACAGTATGTACACGTACAAAAAATGTAACTCATGTCACAAATGGGAGCTGCATGCGATACAGTTCATGGAGTCAAATGAGTTGGGTAAAATTAACTCTAATGATATTTTATCTAATCCTATAAAACTAAAGTATCACTTAGAATCAAAATGTCAAAAAAACAAAAGCCTTGACTTGTGTCATTTTTTTTGTATTAACTTTTTAAAAACCTCTATATAATTTATATCAGTATTCCACAATTTCATCTACTCACATGTCAGGAACATGCTAGACGTGCCTTGTCGCCACCATCTTGGATACCACAGGGCAGTTTAACACACACCTGTATCAAACGTGTAATACGGACAGGACACACATGGGGTAATTAAGAAAGGGGGAGCTTAAAGAAGGCTGAAGTTGTCAGGTTGAGGAACTCAACGAGGAATTTAAGATGGAGCCTAAAATTAGGATGATAGCAAGGGAGCTGGGGATAGGTTTATCCCACACAGAAAGGTCCCCAGGACACTCGGAGAGAAGGCGCTAAGAACGGGAGGTTCACTATCCAACAGTAAAGGTGAAAGGAGTCAGGAACCCCATCCGGGTGTCTGATGGCTGCACTCTGTCATACTCACCGCCCTTGTGAGTCGTGCCTCCTTGGATGTAGTTTCTATACCCCAGGCTTGTGTGCAGCCCCCAAATCGCAAAAGAAGATACGTGCAGCCCCCCAACATCGAGAGAGGGAGAAAGGCTGTGTTGACTTGTAATGATAAAATGCTGATTGTCTATAACTGAAACTTTGAAGTCTCAGATTTGTTCTACCTGCTAAAGCTTTTGATTTCTGCATCCAACAGCGTTTTAAAAGGGAGTCAGAGAGGGGAACACAGTGCACACACACACACACACAAGTGTGCACACATGCACAAAGAAAATTTCCTCACGAAACAAAAACAGTATTTTTCAGAATTTACTCTGCTTTCAGACTATTTCCATCAAGCTTCTTATTCATTTTGATTTATTTCCATTCGTAAGCAGACTAACGCTTCTCTCTGCTCTTATTGTTCTTCAAGAATAGGCTCTCTATTGGAGGAAAATAATGTCTCTGAGACCACCACTTTGCCCACTGCAGATCTTCATTAATCTGCAGCCACAGAGCAGGCTTTTAGCAGCGAGTACTTTTGATGCGAATTGAATTTGATATTGCATTATGGGTGTAGGGCACCTCACAATAGACTGTGTTCCTTCTTGTGACTGAGCACAATCAGAGGGACCCAATTAAATAATTTAGTGCAATAATGGAGAACAAAAGCGGATGAGGGTTTATAGAGAGGGCTTCGGCGTGCGCTTTCTCCCTTTTCTGTATCATGTTAATTAATTTGCCTCAAAACTAAAAGGAAGAGCACAATGTGGAGAAGCAGAACTCCCTACAAGATGGAGGCACTGTTTCCACTCAGCTTACACAGCAAATGGACTCTCAGGGAAATGGCAGCACACAGGGGTCTTAGAGCTGTGGTAACAAAGGCCCCAAACCTGCAGGCTTAAGATGACAGACTCGGGTATCACGGTGCTGGACTCTTGAATTCAAGGATTCAACAGAGCCATGTTCCCTCCGAGACTCTGGGGAGAACCCTCTCTTGATTGACAGGATTCTCCACACCTTGACTAGTAGCTTCTGTGCCTAGCCTCTGCCTCTGTTGTTATCTGACACTTAACCCTAACCCCAACCCCAACCCCAGCCCCAGCCTCAGCCCCAACCCCAACCCCAACCCCAGCCCCAGCCCCAGCCCCAGCCTCAGCCCCAGCCCCAGCCCCAGTCCCAGCCCCAGCCCCAACCCCAACCCCAACCCCAACCCTAACCCTCTCCTGCCATTCTCCTTCTATAAAAAGACACCAGTCATGTAGAGTAGGACTTACTTGGTGTTGTCATATTAACTAGACTGCACCTGAAAAAATCCTGCTCTCAAATAAGGCTCCATCCCAGGCACCGGGTTAGTTCAGAAACATATCACTAGTGAGGGCACAATGATCAGTGAGGTTCTATGTGTTTCCACATAAAGGTGTTTTCTGTGTTGATTCCAAATGATCCTGAGGTTGATTCAAATGATAGTGCTGTCTCTGCAGATGAGCAGGAGACCTTGGAGTCCTCTCAGCACCTTAGTGTATCTTTACAATAGGACTGTGAAAGGAAAAAAATGAACACAGCAGTCTAAGAGACTATTGGTTAGAAGTTGACATGGCTACACAGAGTGTATCAGGAACCCTGGCCCCCAACCCTGACTCATCTGAGGCTTGTTTTGGCACACTAAACATCATCCTTGTTTCTATAGCGGTCTCTCCTGGGCTGGGAGAACCAACTGGGGCTGTTGGGCTCAGGCACATCCACACATCACTCCTAATCCCAGTGATCACCCACAGAAGCTCGTCCTGGGTTTCCGGGAAACATGGAAAGTTCTACATCTAAGAAAGGAGAGAACTAAATAGAGGATGTAAAGTATGTTATGTAAGTGTAGCTATCAGTCAGACTGCTCTAAGCAATAAACTGGTGACAGTCTCTGTTCTCTAGGACATATGTGACATCTTTACTTACAGTTTGCCCAAGAATGTCTATTTCTAACGTTTAGATAAATGAATTGTTATTGTGTATTAACAGGAAAGGGGAACAGTCGTTTGTGTGCAGGCTGTGGCTTGCTCATTAGAATAGTCTAGCTGCCCAGGGAGCCCTAAGAATCCACCTTGCCTTCCCCAAGCTGGGATTACAGGCAGCCATCACTACACCCAGCACCTTTTTCGAATGGGGACTAGGAATCAAACTCCAGTTCTTATGATTGAAAAGGCAAGGCCTTTACTGACTTGTCATTTCCCCAAAGCCTTACATAGCAGTTCATAGGATAAGGTATGCAGAGGAACCATCCTCACTGTCTTCAAGTGTACAGTGTGATGGCCTCGAGTTCAGTCAAGGTATGTGTGTAACTGTCACCACCATCCATTCCCAGAACACTCTCACTGTCCTACATAGGAACTGTTGTGCTTAAACAACTGTCCCCACCCTCTTCCCTCCATTCCCTGGTCACCACCACTCTACTTTCCATCTTTGGGGACACAGTGCATGTGCCTGCTGTGGAAAGCCCTGCCTTGGTTTGTGCAGTGGTACAAGAGAGCTTTCCCATCCCCAAGCTCCTCTGATAGTTGAGTGGAGGAAGAACTTCCCTTCCCCAGCTTGCTGTATGATTGCAGTGTTGGGTGAGAGGCCAGGGTAGGGGTCAAAGAATTCTGTGCTGTCTAATATGGAGTGAAGTCAGAGAGCTTCGAGAATGCAGGATGCCAGTAATTCTTGACTCTGAGAGTCCCAAAGTAGAAAGCATTGCACCCAAGTCTGGGAAGTCAACGTTGGGAGAGGGAAGCCTGAGGCAGAGCAGAGTTGTTTAGAGTCTTCCGCATTTGGGGGGCAAACCTACATCCTCTTCTACCTCTCTTGGAAGTGTAAGTTAGAAAACCAGGACACCTCCCCCCCTTTTTTTTCATTTAAGAGGGCACCTCAAAGCTTCCATCCATTTCAAGAAATATTTACCTTAATCTCACTGCCCTTGAACTTGAGGGAGAAATTGTCTTAGGCCATACAGTGCCCGTGCTTCTCGTCACGTGCACAGAGGATGGCTTCAATATTGCTTTTATTCCAGATAGCTTGGAGGATTTGAACACCCTGCCAGTCCTCATCCTCTGATGGTATTTCCAAAGCAGTCATTCCTTTCAGTCATCTCCAAAATGTACCTGGGACCACACCTTTCAGACTGTGCCTCTGTGATATTCTGGTGGTTCAGCAACGGAGACCCAAAGGTACCTGCAGCTTACTTTATCCAACTCAGTTCCTATGGTCTGATTCCATAGACCAGTTCCTCTCCTTACTCCCGAGTCCAAGCATGGAATGAGCCTCTGTCACTTTCTTGGTCCCTTCGAGATGCTTTATAAGTCACTACCATTAGCACTATCCACCCTGACAGCTCTTTGGATCCAAAGTGCAGCACGCTGTAGTCTAGAGACACTGAATTTGTGATTCTCTCTCGAGAGGAGGGAGAGAGATGAATGCAGTGTGCATAGTTTGCTCGGGGCTTCTTAAATGCCTCCAGTAAGGTGGTGGAGTGGTAGGAGGGGCAAAGTGGGGAGGAAGGAAATGGAAGCACAATCTCCATTTCTCCATATTCGCAATTAATTCTGCCTAGAAGTATCACTCTTCTTCGCAGCGGTTAAAGGAGGCCTTGACGAGAGCACGGCAATTTCCAGCTAAACTGGAGGATAATTAGAAATGCCCTGTAGCAGGCAAGTCAGTGCTGCGATTTATTTGCTGTTTATTACCAAGTCCCTGCCCCTTGGGTGTAATGACTGTAAAACCGCGCAGGCAGCTTCTCTGGGTTTGATTTAGTGGCGTAAATGGTGCTCAGAGAGTAGATTAAGCTGGAAAGTGATCAAACCTTATTTGCAATCCGATTATACAAACTGCTCCCCGCACTGACCAGATTGAAGTAATTTCCCTATAGAAACGTTACACTCACTTTAGTGTAGAAATGATTAACATTTCCTGACTGTAGGTCAGCCTTTCACTTCCACCGTAATCTTTTATCAGGCAATATGCCCATCTTTCTCTTAGGTTTGTCTTGTTCGTGTCCTGCCCGGTAGCTAAGCAAGGCATGGCAGCTGGACCCAATTAAAAAATTATAGCAAACTCTCAGGCTCTTAGTAATGAATACTGAAGGCAAGTAAACACTGGGAGATGAGGATGAATGTGTGTTTTCCTCTAGTTTGATTGTTCAATATTATTGACTTGTTTAATGATCTAATGGAGGGCTCCTCTTTAGACCAATGAGAAAATTTCCCTGTCTACATGGGAAGGATAGTGGAGGGTCTTAGAAGCAAGTGTCATTAAGCTCAGATGGCTGGATTTACGGTGACTTGTATCTGTCACCAAGCCATTCTTTCAGAAGCACTTAAATACCAGTGGCTATCATTCACCCTTCTTTTAAATAACCATCCACAACACAGGGTATGTGAGTTTCCCCTCCCTCTGCCCTATCAGTATTTCTGTCTGTGAAAACAATTTTCTAACAATTAGCCTCTGGTAACAAAATGCCACCAACTCAACGCCAAACTCTGAAAGCAAACCGTTGGCTCCTCGCATACTTTTGTGACAATCAAAGAAAATATTTGAGTCTGAAATTCATTATCATAGCCTAACTCCAGTACCCGCAATAACATGTTTGTTGTACAACATATTTAAGCTGATTTTCTTCAAACATTTTTGGCCTTAACCCTTGAGACACCATCCACCCTCAACAAACGTTCCCAGGCTTCAGCTGGATAATTGAAAAATGTAGACAGAAGGGCTCTTGGTTTCTGTGAGTATTCCTAAGTGGCTCAGAGATTCCGATGGCATTAAATCGAAAGGGCCGCGTTTGAATAAATTCTTTCTGGGTATTTTCGAGTGAACTGTAAGTGGTACATCAGTTCTATTCAAAGCCCACATAGATCAGAAATGGAGACTGGCTTCTGAATTTTCTCAGGATTAGAAGGGACATTGGGTGTTGTCACAGGTAGGAAGTTTTAAGGCAGCAAGATTCACAAAGCTGTTGTCTAGGTTGATGATTCTTTGTGGAATTTACACGCCAGAGAAGGTCAGGAAATGACGTCACGCACTCAGACCCAGTTTCCGGTGCAGGGAGTCCATGTTGTTTTCTTTAGAAGCACTGGGGAGCCTTTTAGAGACAAATGTAGAATGCTTGAGGGACTGGACTTGCCAGGACAAAATAGGCAGCGTTTATGTTACCAATAAGACGTCAAGTGAATGGATAACCAGAGACATGTGACTTACCTTCTTCCTTTTATGGAAATAGTTTCTTCAGGTAGAAATTAGGTCTCCCCAGAGCCATACAACCTTCATTTACATGTCACAAAAGCAATGTTCTTGTATAAAGTCTGAGAAAAATAATAGTAAAATAAAAACGAACCCATCTAACCAATTCACATCCTTCTCAAAGTTCTGCTTATAAACTTAGAAAATACAGTATTAAAAATTAGACAGAAAACTCTAACATCAGACACATCTCAAAGCTGCCAAAGACAGCCTGGAGTTGTGGCTACCACAGCAAATGGCATGTGTACATCCAAACCTCAACCACCTGATGAACAGAGCTGCAAGTCCCTTTATTTATAGTCACCGTCATAACCAGGAACATAATCCCAGATGGCAATGGAAATCTAATCCTTTGACCAGCAGGTCTGAAGATGCAGTGTGGAGTCTCCAGGCATCCTCTGAGCATGGCCACAGAATATCTACTGTATACGGGAGCAGGAGGAAAGATGAGCTTGCCCCGAACAGCTGAATTGAAGACATTAGATGGTTTCCTTCTGTTTGGTCCTGTCCTGGATGTGATGGCCAGGATTCTTTTTGTGACACTCTATAACATGTAGCTTTTGCTAATGTGAAATTTTAGGAATAACAGGTTGTTAATCTGTAAGTGCAGAAGAAAATGAATACATTCCAAGGAAGATCCTGGGGACAGGAGTGTTAGCAGCTCATCTCAGAGGCACCCGGATACAGACGCTTTGTGTGCACTTATTCTTAAATTATCCCACCTTCCGGGGGAAAATTCAAGGTTGGGACAAGATGTGAAATTTATCTGCAGTGTGACAGCTCTGAAGTTGTCTTACAAGCATTGCTTTGTTGGCACAAATGAAATATTTTCACATTGAATATAAAGGGCAAAGTCTGTTTCCACTTCTCCTCCAGGTCCCCGAGGTCGTCCTGGTTCTTGTTAGGCATATTTACAAAGTGTGCTGACTGGTTAATTTCTTAGTGCCATGTATAAAATAAGTAGCATATGTATTACTCCCAACCTAGAAACTCTTTTATTCAAATATATAAAAGTCACTTATATGAATATATATATATATACACATATACATATATATGTGTGTGTGTTGATGTGTATACATATACACACATATACACATATACACATATACATGTACATGTGCATATATACACATATACATATGTATATGTGTGTATATGTACATATATTTGTGCTTGAATGTAATATATAATATGCTATATATGTACACACACACATATAGGTTTTTTGATTTTTCATGTTGTCCAATTAAGAAAAGAAATTACAGACTGCAATCCATTTGACTCTTGCAAAAGTATCTCTTTATAAAGAAAACCTCAGAAGTAAGTGTTAAATGAAAAGACGAGTCACTTAGAAATACAACACATGATGAACCGTGCTGCGTGTATTGTAACACACTGAGAACGAACTTCCAGCGGATCCCCACCACCTGAAGGATGGAGGATTCATGTGCTGGTCTGCTTTTTCAATGCTGTCACCCCTACACTGCAGACAGCTCTATGCCCTTCTGCTGGTGCCAGAATAGGTTTGTTATGAACTTGAAAAAGTGTCTCGGTATACAAAATGCTTCATGTTTATTCCTAGTAGGGTGGACATTAATGGCCCTAATACATCAGTGAATACGGTAGGTAGCCTTGCCACAGAAAACTGGAGACAATGTTTCCATGTTCTTTTTGTGCATCTTTCCTTATCTTTTTCTCCCCACTCCTCTCTCCCTTTTCTGATGTTACTGCCTCTGCCTCCTTCCTTCTTGTTCCTCTCCTCTCCTTTCGGGATCTCTCCACATGTGTTAAATCACTACATACAGAGCACGCCCAAACTCTGGGAGGGAGTGGCAATACGGAGGATGAGACAAATGTTTACTGTTTGATTAGTTAAGGAAACACAAAGAGAAGCAAAGGTGGATGGATACCCACTGTGTGCACAATGCCGAACAGTGCGGATGATCTTCAGGACATAGACTCGACGGTCTAGAAATTAAAGACACGAAACCTAGGCATGCGGCAGGCAACAAGGTCAGGGTTTGTAGCAGCACACTCCATGATGTATCTACAAGGATGAAACCAGCTAACACTTCTGGGAACATATCCTACCCTTCAACATGGTTGTATTGATGACCATTCAAACCAGCATGGTGGGTATTTTCTTTAAAGAAATTCAAATCAAAGCATCAGAGACAAGGACTGTGATGTGTATGATGTATATATGTATACATATACAATGTAAATCTGATCATTCATAGGACAATGTTTATAACTGGGGATAATCATATTAAGTGAGTTAAGTCAGTCTCAGAAAGACCAAGATTGTATGTTTTCCCTCATATGTGGTCACTAGATTCTGTATAATTACATAAAACCATAATACATAAAATCATAGATTGTGTATATATGGCATGAACGTGGAAACAAAACTGGAGATGGTCAAAATGGACTGATAGGAGGGGGAGGGGCAAGAACAAGGAGATTAGAGGTAAGGGGGGTATATGCCTTTTAATACATATAATTCATGAAAGCTTAAAAATGAACAGAAAGAAGAAGAAATTAAGTAAAGAGGCTGTTGCACAGATCTTGTATGATGTCCTTAAATTCAGCAACACAAATCACAAAGGACATACTGTGGCTCTAGCTTGGCAGCATGTGTGTTTTGGTGTGTGTGTGTGCATGTGTGTGCCTTTAATCCTTCTTTTCACATGTAATGGGATGTGTGACACTTCCTTTAACCTGAGGTTTTGCACAGAGCTCAATGCATGTGTTTGGTGTGTGTGTGCATGTGTGCATGTGTGTGCTTTCAAGCCTTCTTGTCACACATAATGGGATGTGTGACATTTCCTTTAACCTGAGGTTTTGCACGGAGCTTTTTCTTTGCTGCTTTTCCTGTCTCTCAACTGCTCTAGTCATATTGTTTGAAGACAGTGGCTTGTGTGCTTTTGCCATGCTTGGCTGTGTTTATCTTTCATCCCGTGGCTTGTTTTGATATTACAGCAGCTGCTACAGAAACTTTGTGTACCCACTTGCTGTGTGCTGGCACCAGACGGGCAGTTGTTACATCTCACTCTCCTGCTGTTTTGTGACAGTGGTGTCTGCCGAGCTGGCAAGCACAGCACATCCTTGCTGGCTTCTTGGGATCTTTGGTTGATATTTTGTTGGTTGGAGAAGTTAGGCGACCAAAACTGTGTCAGGTACCAAATTCAAACACCATCCCAGCTTACTCTGTTTGTTTCCTATGTCTTCCTCTGTGACAAGAAAATTTCTGGAGTCCCTGATCTGACTAATGGGTTCATTTGCCATGTTGGATCAATATTCAATTTTTGAAGTGAGGCGCTAAGCACGAGGTGTTGTGCTGTTCACAGCCCTCACCTTCAAATGTAGGAGCTGAAGTCATCAAGACCATGATTTTCCTTTAGGACAATGACCTGCACACAACCTTATGGGAGTACTGAGCAGGCAGGGGTATAACACTGGCAAGCACTAAACTTCCAATTTTATTTAGATTGGTGTAACCCAATGCTAATGAAATAGTCCAGCTCTCAGCCCCAGTCTGGACAGCCTGGCCCACCATCTCCAGCAGAGTCTCCTCTCTGGGGGTTGGGGAGTGGGTAGCAACAGGACTGACAAAGGTGCTGCAGGAGGGCACTTGGAACTCTGCCGCTGCAGCGCAGCATGGTTGAAAAGCCTACAGTGTGTCCTGAATGAGAACTCCCGCTAACTGCTGCCCTGCAACAGAGTAGCAGAGGTCAGGGACCAGCCAACCTCAGCACTGCTACCACAAAGTGCTGATGTAACTCCCTGCTTCTGGTAGCTTCCCCAGAACCCAAAGTCTTCCTTGTTCCCTACATGGCCCCCAACCACGAATACACACAAGTCCTTGCTTCCAGGTCATGGTTGTACCTATTAGCTCAAATTCCCCACATCTATCCAAACACTACAGAAGACAGAAGAGTCACTACAGTACACATACTTCTTCCAACTGTCCTCAGTGCATGCAGCCAGAAGAGTCAAGCAGAGGCTAAGGACATAACTCAGTTACTATAATTCTTGCCTGTGTGCATGAAGCCCTGGGTTGGATCCCCAGCATACATAAACCCAATATGCTGGCCCATGCCTATGACCTGTGAGCCCAGCACTGGGGAGTCAGAAAGTAGAACCAGAAAGATCAAGATCATCTTCGAATATATAGCAAGTTTGAGGCCACCTTGGGCTACCTGAGGCTCTGTTTAAAAAGGAAAGAAAGAGGTAGGGGAGGGAGGAGAGAAAGAAAGGGGAGTTGATAAGTCCTCTTTGCAGTTATCTGAGAAGGCCTTTCCACTTTCAAAAAGAGGAAACTTACTGACTAGTTTTAGAGGTCAGAATATGAGCTTATGGACAAGCAACTCTCATACTGAGGCAGGATAGAAAAGCGACAACTACTACTCCCGAGATCCAACAGTCCCTGCACCCCAGGCTTACTTACAGCTCAGTATCAGGAAACTTGCTGTGGTCTCCCAGTCCTCTCTGACCTCATCCTCACGAGATGACGAAGACATTTTCTCCCCTTCCTTCCCTCCCTCAACTCATCCTAGTATCCAGCCTCCAACACCAGCAGGCATCCCTTGTCAGAATACCAGCTGGGCAGGACAGGAAAACAGGTAACACACAATTATCACACTCTCCAAAAATCCAGAGAAGAATCAAAAACCAAGAAACAAAAAACCCACACAAAAAAGAGAAATCCAAAAATTAATACCTAGACCCATAATCATCCCAGACCCAGATGCCTACACTCCAGGGTAAAACCATAATCAATATGAGACAGGGCAGTATGCCACCACTGGAGCCCAGCTACCCTACCACAGCAGGCCCTGAATACCTCAACACAGCTCAAAGAAGGAAAAGGCCTTAAAACCAACTATCTGGAGATGATAAAGGTCTTTAAAGAGAAAATGAATAAATCTCTTAACAAAATCCAGGGACAAGCAAACGAAAATATTTGAAGAAAATTAATAAATCCCTTAAAGATTCAAGAAAACACAAACAAACATTAGGAGGGAATGAATAAACTGGTTCAATACCTAGAAATGAAATAATTAAAATAAATAAAAAAAAAAAGAAATAAAGGCCCTATAAAGAAAACACAAATCAAAGGAATTCTGGAAATGAAAAATCTCGGAATTTAATAGGAACAATAGAGGCAAACTTCACCAACAGAATACAAGAGATAGGAAAGAGAATCTCAGGCACTGAAAATACAATAGAAGAAATAGATACATCAATCAAAGAAAACGTTAAGTCTAAAAACAACCTGACACACAACATGCAAGAAATATGAGACACTATGAAAATTCCAAATCTAAGAATAATAGGAATAGAGAAAGAATAGAAGAATCCTAGATCAAAGGCCCAGAAAATATTTTCAATAAAATCCTGGGAGAAAATTTTCCTAACCTAGTGAAGGAGATGCCCATCAAGGGACAAGAAGCATACTGAACACCAACTAAACTCCACCAGAAAAGAAAATTTCTTGGGCATCTAATAATCAAAACACTACACATAAAGAACAAAGACAGAATAGTAAAAACCACAAGGGAAAAAGGCCAAGTCATATATAAAGGCAGACCTGTTAGAATTATAACTGACTTCTCTACAGAAACTCTAAAAGTCAGAAGGGCTCAGATGGATGGGCTGCAGACTCTAAGAGATCACAGATATCGGTCCAGAGTACTACGCTCAGCAAAATTTTCAACCACTACAGATGGAGAAAATAAGATATCTCATGACAAAGTAAAATGAAATAATATCTATCTACAAATCCAGTCCAGAAGGACCCAAAAAGTAAAATCCAACCTAAGGATGTTAACTACACTCATGAAAATGCAGGAAATAAATAACCTCACACCAGAAAAGTGAAAAGCTGAGAAACACACACACCACCTCCACCGTTACCACCACCAACAGCAGCAATAACAAAATAACAGATACAAACAAATATAAACATACAAACAATCATTGGTTCTCCACTCTCTCTCTCTCTCTCTCTCTCTCTCTCTCTCTCTCTCTCTCTCTCTCTCTCTCTCAATATCAATGGCCTCAATTCCCCCAATAAAAGGACACAGACTAACAGTATGAATAGGAAATCAGGATCCATCCTTCTGGGGCACCCAAGAAACACATCTCAACTGCAAGGATAAACATTACTTCAGAGTAAAGGGTTAGAAAAAGAAGCAAACTGGTGTAGCCATTTTAATATCTAACAAAATAGAGACAGGGAAGGATACCACATAGTCATCAAAGAAAACTCCATAGAGGGAACATTGCAATTTTAAACATTTATGCCCAAACAAAAGGGCACCCAAGTTTATAGAAGAAACACTACTACAGCTTAAGTAACATGTTTACCGTCACACATGTACAATGGGAGACTTCAGTACCCCACTCACATCCATGCACAAACCAAGACAAAAACTAAACAAAGAGATATTGGCCTAACAGATGTTATAAACCAAATAGACCTAACAGAACATTTCTCCCAACAAACAAAATAATATACTTTCTTTTCTGTACCATGTGGAACTTTCTCTAAACCTGACCACATACTTGGACACAAAGCAACTCTCAACAGATACTAGAATATTGCAATAACTCAATGTGTTCTATCAGATCATTACAAATTAAAGCTAGATGTTTTCATCATCACCAACAGAAACAACAGAAAGTTTGAAAAATTAATGGAAATACAACAGCTCTCTACTGAATGAAAAGTGGGTCAAGTCAGAAATCAAGAAATTAAAGACTTTCTAAAAGTCAATAAAAATGCATACACAACTTAACAAAACTTATAGGACACAAAGAAAGTGGTCCAAAGGGGAAATTCATACCATTAAGTCCCTATATAAAAAAAAACTGGAGAGATCTCATACCAGCAATTTATCAGCATGCCTGAAAACTCTACTACAAAGAGAAATAAGCATAAACAGGGGAAGTAGAAGGCAAGAAATACTCAAACTGAGGGCTGAAAGCAATAAAATAGAAACAAGGAGAACAACCCAAACAATCAATGAAACAAAGAGTTTGTTCTTTGAGAAAGTCAACAAATGGACAAAACCTTACCCAAACTAACTAAAAGATAAAGAGAGAAAATCCAAATCAACAAAATCAGGATTGACACTGAGGAAACCCAGAGAACAGTAAGGACATACTGTAAAACCTGTTTTCAATCAACTTGGAAAATCTAAAAGGAATAGGTAATTTTTTTTGATAGATACCACTCACCAAGGTTAAATCAAGATCAGATAAACATTTTTAATAGATGTACAACCCTCTATTGAAAAAGAAACAGTCATTAAAACTCTCCCAACAAAAAAAATTCAGGTTTTAATGCAGAATTCTATCAGACTTTCAAAGAAGTGCTAACACCAATATTGCACAAACTATTCTGCAAATTAGAAACAGAAGGAACATTGTCCAATTCATTTTATGAGGCCACAGTCACCCTGATAGCCAAACCACACAAAGACTCAACGAAGAAAGAGAGTTACAGACCAATTTCTCTTATGAATATAGATATAAAAATACTTGATAAAATCCTTGCAAACTGAATCTAAGACCACTTCAAGAAGATCATCCATCACGATCAAGTAGGCTTCATCCCAGAGATGCAGGGATGGTTCAATATATGAAAATCAGTATGTAATCCACTCTATAAACAAACTGAAGGAAAAAAAACACATAATGGTCTCAGTATATTCAGAAAAGGCTTTTGACAGAATCTAACACTCCTTAATGATAAAATTCCTGGAGAGACCAGGGATACAAGAAAAATAACTAAACATAGTAAAGATAATTTACAGCAAGCTGATATCCAACATCAAATTAAGTGGAAAGAAACTCAAAACAATTTCACTAGAATTAGGAACAAGACAAAGCTGCCCACTTTCTTTATAGCTACCCAACACAGTAACTGAAGTCTTAGCTAGACTAGTAAGACAGCCAAAGGAGATCAAGGGGATACAAATTGGAAAGGAAGAAATCAAATTATTGTTATTTTTAGATGATGTAACCATAAGTGACCCTAAAATTGTACCAGGGAAGTTCTACAGCTGATAAACATTTTCAGCTAAGTAGCTGGATACAAGATTAACTCACAAAATTAGTAGCCCTCCTATATACAAATGACAGACAGACTGAGAAAGAAATTAGGGAAACAGCACCTTTCACGATAGCCTCAAATAGCATAAGATATTTTGGAGTAGCTCTAACCAAGCAAATAAAGGACTTGTATGGTAAAGACTTCAAGTCTTTGAAGAAGGAAATAGAAAAAAATATCAACAGATTGAAAGATCTCCCATGCTCATGGATTACCTAGTAAAAATGGCCATCCTACCAAAAGCAATCTACAGATTCAATGCAAGCCTCAACAAAATTCCAACACAATTCTTTATAGACCTTGAAAGAAAGTTTTCATCTTTATGGAAAAAAACCAAAACAACAAAAACATCCCCCCCCAAACCAAGATAGCTAAAACAATCCCAAACAATAAAAGAATTGCTGGAGGTCTCGCCATTCTCAATTTCAAGTTGCATTACAGGGCTATAGTAGTAAAAGCCACATGGTAGCCAATGAAATCGAACTGAAGACCCAGACATAAGACCTCAAGTTGGGTTGTACTGTGCGTGGGTCCCACGTCTGTCTTGCCACATGGCTATGGCCTCTTGTGGGGACAGAGGCACAGGAATTTGACTGTGCTCACTCCACACTGGAGCTATGTGAAGCTGCGGGATTCCACTCAGGGGTGGGGAGCACAGTCTGAGGTCCCGTGGGGAGCCAAAGCTCTTGGCTTTGGGATCCCTGAGTCAAAAAGCTGCTGGGAACAGGCTGGTTCTCAGGCCTTTGGGCCCCCAGGCACCGCTGGGGGGCCGAGGAAGGGCCAGAATGAAGTGGGGGCGTACTGGCTGGATCGGTCCATAGCCAAAGAGGAGAGGGGGAGGGATGAGCTTCTGCTACGTTCTGTTGGGATGAGAGTTCTTGGCTTGGTCTCTTGGCTATAGCAGCTGCTCTCTTGCCTTGGGTAGCTGGAGGTCTCCGTGGTTCCTCTGTGGGAGATTAGACAGCGGCTTTATAGAGGCGGATTTCAAAGAAGAGAAGTAGTCCACGGTCTTAAGATATTTATTGTCATGGCAGAAAATGGATAAAAACTATACCCTGGTATTTTCAGGGTGGGCCTGAGGTTAAATACCTTTTGCAAGGAGGAGGGTCTGGGAAGGGATGTTTAATTGGCTATGGCCTTTAGGTATCTCATTAATATAGAGATCTGTCTTGAGGGTCTGTGGCCTGTAGTCACGCCCTCTACCTTTGGAGGAACCCCTATGTGATTGAAAGGCACAGATTTAGGGCGGTCTGTGGCCTCATGTCAGGAGCCTGGAGTCTGGAAGTGTGGCAAAATGTATGCCATCCCTTAGGATCACCTGGGGTCTCCGGTGATTTCTAGTGGTGCTCAGCCAGAAACTGGGCTGTCCTTCAATCTCATATGTAGGCACTTTTTTTTTTTTTGGTGAACTGTGTAAAGGTTTTCCTTGTGTTATTCAAATGCTGATTTTTCTGCCCTCATATTTTGTTTCAGTCCAGACATGACACTGTGATATTTATGTCAAGAATCTCCTATCTCAAGTTTATGTAAACAATTTTCACCATTTATTCTCTGCCTTCTCAATAAATGCTGATCACCAAATAATTGAGCAGAAGAGAGAACAGGGCAGAAACTTCCTCTAGCCAGGGCAGGGATGGGGGTGGTGGTGAATTAACTCAGATCAGCCATGAGCAGGAGAGGGTCCGATAAGACACCACGGGAAAAGAAAACATCTGAAATCCAAAGATTCAGATCAACAATGATATGGAAGCATCATGGGATCGTGTCAGGGAGGTAGCCATATTAATTTAGAGGATTAATAGAGCAATAACTGCTCAGATATTGAGGTGCACTTTGAAATAAATCTTGGTTTCTCTGCATGGTTATTGGGGACTAGCAAAGGTAAAGGAATGTGGCCATTGGATTAATTTACTATTTACACTTATATTAAAATGATTAATTTTACACACATACATATAGACAGCTGATTTTTGACAAAGGAACTGTAAATACACAATGGAAAAAAGACAGCATCTTCAACAAATGGTCCTGGACAAATTGGATGTCTGCATGTAGAAAAATGCATATATATCCAACATTTATCACCCTGCACAAAATTCAGGTTCAAGTGAATCTGAGACCTCAACATAAAACCAGATACACTAAACCTGGAAGTCGAGAATAGCCTTAAACCCGTTGGCACGGGAAACAACTTCCTGAGCAGCATATGACAGTGCAGACGCTAAGGTTAACAAATAATAAATGGAACCTCATGTAATTAAAAAGCTTCTGTAAGGAAAACGACACTTTCAACTGGACAAAGAAGCATCCTATAGAAAAGGAAAAGATTTTTACTAATTCCACATCCAAAAAAAGAACTTAAGAAATTCCTTTTAAAAAAAACAAATAATCAACTTAAAAATGGGGTACAGAGCTAAACAGATTTCTTAGTAGAGGAAATTCAAATGGCTGAGAAACACTTAAAGACATGTTCAGCATCCGTACTCATCAGGGAAGTGCAAATCCAAACTACTTTGAGGTTCTATCTTACACCTGTCAGAATGGTAAGATCAATAACTCAAGTGTCAGCTCATACTAGTGGGGGTGTGGCGCAAGGGGAACACTCCTCCGTTGCTGGAGGGAGTGAAAACTTGTGCAGCCATTACACAAACAAATATAATGGTTCCTCAAAAAGTTGGGAATCAATCTACCTCAAGACTCAGTTACACCAGTCTTGGCATACACCCAAAGTACACGCCATCCTACCACAAGGACATGTGCTCAACCGTGTTCATAACAGCTTTATTTATAATAGACATGAACTAGAAACATCCTAGATGTTCTTCAACCATTGATGGATAAAGAAAACTGCTTTATTTACACAATGGAGTATAGTAAGAACAATTTAAGCTTATCCTTGACTAGCTTACAAATAAATGAGACTATGGCTAGTTTTTTTGGCTTTGACAATTACTGGGAGTCACCCCTAACTTACCCTTCTAACTGCAGGCCTGGTTACCTCCCCAGCAGATATCTCAGATACTTGCTGTTTCTCCTAGCCATGTGTTCATGTTTCCTTTCTCTTCATGGCGGCTTTCTTCTGCTTTTCCTTCACTCTGTGTGGTCCTCAACCCCGTCTGTCTCTTCTGCTCAGCTATCGGCATCTTTCACCAATCACAATTAACTGGAGGCATGGTCACTAAGTATCTTATGTGCACTCTGTCCTCTTTGGGGTAATCAGTTTAGGGGCCCCCAAAGTAGCATTAGAATACAAGCAGCATTAGGTCAACCCACTACAATGGAGTATTAGTCAGCTGTTAAAAAAATGACATCATGAAATTTACAGGCAAATGGATGGAACTAGAAAAAAATCATCCTGAGTGAGGTAATCCAGACAAATAGAGTATGTATTCACTTATAAGTGGATATTATCCACTAAGTAAATGGTCCTGAGAGGTTGGTAAAGAGGAGGGGTCTAGGAGGACTCACGGGAGGAGGGAGATAGAATAGATTTTATGGGCTAACTGTGGGAAGGTAAGTACAGGAAGGGGGTCTGATGTGGGTGTTGGGGTGGAGAGAGAGTGCAAGGAGACAGATGGCTGGAATTCTGGGGGCCCAGTGCAGGGGAAACCTTCTGGAATCTGAGGGTGATCCTAATGAGGACTCTTAGTAATGGCATATACAGAGTCTCAGCTGGCCATCTCTTGAAGCCAGGCAAGGCTTCCTGCAGTGGGTCTGGGTTCCATTCAATTGAGTTGTTGGCCCATGGAGATCCCCAAACAACCAAGGGCATTGCTAAGACAAAGAGCTGCTTTCGGGAAAACTGACAGTGTGGCCTCGTTGCCAAGGACAACATCCGCACAACTCATCGAACATGGAAAACGGAGCTGGTGTCTATGTGGAGTCTTCACCCATATGTTCTAGTCTCTTTGGTACATGAAGATTCTCTGTAGGCTACCAAAAGAGAAACGTGGACACCAACCAGCCACAAAACTGTTGACCAACAATCTGTCCCATTTGCAAAATATGCTATGGCAATGACGGCATAGAACTTGTGGGACTGGCCAACCAATGTCTGACATGACTTCACACCCAGTCCACAAGAAGAAACCTATACCCAACACTGCTTAAGTAACCAAGAACCAGAGACTATTTAGCCAGTGCCATGGGTAAAACTAAACACTACTGATCTAAAGAAAAAAAAAAAGGTATCAATAAAATGACTCCCAGTGATATTCTGCTATACTTATAGATGACTTTCTTATCCAATCATCAGAGAGGCTTCCTGCAGTAGACGATGGGATCAGATGTGGAGACCTGCAACCAGATGGTATGTGTAGAGAGAGAGTCAAATGGAAGGTCTCCATCAAATCCCTCCATTCAGAATTCAGGGAATCGTGCAGAAGGAGAGGTAGAAAGATTTATGTAAGAGTCAGAGGGCATGGAGGACACCAGGAGAACAAGGCCCTCTGAATCAACTAAGCCTGGCACACGTGAGCTCACAGGGACTAAAGCAGCAAGCACAAGACTTATTTGGGTCTACACCAGAACCTCTGCATAAATACTATAGTTATTATTAGAGATAGTAGCTTAGTAATTTTATGTGACTCTTGACTGTGAGAACAAGTGAATACCTGACTCTTGTGTCTGTCCTTGCGACTCGTCTCCACCTGTTGGGTGGCCGTGTTCAGCTTTGATGTGACAGTTTTTTACTTCACCGTATTAGATTTTATCTTGTCGTGCTTGGTTGTCTGTTGGAACCCTTTTCTAATGAGGGACAGAAAGGAGGTGGGTCTGGAGGAAAGGGAGGTAAGAGAAACTGGGAGGGATGGAGGAAGGGGAAACTGTAATCAGGATATACTGTATGGTAAAAGAGTCTATTTTTAATAAAAGGAACAAAAGAAGAAACGAAAAGAAAAACAGCGCTAGTTTGGGGGACATGGGAAAAGGAAGGAGCTCCCTTCATCCAGCATTCTTTGAAACCTTTCACCGGTTGAACATCCAAAACTCCAATATAATTGGCAACTTCTCCCTGAGTCGTTTTCCTTCCCAACAAACTGAAAAGAAAGCTAGAAATTTCCCGGACCCTCACCTGAAATCTTCTCTGTATAAAAAGGACATTTACAATGCCCTAGTGGCTCCTAGTTTTATGTTCCCTGTTCACAATCAAGGTTCCCTAGAACTACTCTCTAATCACACTTGTCAAAGAAGAGGAGGAAGAGGAGGAGGAGGAAGGGGAAGGGGAAGAGGAGGGGGTGGAAGGGAGAAGGAGAAAGAGGAGAAGGAGAAGGAAGTTTCCTAGCAACCCGTTTAAATGGAACTTGAGAATCACCAAAGGAGAACACTGTGTGTTTACTGCAAAGACACTTAATTGTGAATGTTCTTTGAAAAGCTCATATCCTGCACTTACGTGGTTTGTTCTTTCCTTCAATGCTTTTCTTTTAATTTGGGTGTGTGCAGGTATATTTGTTTGTGAACGTGCAGGTGTGTGTACACACATGTGCTTGTACATGGAGGCAGGAGGTGGACCTTGAGTGTCGTTTCTCAGGAGTCACCTCTCCTGTGTTTAATTTTTTGACACAGGGTCCCTTGCTATGACTGCAGTTTGCTGGGTATGTTCTCCACAGGGATCCCATGTCTCTGCCTCCTCTGCGTTGGAACTCTAACTACCTTGGCCAGCTTTGTACATGGGTGTTGGAGATTGAAGTCAGGTCCTCATGAGGGCACAATATTCACCAAACCACACCCCCAAGCTTCATTTATTTCCATTTTTAGACAAATTAAGTGTGTTTTACATTTGATATGGCCAAGGATCCAGTTTTATCTGAGTCCAGGTTCCTACACAACGAATGGACAGTGTTAGGTGGTTACACACAGGAGTGCAGTGTTGGACCTGTCTCTGTCACCATGGACAGTACCATATCTTCCAGTCTTTGTGAGTTTTTTAAATGGATTTCCATTTCTTTTCCTTTGCATTCCGAAGCTCTTTTTCATTGACCCTAGCATGTTGCAGAGGGTGAGTTGCATTGGATTGGGTGTAGAGTCTCCCCTAGTTTCTGTGCCAACTGTGTGCCTAGTCCTTAGCATAAACAAGGCAAACAGAGCCCATCCTTGCCAAGCCCACTCTCTACAATGGCTTGCCCTTAAGTAATTTTCTAACAGATCAATGTATAGAAAGTATTTTTTTTAAGTTCCCTGCGATATAGGCAAGCTACCATGTTTGGGTATTAGCTGGCTCCTTCGTAAAATTTTTGGAATTGACATTGATGGGCAGCAAGATAAATATGTAACAAAAGATGCTACAACTGGCTTTCAAATGCTTGTTTTTTAAATTGACACATTCATCCCTAAGAGCACTTCTCTCTAGGAAGGGAGGCCATGCTAAGTCAGAAGCCTGCACACTGCTGTTAAGGCAATTGAATTAATAATAAAAACAATTAGCTGAAGGTAGAACTTAGCAATAGAGTGCTGTCCTAGAATGTTCTACGCCCTGGGTTACACTCCCAGGAAATAAGAGAAGAAATAAAATAATTAGTGTGAAAGAGCCTGGGAGGTAAACATCCTTAATTGAAGTTGGTTCTGAGTTTAACTCGATTGTTCTGGTAATGGGTAGGTCTGGGGCAGATAAGGCGGCTGAGTGCGTCCTCAGAGATGAATCTAATGTCCTTTGGTATTTCCCCCTCTTCAGCCTGGCTCCTTTGACCACCCAAAGCTGGGGGTCTCCTGCTAGCCCACCTTCTGCTGTGGGTGATCAAAAAGAAAACCAGTTTGATTGGCTGGGGGTAGTACTGGGTAAGGGGGCGGGGTAGAAGGAGAACAGGTGGGGCCATATTTACCTTTTAGTAAGTACTGTAAGGTACACTGAGATGTGTGGTCTCCATCAAATGGAAACAGCCATGGGAAAAGAAAACTGAGAAAGTAGGCTCATCCCAGAATCTCATAAACACAGGGATAGGGCCCTACTGTGTTTCATTTCATACTGGGGAGGTTTCTAGAGGCTTCCGGATACATCATTTGCATTAAACTCAGAGGTTACTGCATCTACCTTTTCTTATTAAAACTGGCTTATTCTCTTAATGTACTTCAAATGGAAATCTATAATGGGCCCAGGGAAAACTATTAAGGAGAAAGTTTACCCCAGTAGCTCAGGTGCCCACGAATTTTTTGGTGTCTTTCTAACTTCAGGTAGGGCACCCATACTTCCTCTGTCAATTGACAGCCAGCGTAGAGGAGACAGTGAGGATGTGAGGATGTGAGGCTGGTCCATATCCTGTCTCCTCCTGCTGCGCATGTACCTGAGCACACTCTGCTGAATCCACATCCAAGCAAAGAAATAAGTCCAGTAGAGGCTATTTCTAGTCCTTAAATGGGAAACTCCTCCTGAATCTCAGAGAACAAAGATAATTATAAACTCTGAATGCAGCAGATGAATTTCTTCAGTGATGGATGGTGTGTGTGTGTGTATGTGTGTATGTGCATGTGTTTATGTGTGTATGTATATATATATGTATGTGTGTGTGTGTGTATGTGTGTATGGTGTGTGTGAGTGTGTGTGTGTGATTCTTGGGAAGATGCAACTGTAAGATTTTGATTTTAACAGTCCAGCTTGTGAAGAAGTCCTGTGTCCAAAGCAGGGCTGAGATAGATGCTCCTGACCAGAGAACACCCTGATTTCTAGCCACCCCCACATACACATTCCATGCTCTAGCCTTCTTCTACTGATAGTCTAGATGTGGGGGGTGAGCAGAAGACCTACAGGTGCCGTGACTATTTCCTCCATGAAAATGGTACAAAATAAGTATTAAGCCCCTACTGGAGTGAGGCTTATAGATGGAGAAGCGGCCATTCCCTCCATGCACAGAGAGCTCCAGGGCCCCCTTCTCACCACCAACCAGGCTGTTACGGGGTCTTGGACTTGCTGTGAAACTTAATAGATTGGCAAGCCAGGACTGGGGAAATGATACGAAAAAGTGGCTTGTGAGCTTTTCCATTAAAACTACATTATATGGGAAAGTTACTCAGGGGACTGCCAAACTCCACTTTGTCCTCAATTTCAGAGGACAAGCAACCATTTGTATTCCCTCTGTCCGAAATTCAAAACATTTTTATGAAGGGAACATCTAAGACAACAAAATTGCACATGACAATTTGGGGCAGCATTTTCTTGTATTTCTGCTAGTTCTCTGAGTTCTCAGGTAAATTGCAGAGTCATGAAATTACGGGAAATAGAAAAATAGCAGGAATTAGCCTTTCCCTGTAAAGTAAGATTTCAAACGTTCACCACAGTATAAACAAACCAGGCAAGAACTCCCTGAAAGTCTCTGCAGCCCGGATGCTGAAGGTCACAGTCCAGTCTTGAAGACCAAGTTTTAACCAAGAGGCAAGGGTGAGCCCCGTTGCCTTCTCATTGGAATTGCAGGTGTCAGACAAATATGAATTTCTCATCTTATCCTTGCCTTCTGTTCTGATTTGATAGTCTTTTGAGAGTATTATACGATGATGATCTTGTTCAGTAACTTCAAGCTGAGCGACATCAAAGAGGTGTTCTAAAGTGTTTAGTCACTAAAAAGAATTCAGCATAAAGAGATATCCATTATTTGAAGTACAAAAAAACAAATATTTAAGATGTTAACGTTGAATTAAAATGTGACAGAGAGAAAAACTCATTAAATGCTATATGTCTAAAAGTTGATTTGATTACTGAAATTGTAGAAGTCTGAAAGTCACATGTATGTTAACCTTCACACACGGTGACACCAACCTGTATTTCAGCTACTTAGGAGGCTGAGATAGTAGGTTGGACAGTTCTAGTTTGAGATACTTAGGGAGACCCTGTCTCACTAAATAAAAGGGAGCTAGAGATGTATCCCCATGGTAGAACATTTTCCCAGCCTCATGATCTCCACAAAACCTGGGAGTGCTGTCACATGGCTGCAGTCTTAGTACATGGGAGATGGAGGAAGGAAGATCAGAAATTTGAGGTCATTCTGGACTGTGTAGAAAGTTTGAATCACCTTGAGATACATTGAACTCTTTCTCAAAAAAACAAAACAAAGCCCTAGCATGTGTCTTTTGAAGCCCTGCTGCAGTTATGACAAAAAAATCATAGAAAAGTCAAATGTGGAGAAAGCTAGGTGAGGGGTTCAGTGGAACCATCTGTAATAGTAGAACTAAGCTAAAATTAAAAATTCATCCTAAGCCAAATCTTGGATGAGGAAGATGGTTTGGCAGGTAAAAATGCTTGCTGACAAGCCTGATGACCAGAGTTCAACACCAGGGATGGTGGAAAGAAAGATCTAACTTTCACACATGCACACACACACATAAACAAACAAATAAATAGGTATAATCAATTAAATATCTCACCTGTTTAAAATATGCCAAAAAAATCCAGCCATCAGGCAATATAAGCACGCCTTTGAGGGTCTTTTCTATTTTCATCTTTTGCTTTATTCATCAGAGGAGCAGACATTGAACATAGCTTTATATTCAGGCTTTGTGTGTCCTTCCCCTATGAAGAAAGCTCATTCATGAAGTAATGACTAGATTCATCTGTTTTGAGCTGTTTGAAGTCTGTACAACGATTTATTCCCAGACTTAAGCCACTGGAATCAGAGTCACTCTTGTAGGACAGTATCCCAGATACAAGCCAGAATTCTCAACATGATCTCAATGTCACAGCCGTGATGAACAAGTCCTGTATGTGGACAAAGGGCAGAGAGATGGGTGAAGTCTTCACCTACGGATGGGACATCTTATGTCACACCCTTCCCCAACACTGAGGCTACTTCATAGAAGATGGAGCAGAAAGATAGCAAGAGCGATAGGTCAGGAAAGACTTGAACAAGATAGTGTTTACTTAGCTTAGCAGGACCACTAAACTCATAAATTCACAGTAACTGTTGCTGCCTGCACAAGATCAAGCCAGACGATGGACAGACAGCTGATAGCTTCTGAAAGAGAATCAGCTTTCTTTAGGGATGTGTCTCCTGGTGGGTCAGTCATTCCCCAGTGTATACCCACAATCAGGGATATACGGACAGCACAAACTGGACTTGCTGGATTTTTAAAAACAACAAAATACAAAGTTGAGAGACAAGAGGTGAAGGTGGATCTGGGAGGAATTAGGAGATGGAGGTTCCTATGAACAAAACGCCTTGTATGAAATTCTCCAGGAATTAATAAAGATATCCTTTAAAGTCCTGTGTGTTTGACAATGGCAGCCCAGAGCCAGAAAACACTGGTCTTCTCATAGTTGTCCTTGACTTTGAGGTTTCTTTCAACCCTGGTTTTCAGGTAGCTAAGGAAAACATTGTTCTGCCCATGTATTACTGGTAGTACTCAGGTTCAAACACAGATCCTCTCTTCTGCAGTTAGCAAGGATCTTATTCTGTGTGCTAGCATAGTTGAGTGCTCACACTGTAGTAGCTGCTGGCCTGTGTATTAAGTGTCCATCAGAGAACATGTCTAAGAGGCTAAGGTACAAGGACTCTCTGGATAACTATGGCGGTATTATTTTATTTCTCAAGTACCAAGAATGCACTATGTCTTAAAAGCACTTGGTGGTAAGATCCACAGTATAGGGTGACAAGAGAAGATTGGAGGACGGACAGATCTGGGTTTCAATTGCATTTACTTGACCCTGGGTAAGTTACTTGAACCTTCTGAGTCTCCCCTGCCTCATCTGGAAATGAAGCCCTTTTTGTCTCCTGAAGTACCTCTGCCGGGGATGGGAGTGGATGGAAGTGCCCGGTACAATTGCAACATTTTAGTGAGTGGTTTTAAAGATTACTTCCAGGCAGACCGAGAGCTGTGTTACAAGTTTGCACAGGTGCCCGAGCCATGAAGATACAGTGTCTTCCTTTGGAGCATTCAATTTTGCAGGCCAAACACATTTCTGTGAAAAGGAAAAGAAAGAAAGAAAACAAAAAAACCAACTGAACAAACAAAGACTTTTCACAGATAAAGAAAGCAGCGGAGTAGTGTGTTGAGGTCAGGTTGGATTAAGTCACTGTCATCAGTGGTCGCAGTACACGGTGTTAATCAAAGTTTCAAATACTAACTGGGGAGAAAAAAAGCAACAAAGTGTGACCTGTTAATAATCAAACATGAACTTAGGTGACATTGACATCACAGGTTAGTGGTTCT
Source organism: Grammomys surdaster (assembly GCF_004785775.1). Taxonomy (NCBI): domain Eukaryota; kingdom Metazoa; phylum Chordata; class Mammalia; order Rodentia; family Muridae; genus Grammomys; species Grammomys surdaster. Next base: position 15,845,933 of record NW_021604567.1, on the reverse strand, counting down.
GAGACAGTGGTCAAAGGTAGAGACTCAAAAAAAAAAAAATGTTCTAGAATCTACTGATTAGAGGTCCTGAGTGGATATGACGGAAGAGACCTGTGTGCATTTATTCTCTAATCTCGTCAACAAATATGTCTCCAGACCCTTTCACATGTCTGACACCGCCTTAGACAATGCGGTATCACCCCCACATAATACACTAGTGAGGTTACACTTTGTCTCTCCCTTGTGAAGATGTCAGCAGCAAACAGATCGGAAGTCAACAGTAAATAAACCAGAAGTGAGAGGGACTATGAAAATTACCTACAATGAACGTCCTAGGTTAAAGACTTTCTGATATTTAGCCCTCAGTGTGTAACAGAAGTGAGTGCTCCTGGAAAAATGTAACGAGATATTTTCTACCTATGGATCTGGAAGAAATGTGGCCGGATAATGGATAGCACCTACTAAAGAGATTGTTTGAATCTCCCGAATAAATGGGCCCTCCCTGAAGGCTGTACAGTTTGATGGAAACAGCCACGGACCTGAAGTCCAGAAGGATATTTAACATACTGCCTGTTTGACACTTAGAACCAGTTTCCAATGCTATAGCCCTTGAAAGATCAGATAAATCATGGAAATTACCTTCCCTCCCCTTGGTCCTTCACTCTTCTCTCTTGCGTCCTCTTGATCCAAATCACTTTAGCTTAAATTGCTTTTAAAAATTACCCAACGTTCCCTCTTCCTTTCATTACAGAACTGTGGTCCATCAGACTTACTCGGTTTCTAGAAGTTTTTTTTCTGTCTATCCACTTGGTGGGCAGTAGCCGATTAGTGTTCTCTGTCCTCTAGCACACATCAGTATCTGGGCCAGTGAAACTCTGGGCCCAAAACTGAGTTTATGATCAACACTGTATAACTATTGCTTCTTATGGAAAAAGAACTTCACGTCTTTAACAGCTACAGTAAAGCAACAAATATTTTATTGCAATGGTCATTTTCACATAAACACATGAAAATTCAGAATCAATATGCTGTTTTCTCAAATTGATGCTTTAAGCTTTTCAAATTCGCACTAAACATCTGTGGCAACTGTGGCGGTTTAAACGAGAAATGTCCCCCATAGGCTTTGGTATTGAACTACTTGGTCTCTGGGTAGTGTGGTTGCTTGGGGAGGCTCAGGAGATGTGGCCTTGCTGAAGGGGGTGTGGCTTTGCTGAAGGAAGTGTGGCCTTGCTGAAGAAGGTGTATCCTTGGGGGGGTGGAATTTGATCTGAGAGCCTAGTGATACTTCTAGATTACTTTTCTCTGTTTCCTGTTTACTGAGATGATTGGAGGCTGGAGCTTCCTGTTCCTGCCGGCATGTGCTGTACGTTGCATACCTTCCTGCCATGACAGACTCTTCTCGCTCTAGGACCATTAGTCCATCTGCCTTCTATAAGCTGCTTCTTGTCATGGTGTTTTATCACGGCAACGGTGACGGATTGAATGAGAATAGGCCTCTATATGTCCATATGTTTGAATACTTGTTCCCCGGTGAGTGGAAGCGTTTAGGAAGGATTATGAGATGTGGTGTTGTTGGAGAAAGTTTGTCACTAGGGATGGGGAGAGCTCTGAGGTTTCCAAAGCCCTAGGCGGGCCCAGTCTCTGTGCCTTCTGCCAACTGATCAGCCTGTGGCCCGCATCTACTGCTCTGCCACCACGGAAGCTTGCCTGCCTCCAAGCTTTCTACCGTGATGATAACAAATTAACTTTCCCAAACTGTAAGCAACCCCAGTTAAATGCTGTCTTCCTTAAGTTGCCTTGGTCACGGTGCCTCTTCACAGCAACAGAAGAGTAACTAAGACAGCAGTGCAGAGTTTTCTTAAATGTTTGATAACCACGATGAAGGCTTTGGATATATGAAACCAGTTACAATAGGGGATAAAAGTCAGGATTTTAGCCTTCAAAGTAGTCCACCTATAGGTTCCATATTGTGATGGCTAACCCTACCTTGACTAACCACATTCTGTTTCTAATACACGGTAAGGTGGTCAGTGTTGATCGTCAACACGATCTGTAATCACCTAGGAGATAAGCTTTGGGGAAGATGTTGGTTGGGTATCTGCCACCTGTCAATCTAGGAAGAATGGTTATAAAGGAGTTTCTAGACTGGGTTCATAAAAATGAGAAGACCCACCCTATCTGTGGGTAATCCTGTCCCATGACTGGGGTGTTAGAACAAGCAAGGGGTAAGCTCAGCACTATCATTCCCCTGCTTTCTCTGTGGACTGTAGATACAATGTGATTAGTTCTGGTGTTCCTGCCACCAAGTGTCTGCTTTCTGCTGACCATAGATACAATGTAATTAGTTCCTGCCACCAAGCCCCACCTCCTTGATGCGCTGCACCCTCAAACTATGGGGTAAGATAAACCTTTTCTCCCTCAAGTTGCTTCTTGTCAGTTCACAGCAGTGAGAAAAATATGCACGGTCATCTGCTAAGTAGCAAGCTGGGCTAAATTAGGTAGGTAAATGGTCGTCAGACACAAGCAGAAGGGCAAAGTAAGAAGTTTACATGAATATAAGTTCACTTTAAAGGTCAAACATGGCTTAAAATTCCAGGAAGTTGACTTATGGTTCATATGAATATGTCTCCTTGAATACAGTTGTATTTCATCTTATCACAATTAACTTTTCAGCATAGCCGGGTTACGTTTGTGCAAAGGATAATTATTTTAAATGATTAATTTACCAACATGCAACACAAAAGTCTTTAAAAGGTGTAAGGAGCTTTAATGAGAAGAAGGTGCAGGCAACGAGGCTGAACACATAAAAACTAAGATCAATTGTCTCCCCATTACATAATAGCCACTGGTTTCAGGTCAAATACCTAATGTTGCTGTGAGTCACCAAAGCACACACTGAGTTACTGCCTTATATGTGTAATAACACTTTAATTATCTTCTGTCTAATGACTTTGAAGCTGTTGGTTTTCCTTTATGTATAGCATTTGTGTATGTGTGGGGGGGAGATACATACACATGCGCACACACACAGAGGAACACACACACACATGCACAGAGAGAGAGAGAGAGAAAGACACACATGCACACACACACACGGAGGAACACACACACACACACACAGAGGGGTGGGTTCATTAGCTATTTCAAACCATTCCATGCTTGCTGTTTCATTTATAACATCGTGTGTTAAATAGAAAGCTTTCATTTGAAGAACTTCAAGGTCCAGCTGCTAACACCAGCGTGACCATATTCAAAGAGCTCTTCACTAGCAGAACATAGCTGACCCTGTTTCCGGCAACATCGAGTAGGAGACAACACAGTTGGGGTTTGGGTTTTAAGCAAAAAAAAGGAACTTCTTGATATTTGTCAAAACTAGTTGACTTGTTTTGTATGGTACAGTCGTGAGAGCAAGTTCTGCAAGGGTGAGAGGCTGGAGAGTGACTGTGTTGTCTGTTGGAGGTGAAAGGGATGTGGGTATGACAACAGGCCACGAACATCCATGTGTGCTCTGAAAGTGGATAATCGCCTGAGATAAAGGGGTACGTTTCTCAATTTGATACAAAAATGCATTTGATTTTATCTGCTTTCCCTATTTAGAGAGCTATATGTATATATGCTGGACCACTCAGCAAACCAGATGACCAGGAAGGGACAAGCCACTTGCCTGGGCTCAGGTCCTCCAGGGTCAATACATTATATTTTGTCTGTAAATACAGAGCTGAGACCAACAGGGGCTATTTGAGGAAAACAGGGCCCATTTTACCTGCTCTTGACCTTGCAGGCAAACAGATGAAGCAGTCTACTTGACCCAGGCTCCTTTCAGAATTCAAGGATTCCCAGTGACCAATCTCTGCATGAAATCAGTGAAAGGTAGCCAGGCTGCTCTGCTCTGCTCTAGCTGGTAACAGCAGGCTCCGACTCCCCTGCCCCTCTGGGTTGACTGTTTTCACTGTTTGCCAAAGTTCTTGCTCCTGGCTGTGTCTTAGAGAATGTACTTTCTGCAGAAATGCTTCCCTACTCCACCATGAGACACTTGAGGACAGAGCGTGTGCTTCAGGGATGTGTCACATGTGTCTATATACACGGGCATAGAAAATGATGTTCCTGAGATATGACAAGTATCAGTTTTATTTGTCTGGATTAGTGATAATGATCACAGTGATGATTTTTTTAAAAGCTATCAATAGTGTGGGTGCTTGGTAATAAAATTTCATTTATGTCAACCCTGTGAAGTAGGACACCATTCCTATTTTAGAAATGAGCAGGCCAAGGCTGGTATTTCTGCCAAGACCACCTTTGGGGAGGTAACGTGACCAGTGATGGTCAAGTGGTTAGCTTGCCTTTTCCTTCTGAGAGTGCAGTGTGCTTCCCTAGTGGCTTCCAAATTCAGTGTGGTAACTCCACGGAAGTGGTGCCACGTCTCACATCACCGACAAGTTACCAGCTTCCTCTGAGAGTGAAGAGAACTGGAGGGTGCCCTGCCCCGCCTCACTCTGGAGGACTCAGACTGGGATGGCCCAGGACCTCCTCTGCTTAAGCATGTCTGTATGTGTGCACATGTATGCAACTGTGTCTTGTTCTGTGTCAAAGGGATCTCAGCAACCTAAGGAGATCGAAGAAACACTGAAAAACGAAAGAAAATGTGTTTGTAGAACAGGAGGGGAAAGAGGAGAATAAACTAGGAGTGAGGGATCAGGATGTGTAATGAGGCTCAGCGTTCTGTGCACTTATGAACACCGGCCCCAGATTCAGCTTGAATCATTCTGCGTGTTCTAAAAGGAGAGGCATGACGGGCCAGCGTCCTAGCAGCTCAGGAGAGGACCGCTGTGTCTGAGGCCGAGGCTCAGAGAGAATTCACACTAGGTAATGGTTCTCGGTGCAGAGCGGTGGGTCTTGTTCACATTGGTGGTATCAGAGCAGACGCCACTGTCCCACCAGATCCTTCTTCTCTTCAACAACTGAACACAAGGCCATTTCTACCATTTCCGTCTAGGCCAGCATACTGTCTGTTGGTAGCACAAACTTCCTGCAGAAAACAAACAAACAACCACATGATAAGTAAATAAAACTTCTCAGAGCCCAAAGATGAATAACTGGGCCTCTAGTTCCCAGACCTCTACCCTGTCCGTGGCCAGCTAAACGGTTGAGGCCTCTGGCTTCCCCATCCCTTCACCTTCGGGCTGCGCAGGGCTCGTGGGCTGACCTGTGCCCCTTCCTTTCTCCACAGTGGGACTGAAGGCCATGGGATGTTGTGTCAGGAAGAGCACTGCTTCCTGATTCTGTCTTTTTGTTGCCTTGTGATAAGCAAGAGGGTTGGGAGGTGATTTAATGCTAGAACTTACCAGGGTCTCAGGGAGACGCCCCCAGGCCTGAAAGCTTTACTGACTGAATCTTGATTACGGTTACGTACAGTGTTTTATTGAACTAGTTCTATTGAACTGTGGTTTATACCTGGTTTCTTGTTGCTTGTGTGTGTGTGTGTGTGTGTGTCTGTCTGTGTATGTGTATATGTGCTTGTGTCTGTGTGCCTCTGTGTGTATGTGTGTGTATGTGTGTCTGTGTGTGTATATGTATGTGTTTGTGTTTCTGTGTATGTGTGTTTATGTGTGTCTATGTGTATCTGTGTGTATATGTATGTGTATTCATGTGAGTGCTGTGTGTGTCTGTGTGTATATGTGTGTGTGGGAGAGTCTATGTGTGTCTATCTTTGTATGTATGTATGTATGTATGTATGTATGTTTGTATGTATGTGTATGTCTGTGTTTCTCTGTCTCTCTGTGTGTGCCTCTGTGTGTGTGTGTATGTGTGTGTGTACATATCTGGATGCCAGAAAACAATATCCAATATCATTACCCAGGTGCCATCTATCAATTTTTGGGGCCCCCTTTGGATCTTTATCAGCATATGTTAACTGTGTAAAGTAAGGGATTTTATTGTGACATTTCTCTACATGTGTGTGTATAATGCATTTCAGTCAGATTCACTACCTCTATGACATTTTTCTAAGTTTGGTTTTGTTATTTTTAAATAAATTTGCTCCTTGAAAGTTTCACACATGAGTATAATGTATTTCAATCACTCCGTCTCTCCAACACCTCAGTTTACTGTTTCTTTGAGACAGGGTCTCTCTGTGGCCTGGAACTCTCCGGGCAGGCTAGGCTCACTGGCCTGTAAGCCCCAGGGATCTTCCTGTTCCACCTCCCAGCTCGTGCTGTCAGACAAGCTCCTGCAAATGGAACTCCTGTCTCTATGCTTGCAGGACAAGCTCACTATCAATGCATCTCTCTCCCCAGAGCCTGGCTCCAGCTGCAGCGTGGTGCAGAGCGGGTTGAGCATGGGACCAGCACAAGTGTCTGGAGCACAAGACAAGGGTTTGAGTACTCCATTGTCTGTCATTTGTTCCTACTTATATATTTATTTACCTCCCAAATGCTGCTTCTCAGTCCCTCCCTCACAGAGTTTCTCCCCCACCCCTCCCCTTCTCCTCTGAGAGGACGGATCCCTCCCCAGGTATACACACACACACACACACACACACCCCAAGTCTGTGAGGAATTTTAACCCCTCAGTTTCAGAGGAGCTGTAACCTTAAAGGATGAAATGTTCAAAGAAACAAGGAGTCTAGCCCAGTGCTTCTCAACCTTGCTAATGCTGCCATGCCTTCCACAAAATTATTCTCACTGCTGCTTCATAACTGTGATTTTGCTCCTGACACTAATTGTAATAACTGCTATGAATTGTGAATACCTGCATTTTCTGGTGGTATTAGGCAACCCCTGTGAAAGGGTCATTTGATCCCCCTCCCCAGAGGGGTCAAGACCCACAGGTTGAGAAACACCAGCCTATGCACTGGCAGAGTAGGTACTCAAAAGACACATTTGAAAGAAGAACAGAAAGGTTAACTTCCCCTCTCAGCCCTTTACAGTGGCTAGCACTCAGAAGGTCACATGTGCAGGAGGGACGGAGGCCACCACAGGGAAATGTTTGCCTGACGCTTCAGCATGCTTGGACTCCTGTTTAGAGCTCTGAGGATGGAAAGGAGAAAGGACTGGAATCATCGGACAAAACTCAGCGCTGTGGAAGAGGAAGTGGCCGGGTGCACCTGTCCTGTTCCGTGGCCCGATGTTCAAGCCCTGACTCTCTTCAATTGTGATGTTTCATAACGAAAATTATAGCTCAGGTTACTCCTATTAAGTTATTAACTTTTATACTTTAAAATTATAGAATAAATGCAGCCTTTAAACAAGCTAAACCACAGTGTTGTACTTCAAAGCTGCTCTCTGGGAAAAGCCACACCGAGGCTCGTTTTCATTAGTTTTATATACCCCAAACTTTTATAAACAGTTTAATAATATAACTTACAAGCCGAAACCAAACGACTAAGTACATTGTAAAAAAAGGAGGCAGCTCGGAAACCAGCGCACACACATGTGCAAGGACATGGTTCATTTACAACAGTCAGAACCATTGACCCAGACTTCAAATTGATATTTTTCACTTTGTGTCAGACTAAACATAAATTAAAATTTGATTTTCTGGGGTAGTAATCAACTGGGCTTTTCTTTCTTTAAAATGTGCTTTAATGTAATAAATGCAAACAAGGCAAAGGAGTTGGAACTATCTCTAACACAAGCAGATATTTCAATGTTTTCCAACTATTCTTGATAATTTTATTTATAGAAATTTCAGAAAATATAGAAAGGTAGGATTTTTTTCTGAGAATAATTTATAAGCTGCTGAGGATAGTTTTTCAAAGAGTTTAAACATATTCTTTTTAAAAAATGTCTTAGCAATGAAGAGCACTTGTTGCTGTTTCAGAAGACCAGGGTGCAATTCCTAGCACCCAGATGGTGGCTCAGAAACATCTGTCACTCCAATGCCAGGGGCTTCTACAGCTTCTTGTGACTGTAATGGGCACCAGGCATCCACATGATGCATAGACATACACACTGGCAACACACACACACCACACACATACACACACACACATCACACACACACCACACACATACACACATACACCACACACACCACACACACACACATGCACACACACACCATAGACACACACATGCATACACACACCACACACACACATGCACACACACCACACACCACACACACACATGTACACACATACCACACACACACATACACACACACACTCACACACACACCACATACACACCACACACACACCACACACATACTCACACATACCACACACATACTTACACACACCACATACACACACACCACACTCACACACATGCACACATACCACACACCACACACACACATGCACACACACCATACACATCACACACCACACACACAGTTTCCCCCTTGTATCTCCAATTTGAGCCGTGCCTGTGTCATTTGTTCAGTTTTCGTTGGTTTTCAGGGGTTTTCAACCCGTGTACTTCTCTTGAGTAATTTGTATTTTTAATTTGTATTTTAATTTGTATTTGTATTGCATTTTTAATGCTTTTTATCAAGCCCTTTCTTTCATTGACTGGTATTTTATCGGTAGCTGTTTCTTGCTCTTTCTCTGAATGTCTGAGCCTTGCACAAAGTGTGCCACATGTAATTTGGTGGCCCTGCAAGCTTATTCGTGGTGACAGATGTATATGAGCATCTGACAGGGTTTTCTATACCATCTAACCTTCCCAGCATTCCTTTGGAGGAAGAAGGCTATGGCTTCAGCATTGCAGCTGGGGAAACGGAAAGTCTAAGAAACTGAGTTTCTTAGTTGAACATTTTCAGTGTTGTTTAGGCCAGGTCAGTAGGACTCCATGAAAGATTTATGCAGGGTGTGAGAAGGGGGGTCTCTAAGAATGACTCCCTGAGAGAGGGAACTTGTAGAGCCCACCTCCAGAAAAAAGACAGGGCATCAAGTGAGGGATGGAGTTGCCATCCCACAGTCAAAACTCTGACTCAGAATTGTTCCTGTCTGAAGGAGAACAGCCTGAGGAAAAGGAGGTTCAGTGACAGGCCCAAATTGGGATCCAGCTCAAGGGGAAGCTCCAAGGCCTGACACTGTTACTGAGACTATGGAGAGCTCACAAAAAGGGACCTAGCATGGCTGCCCTCTGAAAGACCCAACAAGCAACTGAAAGAGTCAGATGCAGATATTTGCACCCAACCAATGGACAGAAGCTGGGGACCCCTGTGACTGAATTAGAGAAAAGTTAGAAGAAGCTGAGGGGGAGGGTGACCCTGTAGGAGGACCAGCAGTCTCAACTAACCTGGACCCCGGAGATCTCTCAGACACTGGATCACCAACCAGGAAGAGTATACACCAGCTGATATGAGGCCCCCAACACGTATACAGCAAAGGACTGCCTGGTCTGAACTCAGTGAGAGAGAATGTACCTAACTCTAGAGAGACTTGGGGCCCCAGGGAGTGGGGAAGTCTGGTGTGTATGTGGGGGATATCCTCTTAGAGATGGGGGTTGGGGAGGAGGAGATGTAGGATATGGAACAGAGAGTGGACTGGGAGGGGAATAAAGTCTGGACTGTAAAAAAAGATTAAAGAATAAACAAGCAAACAAACAAAAAAAGAATGAGCTCCTGATTTGGGGCTTGAATTGCTAGGATTATGTAATTGCCTAACTTTAAATAAATTGCCGAGAGGGATCAAAATACAAAGAAAGATTTTTGAACTGGAGTCCTACTTGAAAAATCTTAAAAAACTGATAAAGACAACAGTCTGCTTGTAAGTGAATTAACATAATAAAATCTGTATATCTTGTTTGCTTTGAGTGTCCGAGAGTCATGAATAAGATGATGTGAACAGTGTAACAAAAGCCTTCCCTGTTCTAGAGTGAGAGGCTGTATGTGGGAAATGCCACAGCGTAGCCTGTGGCGTCTCCTTTGAGTGGTAGGAGGGCAAGATCGTATCTATTCTGTGAACAAGAGAATATCACACCTGCCAGCATCTAATAGCATCCTTCGTGGTGCATGGAGAATCACAAATGGAGGATAGTGACAAAGACTTAATGGGTGTGGTGAAGCAGTGATTCGGGACAGGAAATGACCCGCTTATGTTTTCGCTAAAATGAAGAGAAAATGACTTCAGTGCTAACTCTAGGACCTGAATCCCAGTGGCTGACTGTTCCCAAGGTCGCAGGCCTCACCTCTGAGCTCAGGGCATGTGGGGGTCTGGGATGGGGAGTGGAGGTGGGGGGTAGGTGAGTGGTGGGGGTGGAGGGGTCTCACTAACCCTTCTCAGAGCTTACTAACGAATCAAGGGCCTTGCGTTCGCTAGACTACCACCCCCATCAGTGTAATTATGTTTCTTTAATGTTTTATGTCGCAGAAGTTTGCTTGTAAACAGCTGTGTATTAAATGCTGTGATTAATTTAATAGTACTTTGACTGCATTCTGTTTAAGGGCGTGCTCCCTCCAGGCGTCTCTAGAAGCCAGGCTAAGGGGCCTGCATGCAGAGGTGAACCCCACAGACCCTCTCCCAGTGGATGAAACGAGGCACAGCCTTAAAGTGCAACTTCAAATGCTCATCAGAGACCCAGTCTCGTTCTGTTTTCTTTCAAGCTTCATCACAAACAGGCTCTCCTCGGCTGACAGAAGGCAAACTACAGGCCAACTGTCAAGAGAAGGCCTATCTCGACATATTGACCCCAAAAAAAGGGTCACACTGGAAAATCTGGGAATCCCACAAAGACAAAGGACATTTGCTTTCCCTTCCCAGTGATGGCAGAGGGCATCTCCAGTTCTCCTGTGGCCCTTGAGGCAGTGGGAATAAATATTTCCTGTTCTCAGCCCCGCCAGTGTATGCTACTGCTTCAGAGAAAATGGAGGCCAAAGATAAGTTGAGTTTAATGTCTCCTGAAAACTTCAGTGCAGAGCCTCTGCAGAAGTTGGCAGACTGCACACCAGTAGAGCCGGGTCCCTGGGGTGGCATGTTCAAGGAGGAATTGCTAGAAGGAAATTCTCATGACTGTCTGAATTCAATAGATCTGCCAGCCATTTCTCAGGTTTATCTCTCCCGCCAGTCAGCCCATCACTATCCCTGAATCTGCCCCTTGATGAAATCTATTTGGTGCTATATGTTTCTGCCTAAGGAGAAAGTCTGATTTAAATACCCATCTTCCTGTAAATCACAATATCTTCATTTTTATGGAGTCCATGGTGCCTATTTATAGTCTGAAGTTTGAAATAAATTCCCACACTTAAGAATGGGCTGTCTAGTGTGTAAAATCTATCTGGTGGCAGTGCCACTCACAAATGGCAGGAGGGAGGAGGAGCCGTGCTCATGGCTTCTTTTGAGCAAAACTAGAAAATAAGTCTTGGGTTTGGTCTTTGCTTTTGTAGGCCTTAACTTTTGAGATTCTAACAAATGAGGCTCCAAAACCTGAAGCCTATCTAATGAGTAGCCATTTACCTGTGTGTGAATGCAGTCAACACCTCCTGCCTCCCAGGAACCTCCAGTGTACCAAAATAGAAAATCCCTCAAGGTGACTTCAAAGTAAATCCCTAAACATCTGAGGATAACCTTGAACTCTCAAGTGCAGGGATTAAAGGCATGTGGCATCATGTCTAGTTTGGTTGACTCTAGAGATTGTATCTAGAACTTTCTGTATGGTAGGCAGGCACTCTGCTAATTAAGCCAAGACCAAGAATCATTATTCTTTGAGTGTGAACATAAGCTTATGAATGTGTGAAGGTGTGTGTGCACGGGCGTGTGGAGGCCAGAGAGCATCCTAAATCACTCTCCTTCTTATTATTCTTTTCTTAAAAGTTTGCTACATTTATTTAGGGATGTGCTCTCCTGCACATGTGTGTGAGTCTGCATGTGTGTGCATTGCATGTGAACATGGTATGTGTGATGTCAGAGGCCAATTTATAGGAGTCAGTTCTCCCTACCACGTGGCTATCACAGATCAAATTTAGGTTTTCAGACTTGATGGCCGTTTCTTTTACTTGCTGAGGCACCTCACTGGTCTTCCTCACTCTTATTTTATGAGACAAGGTCTCTCACGGAACCTGGAGCATGCAGGTTAGCTAGGTCTGCTGGTCAGCAAACCCCAGTAGTACCAGGATTTCAGACCCTGCCATCCAGCCTGGTGTTACATGGGCACTATTCTGAACTCAGGTCCTTGAACCTTTGTGCTTATTCAGCAAGTATTTCACCACCTGGGTCTCCTTGGCCCAGAGAAACCCACTTAATAGAACAGGATTTTTTTTTTTTTTTTTTTACTGTTCTCTGCTTCTTCTAGACTCTTTTGTCTTTTGCAGGCCTAAGGTAGACACTGTGTCTGTGGAACATGTAAAGTTATTAAACTAAATCAGTTAGAGTCACAGTTTTGGTTACAAAGATGGCTTTAATAAAAATATTACCATATGGTTATTAAAACAAGAGCCATAAAAGCCAGCTCACCCCCGGTATTCAGTTTGATTCATGCACATCACAGCATGAAATAAATTCTCCAAATGTAACATCAATGAAAAATGAGTCATGTTGCATTTTAAACACAATGCTTTAAAGTTCTTTCGCCAACTGGCACCTGAAAAGACCAGTGAACACTTTTGCAATGCTCTTATACATTGGCACATAATAGTGTAGTCGGAGACAGAGGTAAAGTCAATCAATTACAGATGCAAAGACAGCCTGCCTACTGGAATCCATTCTTCACCAAAATGTATGTAGTTTGAGCTGAAGTTGAAAGTCCCTAAGTCAGTTTCAGACTAACTACTGTAGAGTCCACGAGGCAGTTTCAGAGGGCCAATAAGTCTGTGGACTTATTGATATTCTACTTTTCCTGAAGCTCCCTGGAATATGGGAAGAGTAATATTTAATTTTTAAATAACTTAATGAAAAGTTAATCACAGTAATTAAAAATATAATCAATGCAGGTTTGAAAATAAATAGCCGCTAAAACCTCCTGTCTTCACTCCAGCTCACCCAAATGACTGCCACTGGCAAGCTGTGTGTGCTTCTGTGTGCTTCTGCGTGTTTCAGATATTCCCTGCAATAAGGGAATGGCAGTGAAAACTTAAATACCTAAGAGTTTGAGCCTGGGGAGATAGCTCAGAGGTTAAGAGCCCTTGTTGTTCTTGCAGAGGACCCAGGTTCAGTTCCCAGCACCCACATTAGACTACAATCACCTGTAACTCCAGTTCCAGGGGACCCTGAAGGCACCAACACACATGATCCAAGGTCACACACATACACATAAAATAAACACATTTTAAAAAATCAAAGGGTATTAAGTGAGAAGTAACACATTCCATTTCAGCACTTTGCATCTAAGCCCCTCTTGCCAAGGAAACCCTCCAGAGTCGTTTATAATTTCATGTATATACAGTGCATACATCTGATACAGTGTATTCTACCCAGAGGTCTCCTAGGCTCACCACGCCTTAGGCTAAAGCCACTGCCTGAGAACTGTGGCACCTGTCTTCTGCCTCTTTTCTGCCAATCTCAGAGGTTTGTTCCCAGTTAAAATGGTTAGTTTTTAGCAATGGAAACAATATACCTAGTCCAAGTCTCTCTCTCTCTCTCTCTCTCTCTCTCTCTCTCTCTCTCTCTCTCACACACACACACACACACACACACACACACACACACACACACCCTTCACACTTTTGAGCTGGAGGTGATTATGAGTCGTGACCTCCTACCCTGTGGGTGGGGTGATCAGAGCCCTGGGCAATTTTCTGCCTCTCCTCTACGGTGAGTACCAGAAGTGCCCACCGTTTTGAGTACAAGAAAACTGCACTCAAAAAAGAAATCTCAAAAAAAAAAAAGTCTCCTAATGTTCCCCTAAGTTCATGATTTTGTGTTGGTTGGCGTTTGTAGCTGTGCTGGGCTGTGGGCTGGACAGGTTTAAATGTTCCTAAAGTGAGTTTTTTGTTTGTTTGTTTGTTTGTTTGTTTGTTGTTTTTTAAAACTATCCTTAAACCCGAGTTTTTCTCTAAGCTTCATCTTAAAGTTGAGAGCCACAACCGATGTCATTGTGCCCCCTTCAGTCAGGTTTTACAGTTCAGCCACCGTAGTTCAGGACTCTCCCTCATCTTCAGGCTCCTTCTCATGGGACATATTTGCTTGCAATCGCAACAGCGCCTTTGAAAGTTTTGCAGTGATCCTGGTTCGTGGGGTATCGTCTGTGGTTGGTTGTTCTTTTCTGTGATTCGTTATGTGCTGTTGAATGTCCAGTGGTTTCTGGATGCTTCTGTGCATAGATACTGGTTGGCATCCCAGATCATCTCTTCCTCCTGGCTCAAGGCTATACTTTACTTCCCAGCCAAATGGCGGGTAACGGTTCCCCCCAAGGTAATGAGTCCCTTCTAGGAGAATTGCTTTTAAAGTTTTTCAGCTCAGCTCCTCGATCCTGCCATCCTGTTTTCCTGCATTATATTTTCTTTTTGAGATTTTTTTTTTGAGTGTAATTTTCTTTCACAGTTTCCCGTGACCCTGCACAACATGGGTGATGACTTTCCTTCCCACCTAAGGGACTCCATGAGACAAGCCACCCACAGGGTGCTCGGCTGCTGGATGCTAAGACGGATTTGTATATTTCTTAAGTCCCTGAATAATTATTAGGCAACTCCTAGCCTACTCCCCTACTTTCTTCACATCGTGTCTTGATCAAAAGACTTCTAGATGCGTGAGTCCGGGGTTAGGATTTCCCCGAAAAGAAAGATCACTGTGAGGGATGGGTGTGCCTTTTGGGACCCTTGGCAAGAAAGAGGCAAATATCACTTTGGGGTTTTTTGTTTGTGTGTTTGTTTGTCTTTATTTTGAGAAAGGGTCTCACTGTATAGTCTTGGCTGGCTTAGAACTCTACATAGATCAGGCTGGCTTCAAACTCGCAGCAATCCACCAGCCTGCAACAACCTAGTGCTGGGGTTAAAGGCTTGAGCCACTAATAGCGTTTTATTAACTTCTAGTGCCCAGTATCTCCTAAAGCAGCCATTAAACTTTAATCTAAGAGTAAAGAAGCTGCCTACGTTTTTTTTTTTTTTCAGGGAACAGTAAACCTAAAGGAAGAAAGACACACACAGAAATCATTCTTTGAAATTCCACTCCTCTTTCTGCCCGGTTCCCACTCACTTCTGTTTTGGATACTGAGCTATGTATCTCGAGTCTTTCTCAAGAGACGCCTCCATCTGACCACTTGCTGTGGTTCCGTCTGCTTCCGGCCTTCCAGAAATCCTTCCGCTCCGCTTCTCTCAAGCTCAGTCAGCCATTCTCACAGTCACATTAGGGGCGAGCGAAAGTAAATGAAGTTTAGTGCGTCATCTAGAAAGCAGAGCTGGTGACGGTTAGCGTGTCGTCTGAGAGTCAGAGTTCATTTTCAGAGATGAAGATTCTGTGGAGAAGTCGGCATTCACACTCTGGTCTCGAGGCAATCTCGGGCACAGGGTTTTACAAGTTCCTCCAAGCGCCTGTGCATATGGACGGATGCTGTCACTTCACTGGAATATTCACCTTCCCAGTTTCAAGCCTACTGTGCATGTGCTGGAAGCTCCCTTCTTCGAGGGCTGCCCCTCTCCAAATATTCTGACTGATCTGTAAGGGATTACATGTTTTCTTGAATCAGAGTATCTTTCCTTCCTCCCTCCCTCCCTCCCTCCCTCCCTCCCTTCCTTCCTTCCTTTCTCTCCTCTCCTGCCTTTCTCCACCTTTCTTTCCTTCCTTCCTCCCTCCCTTCTGCCCACCCACTCACCTGCCTTTTCTTCTTCAAGCTGGCATTCTGATCAAATGATGCTACTGCTGCCTGAGCTCCTAAAGCGAGACCGTGACCCCTCTCGACTGGTCCAATGGTACCATCTCCACTGCCCCTCAAAGGGAGACACTTTTCCCCTCATACTGGCTCCTGATGATTCCAGTAACACGCCTCAGTTACTCAGTCTGAAGGGATCTCGCCTCACGGCAGTTACAGATCTAGCATTTTGCATCCGGCCTGGAATACTTCTCTCTGATAGATGACTGGGTACTTCTGAGTGAGCCACCATCTTGGTGTGGACTTCCTTAAGTCCCACCAAGAGCGAGATAATTCCTTGATCTTTGCAGTGCTGCCACTGCCTGGTGATCCCTGAGGGTGGGAAAGGGAAGACACTGCTTTTTCTGCTGGGCTCTGCTAGACAGACAGAGGGAGGATGAGGTGGGTTTACAGTGGTTGACTTGGTATGAGGTGAAGGATTTACTGAAACCACCTCAGCTCACATGAACAATGGTTCACCTATGGCAGCAACATACACACACACACACACACACACACACACACAGCCCAAAACCTGCAGCTCAGTCTCCCTTTCCTTACATATAAACTAGCTTCTGACTCCACTTTTTTCCCCAGCCTTTGGGTTTAAATGTCTGACACTAGCTCCAGGTAGGTGTATCCCTAACCCCCTGATTGTATAATCTTAGTCTCACAGATCATTAAATGCAAATTCCATTCTAGAAGAAGGCAGTAAAACTCAGGTTATTTGTAGAAACCAAGGCTGGAAGGGAGGATCTCTTTTTCCAGAAATCACTATGGTTTCTCTTATTATCATCTGGATATTGCCAATTTTCCCTGACTCTCTGTAATAATTGAACCACAAAGTAACTCTCGAATACCAGGAGAGCCCACTAGTAGCTGGATAGAAAGAGCCTATTATATAAAGTGTTCCCACCTGGGCTACAAGCAGGGCCGTGTCTGGAATCTAAACCCATTCATGAATAAATTTCCCTCTTGGAGACAATTCTCCCTCTGTGGTTTTAAGAGAAGGTGCTGGGTGAACTCCTTTGGAAGTCGGGCAGTGTAGCTTCGTTTTCATCCTCTAAAGTGGCTGAAGACCCATCCCGACAGACCACTTGGCCCAAGGTCAGCTGGTCTTCCTGGGACATTTCATTTCCAGGTTACACTCACTTTCCTATGACAGTGAGAGTAGAGGTAGAGCCACATAGACGTGACCTCTAACCCTGGCTTGGCGATGCTCACTCACAACATCGAGACTCTGACTCGGCTGCTCTGCTCCTCAGTCTATTCATCAGGAAAAGGATGGCTGTAGGCCAGTTCAGTTGTTTTATGTTGTTTTCAGCTGTAAAAAACTCTTTCCTTGAACCAGAATAGACCGGTAAAGGCCAAGAACTCAGAGTGAAGTGGATACAGGGGCTCTGGGCAGGCCTGCTCTCCCTTGCCTAAACCTTACAGAAGTCCTGGTGGAACCCTGGGAACTCTCAAGGTGTAGGGAACACACCTGGGAAAGCACTGTTTGAGGGCACCATTGGGGTTCCTATAAATTTTAACAGTCTATGATCTCAAGTAATAGTGAAAAATCTGTTCCAACAGTGTCTCACTGGATTCAATGCTAAAGTACTCCATGGTTCTGTTAGATCCTCCCAAACATGGTGTGCACAGAACTTTAGAGTTAGAATGACCTACTAGAGATGCCAGACTGTGCTCTGGGAACAGGACATGAATCCAGCTTCCAACTTCAGCACCTGCCTATTCCTTCTGTGTACGTACTGGTGTGGCTACAAATGTGGACAATGGAATGCTAGCCTATTTTGAAGAGTAAGGTTATAAATAAACTTATAAAATTGTCACGGCAGCAATGTATGGCAGGCTCAGTTCCCTTAAGGTATGAAGAGATTCAGTGAGAACTGTCTCTCCATTTTTCAGGACACAAGTCTCAGTCCAGCTCAGGCCGGCCTAGAACTCACCGAGTAGCTCATGTGAGCTTTGAACTCATGGTGATTATCCTCTCTCGGCTTTTGAGTGCAAGGATGATAAATACAAGCCGTCAAATTCTCTTTGACTTGTATTTCCTCAAAACAAGAGAGTCGTAGGGCTTGAGTTGGTTTTGTGCCAACATCTTTCGACAAACATAACGTATGATTTCCAGGGAGGAGAGAGAGCTGACTGAGTGTCAGGGCCAGGCTGGAAGCTGCGCCCATGGGAACTTGATGACTTCCTTGGACACTTGTGCAGAGTGACTTCCTTTTTCCTAACAATAAAAGCCTGTGACCCATACAGAGAAATCCTGAGGAATCTATCTATTCCCTGTAACACAGAGGAAGGCTAAAGAGAAAGAGCTTTCAGCGGTAGAGGGGGGAATTGACTTTACACATTCTTAAAAGGGTAGATTGGAAAAAGACCCCAATTCCCAATGTATTTATAGAAACCACACCCCACATTCAAAGAGTTCGCAGATTACTGCCCTAATGAATAAAATAGGTTTAAGGAATTAAAGCCACTCTCCGAAAGCCTGCTTCTCCAACTCATGGGTCAGCATAAAAAATACAGTGTTTAAAATTCACAACAAGTTCTTGCTTTGGAAACCCTCCTGACATTTCCATATCTACTCCAAGAGAAGGCAAGAGGACTGCTGGGGTTGTGGAGGCAACTGAATTAGGTGGCCTCAAGCCATGACCAATGGATAGAATTAATAGTCAGTTCCTAATACATGGAAGATGTCTAACATTGACCTTTCATGCCAGCTTAGAGCCTTTTCCTTCTCATTTCTGAAGGTCAATATCAAATTGAGTAGCAGACATTTTAAGAATACCAATGGGACCAGTGAGATGGCTCAGCAGGTAGAGCCTCACAACCTGCATTGGACCACCAGGACCACATGGCACAAGGGGAGAACCACCTCTCACAAACTATCTTCTGAGCTCAGCATGTATATAGGCCATAGCACAGAGCACATGTATGCAAGGATGTGTGTGCGCGTGCATGCACGCGCACACACACACACACACACACACACTTGCACATAAATACACATAAATGCCTAAATGTCATTTTAAAACAAAATTAAGAGAGGAACACAGGATCTACATATATGGCCACACAATGCACATCTCACAACTGACCAAGACACATGACAATTCACATCACACTACGACAAACTTTCCACTCTGCATATTTAGAACTTCCTCAGGCCAGTCAGTCAGCCACTGATGACCCGGCAGATGCAGAGGGCCCAGCCACAAATCCTGCAGTCTCACCCAATCTTGACTCCATATTTGCTGCTGCCATTACAGATAATGAGCTTTCTTCCTCCTGTTTGAAAACTTTTATTTAAAAAACACACAGTGTCCTCGGTAACCTTCCAAAGCACCATGCTTACTGAACTAAAGCCTTCTTTTCCCCTTCTGAATAGAAAGGCCTCCTGCCCACACCTCATGCAGCTAGGGATTTGAGTGCAATAGACAGTTTCAAAGACTCTTCGACTTAACAATCAGTGCATTAGGCTGAGATGCTCAAGCAAATGCAGGCAGCAACAGAGGGCTTTGCAGCACGGTGGCGAGGCCTCCCCCCCCCTTACCTGGATTTGCAGAAGGATGAATGAGTATTAGCAGCATGTTCTTTCAACCCCCGAGTTTACCTTGATCTTCCTGACAAATGCAAATTGACATCATATCCACATCGCCGTGGTGTTTATTACCACGGTCGTGATGTGAGGCCTCTCCCACTGTGGAGAGTGTGAGGGGGACGCAGATGACAGGAAAGACACACTGTTGTGTGGGGAATATGCATAAACAGACAAGAAGAATGGACAGACGTGTTCATAATAGAAACCCAAAGTCCTCATTTTGTCCCGATTGTCTCCCCTTCCCTTTTAAACAACCTTCCTTTATTGTAGCTATCAATACAAAGTTCTTTCTGGTAAAATGAAGTGCATTCAGGCTGTCTGAAAAAAAGCTTTTAAAGTTGATCTGTCCTCACACAAAGGACAGGCAGCGGCGGGTGCAGTCGGTTGGGGGAGCAAAGTTGGCCACTGTTCATTACTCATGGCTCGACACTCCAGCCTCCGTATCATTTTGTAAAGAATCAGATAAGCCTTCTCCGTGATAAACAACTGAAATAATTTTTCTTAGCTGTCAGTTCCCTTTCTCCCCTTCCCTGCCTGTTCTCACACTCTTTCCCCGCTTGTGAAAGCAGCCAGGCGCAGCCCTTTGGTCTGATAAATGGGCTCCTTTCAACGGGTGGCAGGCTTCGGGAGAAAGAGATAATCCCGGATAATGTGGACACAGTTTTCATTTCATGTCACCCAATTAAACTGCAATTATCCGGAGTGCCACAGCAGAAAAACTGGAGAGAATGGCCCGGGAATGAGGCTAGCTGATCCCTGGGATTCTTTACACCACGCACATTAGCCTAGATTTGTCCTTTCTGGATAATAAGGTGCGGGCCTGAGAGCGCTCGTGCGTGCACGCGTGCACACACACAAACACATAATACATGTACACACACATGCACACACATGCACAGACACACACAGACATATATTTACATACACACACATGCACACACACACATGCACACACATACATGCACACACACAGACACACACAGAGACACACATACACGCACATGCAAACACACTCACGATCGTGCTCGCACAAGTGCATATTGCCGCAATCTGTGGTTGATGGGAGATGCTTGGAAATCCTGTGAGAAACAGAAGTCCTGTTAACAGGATCAGCACTCAAAGTCAAGGGCAGCCTGGCATGGAACTCCCATCCCACCTGACCGTCTTTAACACCTTGGTCAGCAGACAGGTCCTGGTGGGGGTTCTTCAACACTCTATGAAATACCATCCTCAGATCCTATCTCCACTAGCAAGAGAGGGCAGTGAGGACAGCTCTGGAGTTACAAACGTGTTTAGTAAATCATGCAGAAACAAATTAACCCAAAGCTTGAATAGATACAAAGTTTCAGTGCCCAGCTGGCTCATCAACTGGGAGGTTTTCCCCTTCATTTAAAGGTGATGCTATCCAGCCCTGCGAAGGACTCCAGCTATGCAGAAAGAAACAGATAAAGGAGATCTTACTGGTCTAAAGTTCTCAGATACTCCGACCCTAGAAAACAGTGGATTTCTTAGAGAGAAACGAGAGGAAACACAAACCTGAAGGGGAGGCCTTAGTGGAAATGATTACAGCCATATTCATAAGTGCGGTTGAGGGAAGATGAATAATGGTAGAATTTATTGAGGGCAGAACCAATACAATAGGATGAATGAAACTGACCTTTGAATATGACATGGTCAGAACACAGCAAGATAAAACGCAGCTGATCCCAAACTCACAAACTCCAAAATTGCATTTTCATCACAGACAACATAAATCTTTGAATTTATGAGTATCTCCTCAAATAAACGGTGCAACTTTCCCAGCTGGTACACTTTGTGATGAATCAAGTACTTTAATCTCCTAAAATTAGTCTCCGGTGTGCTGTTTGGCTCTCTAGCTCTTCTTTCTTCCTCTTTTTGAGATGGATCCCACCGTAATCTGGTTGAGAATAGCATTTATGGCTCCTATAGGTGACAGATGGACAGAGTCACTCAAAGTTGGCTTTGACCAGAAAATTTCACTCAAGTGTTGCTGTCAACAAGCCTAGAGTCCCTGTGGGCATCAGCAGGTGATCAGGGATGGTAACATCCATCCTTAGGTAATCTGTCTGACTCTCTCTCATCTGGAGCTATAGGTGCTACTGTAGTCCACATCTTCAAACAAACAAGGTAGAGCACATTGTCCAAGTCACACAGTAAACATGAAAGAAAACAATCCGGGGAGATCTTGAGATGAATTTGAAAATTGGTTCATTCTTCAGCAATCCTAAGTGTAATAATAACCACTGTGATGATGATGCTAACGACACAAGGCAGCTGTATGTACCTTTCATCTAAGCTCAAAGCACTAGACAGTAATGGCCTGGGATAGGAGCCCATCCTTGGTAGCTTTATGGGAGAATCCACACAATTACAATGCCATAATGATACTATGATAACATTAATAATACCTTGTGTTTACACAATGTCTATCTCTGGGAAACCTGAGCAGCTGAGAGATGCTCATGTAATTAAACACCAAGTCCCAGGCATGCTGGTCTGGGGCAGGCATTTTCCAGTTAAATGCTATTTAGGGAATGATGGGAACCCTGACATCGCCCACCTCCCTTCCTGCTAGGTATTTGTGAATATAAAGGACAAAGATTGGCCAGATGTAAATCTCCAACTACAAGGAAGAACAATGTTAATAACACAACATAATAATACCACTTAGATCTCTGCTCATCTGATAGACTTGTCTTTCAAATGACGGGTTTAACTCATATCCTGTCCCTTTTCCTTGAGAGATTTTCACACAGCTCCGCCAGTGAAAAGAAGTTGCTGGAGGAGACACAGTCTTCAGTGTGGTTCCTTCAGTGGCTGCTAAGACACAATTTCAGCTTTTCTGGGGTTGGCTCTCTAAACATTTGACAGGGATATTTTAGAAAACCTTTGGTCATCTGAAGTGGGTTTAAAAAACATACCTTTGGCTTTGAGAGGAAGTAAAAGCCTTTTTTTTTTTTTAATAGCAATGGGACTAGGCTAGTCCCACTAGTTCAACACGGGAAGATCTCGGAGCAAATAAAACAACTAAATGAAAAGAAACTCCCTTAAAATAAAATTCCTGATATAGATTAATTCAGTGTGGGCAGAGTTACACAGGATCTCCTTCCATGGACTACTAGATACTCAAGGAAATACTTTAATTTTACAACAATCCCAAATAGTCAGTGACAGGCACAGCATTTTCATGGGCTATGATCATGTTACTGACTTGTTCTCTTAGTTTTCATCCTACGAGGAGATAAAGGGCAAAGGTCAAATCTGTAAAGGGCAAGGGTCAAATCTGTCTTTATTCATTCTTTATATATATATAAATAATATATTAATATATATTATATATAATATATTATATATTATATATATTGAATACACACATATATTATAAATATATATATTCAAGTTAACTTGTAGTGTGTGATTAATACATAGTAAACACTAAATAAATACTTCATATTGAATACATGAATGAAGAAGTTGAAACACAGTGACATGGATGGAGACTAGAGTTTTCCATTAGAAAGTCTGGGCTCAAATCAAGACTGCACCATTTTCTAGGTTTACACATCAAAGAAATGACCCAAGCTCTTGAGATCTCAGCCTCACTCACATCTGCATGGTGGTAGTAGCATCCTTCATACGATCCTGGGTATTAACTGGACACCATGCAGGTAAATGTGTTAGCCTAAATCCTCGATAACCAACATTACATGATAGTTGGACCCATCTTTAAGGTCAGTGGCTACCTCCGCCATGCACAGCGTTGGCCGTCCTCCACCACTATGCTTGCCACTAGAAATCTCCCTGTTACCCAGAAATGGTGTCCCTTCTGGGGCTGTGGCCAACTGCCCTGGGTTAAAGACAGACACAAAGAAAGACTCAAACACAAAGAAAGCCTACTCCAGGTAGCTGGCATTGTGTGCAAGGGTTTCCGTTTTGACACCGCCAGCGATCTTTGGGGAACTTCTGAGGTCTTCTCTAGGCTATCTTAGTTCTCTCCACATTAAGGCTCAGCTAGGGAGGCAGGGGAGAAGCTTCTACTACTCTCTTTGCTCATCATGAGCTCCGTATTTACCCTCGCTCTAATATGGCTATCATAGAATCTTTCTCTAAGGTCAATTGAAGGATGAAACAAGGAATGCTAGGTAGGTCGTAGCTCCTGGAAAACCACTGTGTGCCCTGGCTGTAGTGGGTAGAGGTGGGTCTCTCTGTCCCCCCACCCCGTCTCACCTCCCCCTAACTAAAGCTCTTGGGGAACCACATGAGCTGTGGCGCAGAAGGAGGTCCTAGGAGACCCGAATGCAGATGAGGCAGGATGTCTGCTTTGTCGGTTTGGGGCATCCTGGGCAGTTTTCCAAAGCCTGTACAGCAGTTTAACAATTCCACTCCCAGCTGAGGCTGTGAGCTGGTTGGAACCGGTAAGGAGATTGGTTTGCAAAAGAATGTGAGCTGCTGCCAGGGACGGACTGGTTGGGGGCTGCGCGGGAGGCTTGGTCTCCTCTGCTATTCCACAGGGTTCAGAGGAAGCAGGGCTCTTGCTCAGCTCTTAAAGCTGCCTGATAGGTGACGTGTTAACCTCTCCAGGTGTCATTTCCTCACCTTCCCACAAGCTGCAACAGGATCACATCGTGTACAAGCACTTAGGACCAGTGCCCACTGCAGCTGCTCTTCCTGGGCAACGTTTGTAACAGACAAGGGAGGACTGCCCTACGTGCCACCGACAACAGGTCACTGATACTTGCACAGCTGTACAAATGAGGAGCGTGTCTATAACCTGCTGGAGAGTGGGCTGGGCTTTAAGACGCGGCTAAGGGTTGCATTTGACACACAGGCTTACATGTGTTTGCTCAAGCAAGGAAGGGACAAAACATGACAGAGGTGGAAAGCAAGAGTGGTGAGGAGGCAGCACTGAGGTCCTGGATTCTTGCTAAGAGATCCTTTGGAACTCACGTTGCGGTTCCCATTCTCAGACGGAAGTTCACAGGATGATACTCTTGGCTACTGTGTTTCATTTATCTTCATCCGTCAAGGATGGAGAGATGGCTGGGTGGGGGAGGGGGGCACTCATGGCGCAAACCTCTCCATTCATCAAACGTTCAGTCTCGAAAACGTACGACCTCACTGACTTAACATATTAGTTGAGACTTTGTGACACACACACATACAACTAACCAATATTGGCTGGGAAAGTGTGAATCTAAAATTTGCTTTTCAATCTGCAGGTGGATTTATTTAGTTGCCAAGGAAACAGTAAAATGTCTGGGAGGGCTCACTTTAAGCAACTTTTTTTCTTATTTTTTTAAATTGGATACTTTATTTATTTACATTTCAGATGTTATCCCTTTTCCCCATCCCCCCATCCCATCCCTCCTCCTCCTGCTTCTATGAGAGTGTGCTCCCACTCACCCACCAACTCCCACCTCCCTGCCCTAAAATTCCCCCACAATGGGACATCCAGCCTTCATGAGACCAAGGACCTCCTCTCCCACAGATGCCTGGAGCCATGGGTCCCTCCCTAATGTGCTCCCAGGCTGGAGGTTTAGACCCTGGGAGCTCTGGTTTGTTGGTATTGTTGCTCTCTCCATGGGGCCACAAACCCCTTCAGCTCCTTCAGTGTTCTAACTCCTCCTTCAGGAACCCCATGATCAGTTAAATGATTACACTTATTAGAGATGCAAATGTAAGCCACCTGGACACTGTCGTGCAAAGAAAGACATTATAGGCTTTGATCTTTCCCACTGATAAAGTGTCCAAGATTCCTTCTTAGGAAGGTGGCAGAAGAAACAATGTTTACTAACTCCCTAACGCTTTGGGGGAGGGGCAGCTTATTCTTCGCTGGCAGAGGACTGAGTTGGACCTGGTACCCCAGTGCAGTGTATGTCTCTTGGCAGCAATAGCTGAAAGAGTGGGTGTAAATTACGTTTTAGCTTTAAGACTAGATGAAAGGTAGCTTTGGCCCAGGCCTTAAGTGTCAGAGGGTGGCTAGGGTCCAGATCCCTGGTGGGAAAGGACTCTTGAGAACTGGTACTGCAGAAGTGAGTCATGATGCAGGGATGCCTGTCTAACTGCTGTCACAGTGGCCCTGGCAGACCTGTCACACGCAGCCACTCGGTTTGATCCATACTAAATGGGTGATATGTGTCACCACCAAGTGAGCAAAAAATACACAATAATTAGATGAAAGAAGGATGGATAGATAGATAGATAGATAGATAGATAGATAGATAGATAGACAATAGATAGGTGACAGATTGATGATAGAAGATAGACAATAGATGATAGATGATAGATAAATAAATAAATAGATAATAGATAGATGATAGATGGATGATACATACATACATAGATGATAGATAGATGGATGATAGATAGATAGGTAGATAGATAGACGATAGTGTTTTGGGGAACAGATAATTTGGATTTCTGCATACTAATTTAACTTTTAGAATATGAAAAATGATATTTTGACAGTGCATTTTTATTTGGGGGAAATATTAACACTCCTGTTTAATTGTCTAAGTAGGTTCGTTGGATGGCAAGTGTAGCCAACCCTTCTTTGTACAGAGACAATGTAAACCAATGTAAATACAAAGTTACACTTGCTAATGTCTGTTTTTTGCAGTTGAATTTCAGTAGTGACTCCCAACAGGTTTAATCATTCACATACACCTTTCAATTAAAAATGTGATTTACTTTGAAAGCTATTAAGTTATGCTAAATCGTGACATTGAACTTTGATAAAGTGTATATTTATCAAACTGTTCATCTTTTGTCAGTTTTTATGTCTGTCACATGTCAGGATAAGCAATGTGGGAAAGTCTATGGGAAAAATCAACTTACAATATACAAACAAAAGGATAGACTTAGAATAATAACTTTTTATCAACTCTAAATTAATGAATAAATCTAGACAACAGCCATCACTGGTTAGTAATATTACAAAGAGAAAGGTCAGACAGGATGGCTGCCCAAAGAAAACACGGTCGTTATTTGAAGTAGTCCTGATGTAATTAGCATGGTATAACCAAGCTTATATAGTTAGCGTGGTATAATCAATACAGCTCCCAGAACTAGTTTAACACATAAAGCGTGATAACTACCTCCATAGCATCATTTGACAAATGTCAGGCTGTAGAAAAGTCTACCAGTAAGCCATCCACTTTATGCTCATGTGTGGGCAAAAATAGGAAGGGATCCCAAAATCAGATGGAAGAGAAACAAAGAGATTAGAAGAAACTTCAAAAACATTAATTGGAATATATGATCTAAATTGAATCCTGTTTTAAGTAAACAAATTGCCAATACAAACGATTATCAGAGACCTTTGAAGACTGAGTGGGCAATTTATGATATTTAAATAAATAACTGTAATGATTTCAATGCAATATTTTAATTGCTCATCTTTTAGAAAAATATATCTAAATATTCATTAAATAAAATATGTAGGGTTTGCTGTAAAATATTTGAAGCAGATGGGCAGAGGGAAAGGCGTGTAAGCCTGGGTGTCCATTCAAGGAATATGATAGTGTGCTGTTGTCAGTTATGAATGCAATGGGTTGGGGTCTAAGCAGGTCAAGGGCTTTCCTTGACATGCCTGGTGTATGAAACACATTTGGCCAGAAGTTGACAGTAGGGATTCATTATGTTATTTTACATATTTTTTTAATTTTTACAAGTTTAAAACAAACTTATAAATAAAATAAAAGGTTTCTTTTTCTTTCTTTTTCTTTTTTTCTTTCTTTTCTTTTTTTTGTTTTGTTTGTTTTTGTTTTTCGAGACAGGGTTTCTCTGTGTAGCCCTGGCTGTCCTGGAACACACTCTGTAGACCAGGCTAGCCTTGAACTCAGAAATCTGCCTGCCTCTGCCTCCCAAATCCTGGGATTAAAGGTGTGTGCCACCACTGCCCGGCAGATTTCTTAAGACAGAATACGACCCAGAAACTAGAAGACAAGTACACACAAAAGCCTGTCTTACAAAATAAATGATATTAGAGGAAAAGGCATGTTTTATCTATAGTCTTAAGTACTTATATTAAAGGGAAAGTAAAGAAGAAAGAGAGAGGGAAGTGAAGGGAGGTGGAGGGAGGACATAAAGAGAGAAGGAAAAGGAAATTACAAGTGTGGATGTCTAACTAAAGTTGAAAAAATCATATTGGAGTTATCTTTTCCCCAAATAAGAAGAAAATAAGTAGTACAGAGCAAAAAAATTAATAATAATAAAAAAGAATTAAGAAAGCCAAAGGTTGATTCACTGGAAATATTAAGTTGACAAAATTTCTGGTGAATTTGTTCAAGAAAAGTCAGAGAAAATACCAATAAATGTGACGTTAGAACCAAAAATTGAGGCAGCATAGCAATAAATGTAAGAATTTGAAGAGAAACAAGAGAATATTGAGGACAATTTATGTTCATGTTTTTGAAAACTTAGATATAATAGCATATACATCTGAAAACTATAGCAAAAGGGGAACACAATGAAAACAGAGCATGCCAAATGACCTATTAACTACTGAAGAGTAGAACTCGGTAACAATGCTTCTTAAAAACATGATACACACACACACACACACACACACACACACACACACACGCATGCTCACTCATGCTACAGCATACCTGTGGAGGTTAGAGGACAACTTGTCCAAAATCAGTCCTCTGGGGCTAAAGACACAGATGGCCCAGTGGTTAAGAGCACTAGCTGTTCTAAGGCCCTGAGTTCAATTGCTAGCAACCACATGGTGTCTCACAACCATCTGTAATAGGATCTGATGCCCTCTTCTGGTGTTCAGTCATACATGTGGACAGAACACCCGCATACATAAAATACATTAATAAGTAAACCTTTTAAAAGATCCATTCTCTCTTCCCACGTTGTTTCTGATTCAGTGCCTCTCTTTGACTTGTGTTCCATATACAGGTTTCCAGCCAGTCCTCCTGGTCCCCTTCCATTTGGCCCTAGGAGTAGGGGTCTGGAATTACAAGGGCCAGAGCATCCGGCTCTTTTAGTGGGTTCTGGGGACAACCTCAGGTCTTCAAGGTTGTGTGTCAAGTGCTTTTGCCCACTAAGCCCTCTCTGGCCCCACATACTCCTGCAGAAGAATGGTGTGGGTAGGAATGTGGTTGGGGGGCTTCTCTAAGGCTTCTAATAGGGCATAGCAATTAAAATAAAATACAAGAGTATATTATTTCTTAATTACAGTCTCTTGTCTGTTTTTCTATTTGGCTATTTGCTTTATTGTTTGTTTTAAGATCTAAATATTCTAGATACTAAGGTTTTCTCTTTTTCAAAAGTAGGAAAAGAAAGAAATAATAAAACTGAAGGAATAGCCTAGAAACAGACTCATGTGTACATGAAAACCAGATTTTTGTAGCACAGGTAAGGGAGAAGAGGAAGAAAATACACAATAAATATAAATTATCTCACCAATGGAAAATGGGCAGCTATTCTGTTATGCCCGTCCACACACTTAAATATAAAAGTTTCTAAATTGGTATACATTTAAAAATCAAGAAATTCTCACTTAAATTATAGAGAAAATGAAAACATAACCCACCAGAGAGATGGGGTAGGAATTATTTACAGCACACTTATCAAAAAAATTTAATTATAAAGAAAACAGTCAAATAGACTAAAACTAGACAAATGATAACAGCAATAGTTTTATAAAACGGGCAGTGTGGTGCTGGATTTGTAACTGCTTCACTGTGATTTTATGAATGAGAGAAGTCGGGATGAAGAGAGGCCTGAGCTCTAGGTCGCTAGGGATCATGGGAAAGTGCGGGGAGAGCTGACAAGCGCAGAGAAACAGGGCAGGATGAAAAGTAGACCACGATACCATGGTAACGACGGTAAAGATGATCTCAAGGAGGATTCACACAATCAACTGAGTGATGAAGGGAAATGAATTCAAGACCCAGATTTTAAAAAAAGGCAGCAATATCGATGATAAATTCAGAAAGGAAATCAAGATTTGAAATAGACTGAGAGACAAACATCCTGTCTCTAACAAATGCTAGAAATCTTTGGTTGTACCTAGTTCATAAAGCAAGGCCAATGAGACATACAAGGACAGGTCAGTAAGGTCCCATAACACTGGAAGGCTTCAAGACCACATTGTCACTAAGAGACAAATCATCTAGATTAAAAATCAGCAAAAAGCAAAAAATTAAACTACAACATGGGGCTGGACATGGCGCTCATACCTTTAATCCCAGGAGGCAGAGGCAGGAGGATGTCTGTGAGTTTAAGGTCAGCCTGGTCTACAAAAATGAGTTCTAGAACAGCCAGGGCTGTTAGCCAGAGAAACCCTCACACACACACACACACACACACATACAAGTTAAACATGGATCACACACACCTCAAAGGAAATAAGAAAACATAAAGCCATAAAGCCATCTTTGTGTACGACTCCATTGCTGCACTAGTACCTGTAGTGATGTAGGATGCTGGTAGGTCTATGTACAGTTAGTATTTAACTTCCGTGACTGACTGATTTAAAAATCTTGTATCAGAGGCTCTGAGTCAGGGTTGGGTGTGTGTTTTTAAGTCGTGATAGACCTCATGAACTGTAAGCTTAGATTCAAATACAAAATTGTAGAAGTGCACCGTCTCTGACACCCGAATGTCTGGCTGGCCCGTCGTGTGTAAGAAAGAAAGTGAGTGCAAACCTGAGGATGTCAGCTCCTGCTGACCATCTGCACCTCAGATCCTCAAAGGCAGACTTTCCTCTTTTGAAGTTTGAATAGATTGCTTTAAAATGGCTGGCAGGATGGCTCAGTGGTTAAGAACACTCACTGCTCTTCTAGAGGTCCTGGGTTCAATTCCCAGCAATCACATGGTCCATGTTCTTTCTTTTTCTGTACCTCAGATAGTTCTTGCTTTTTCTTTTTAGTTTTAATTTCATCCTTGAGACAACCTCTCACTGTGTAGTCCCATAAGGCCTCAAACTTGCAATCCTCCTGTCTCAGACTCCCAAGTGCTGAGATCACAAGTGTTTCCCGACATTCCTGGCCCTCCTGCTTTCTTCTCTTCTTTTCCTTCCCATGTGTTCTTAGTCCCACCTGGCTGCAAGGCCACCTGGCTTCCCACATTTTCTAATTCTTGGTTGTCTGTAAAGACAAGAGACAGAGGATGCGACCTTATTCATTCACAGGATTTTACCACTACTGCTCCAGGGAAGCAGAAAGAAGGACAAAGTTAGCAAAATATGAGAGGGGATCTTACCGTGCACACTTTCTACCTGCAAAGAAAAAGAACTATATTGCAACAAAACTTAGGGCATTGGGCAAAATCATACATGGTGGAGATGTTTGCACACCAGATGTGGCTTGATGTGTGCACGCATAGAGTAACAACCCCGGGCCTGAGCTATTTGCTCTTTTGTTCTGTGGTAGAACTGTGCCGTCTCTAACAGCAGCCCCACAAACACCTGTAGAGGTCGTTGAGTTCGACCCTAGCTTTCTATGCTTTGTGGAGGGAAGCCTTGAAGCCACACAGATGGAGATCTGTCCGTGCTTTGACTTCTGCATGCGCCAATCTTCCCATCAACAGTAGATCAGCCAATGACCAGGTGAGACGATTCAGCATGGGTCATTCAATTTCTTATTCTTATTGACCATGACAATCTCCCTTTAATGCCTTGCCATCCTATCTAATCTTTAACGCTATTAATCCATTTCTTTTCCGATTAGCCTCCTTTTGATCTATCTTTTACAGATAAACGGAGTCATCAGCAGCTATTTCCTGCCAGTCAGCCTTGTTCTGTGTCTGACCCAAAGAAGTCTGAGATTTTCTATCTTAGCCTATCTCCCTGATCTTGGTTTTTTGTTGATCTAACTTTCTTATCATGTCAAGTGTTAATCTTCTTTTAGTGATTGCCAAGCTAAAGTGCTTTAGACCAAAATGAATACCCTGACCTGTCATTTCAAAGTCCACACGCAGCCTAAGGCCTGCTAGTCCTGTGGACACAGTTCTACTTAAAATGGAAAGAACACGAGCAGAGGAGCTTCCAGGGTCACATAAGTCTTATAATCCTTAGAAAGAATGTGTGTGTGTGTGTGTGTGTGTGTGTGTGTATGTGTGTGTGTGTGTAAATAATGCCTAGCTATTTCATTCAGGGATCTACAGATAATCAATCCAAACTGGGCATGAGAGATTTTGACAGTTGATATCTATCAGGAGCTTACAATAAATTAGATGTTTTCCTAATCACTCTATGTAGATTTATTTAATTTAATCTTATGTGTTATGGGCAATCTCTGCCCCTATTCATCTCTGGAAACATGGAAGAACAGAGCAGTCAATCTACTTGCTCAGACCAGGAGTGAGTAACTGTGGCTCTGTGACTTGTAAATTAGTCACAATATCCAATATCCTAATGTCACCTCTTCTACTGGGCTTTCGTGAGTAAGACTTCAGCTTGTGTTTGGAAAGAGAACCTTTGGAGACCATGACCTCCAGACCCCAGAACAGACCACAGTCTTAGACTCTGATAAATGCGTGTGACAGGATTGGCTCAGTGTGCTGTGGTTCACTGTTGTACCATCCAACCCAGGACACACAGGACCTGTAGGAACTGGCGCTACAAAGCAAACCTTCTCTTTCCCATTGGAGTTGATTTCCCTAAGAACTCATCAGAGGCGGCTTCTGCAAAGTCTGCAGACAATGACTGCATTAGCCCCTTGCCTGCCATAGATGATTGTTTCCAAATCAAAGCCAGAGTGGGGAATTCTGCCCATTTCTTTTCTTTTGAGTACTGTCTCTTCAGATATGATGTCATCCTGTTTATCTGTCTCTCCCATGAGCACCTGCTCTGTTCTTCCAGCACACTTCCTTCTTTATCTGTTGAATGGCACCAACACCTATACCTTACAGAAGCCAGAAGCTTTTATACCAAGTGTCAGACCACACCCTAAGCCTATAAACTTGACTAAAATAGTATTTGAATCCATTGTCTGCCTTGTAGTCTCACTATTCTTTGACCAGTTCAAGCAGGGGTCACGTCTATGCTGAATCACACCCATGGCCTCTGAACTCGCTCTCCACCTCCATAGTTTCTGGGTTCAGCACATCTTCCTCATACCCCTGGACGCCTTTGGAGTTGGGAATTTTACCATGTCAGTATTCTGCTTAATCAACATGTTGCACAAATTTCGTGTGGCACATGACTTCCGTCACAGTCTAGCTATGAGATGTATTTTTAAAGACTTATTTATTTTTATGTGTATGAGCGTTCTGCCTGTGTGTATGTTTGTGCACTATGTATGTGCCTGGTGCCCTCGGAGACCACAAGAGGGCATTGGGTCTGCTGAGTTACAGATGGTTGTGAATCACAGTATGGATGCTGGGAACTGAACCTGCACACCTTCCAGTACTCCTCCCAGGAAACACTGGTCACCTCTGCTGTTCTCATTTCACTGTTCGATACAGCATCCGGCACATGGTATCACCATAGGGTCTCCTCCCTCACATCTAAACTATGTAAACATCACAAAGGAAGGGACCACGTCTTTTTGGATATGACATCCTTACCCACTGAGCAGGAGACTTGTTATTTAGAAAGTACAAAACTTGTATTTGTTTCAAGTTCTGATTTGAATATGAAATATCCCCCATGGGACCGTGTACCAAAAGCTTTGTATCCAACTCTTGCTGCTATTTTGGAAGATGCTGGAAACTTTAGGAGATGGGGTCTAACTGGAGGAAATGGATCTCCTTTCTGTCCACCAGGAAGTGAGGAAGTGAGGAAGCTCCTTCACCACAAGCTTGTGCTATTCTGCCAAGCACATGGAAGCCATGCATCAATGGACTGAACCCTCTGAAAGAGTAAGCCAGCCAAGACAAACATCTCCTCTCATTGTTCTCTTGGGGATTGTAGTCACAGTGCCACAGAACTGACTGATACACTCAAAATATGAATAAAGATAATGGCATCTAATTTCAGGGAGAATTCTCTCTCTCCCTTTCCCTCTCCTCCTCCCCTCCCCCTCCCCCTCTCCTCCCCCTGCCCCTCCCTTTCCCCCTCCCTCTCCCTCTCCCTTTTCTTCTTCTTCTCCTTTTCTCTCTCTCTCTCCCTCCTTGTCCTCCTCTCTCTCCTCTCTCTCCGTCCCTATCTCTCTATATCTGTCTCTCACTGTCCATCTCCCTCCCTCCTCCTCATATATGTATGTGTGTGTGTGTGTGTATTTGTGTATATACATGTGTGTATATTTAAGTATATATGTGTGTGTATGATATCACGTATATTACACATGATTAACAATTAAGTACTTGATGGGGCAGGTGGCAAGCCAAAAATTTATAGACTTTGGATCAAACATCTGCTTTAAAATCCCAGCATTGGAGTACATCCATCTGACAGATGGCCAGTGGTCAGTCACTGTCACATCAATTTATTTTGAATGGATAAAGAATAAAAACAAGGCACGTGCACATATCAGTTAACCAAGTGTCCCAATGTGCCCTTCCCCCGGCCTTGAGCAGGCCTGAGAGACCTTGTTTACCACAACAGACCAAGTGATAGGATCTAGGTGGAGTTACCCACCTTGGCTGCACGGAACTTAGAAGAACTGCCCCTGGGCCTCCCTTGAGACATCTCCAGCCGAGACCCTGACCAAGAACGGATTATCCCACCCATCTCTCCCAGCTGAAACTAGGAAGGGTTCGGGAGGGGTCTTTCCCTTTAAATTGAAAGCTGAACACTAAAGCATTGAGCCTTGATCAAAGAACTTTGTCTTGGCTTCATCTCTTTTCGCCCTCCGTCCTCCTTTCATTCCCAGTCCCCTTTCAGGTGAACCCCGTTGATTTGTGGCTGCAGGCGGCTACATCCCAAGCCCTAATGGATGACCCAAAGCCTTTACTGCTCCTAAAATCCTACTGCTGTAGTTAGACTTGACCCAGGGCTCTCTAGACAGCCTCTTGAGAATGGAAACCACTGGTTGGTTAAGCAGGTAGCAAAGATTAAAATGGCTACAATTCACTCTACCAACATTCCTCCTACATCCTGGCCTGTCGGAACAAAGTGTCCTGGATCCAGGAATTTCCCTCTAATGAAAACATGGTGGCCCTGCTGTGGAGAGATGCTGTTTATCACAGCTCCTGCACAGGCAGAGTCAAATGATTACGTTCATCAGTTCTAGAGCCAGGCAGCCTGGGCTCAGGCTGAGTAAACATAGGGGTATGTTTCAAATTATTTCTCAATTTTATCATGTATCAAATAGGGTTAAACACATCCCCATAAAGTTGTAAGGACAAAATAAACCATAGATACTTGTTACAGTAAATGCTCACTTAATATTACCTAGCGTGAGAGTGACTTAGTGATCTGGTTTACTTTCTAGTGCTGTGATAAAAACTATGACCAAAAGCAGTTTTGGGAGGAAAGGGTGTATTTGGCTTCTGAGCTCTGGTCTCAGTCCATCAGTAAAGGAAGTCAGAGGAGGAGACAGGAACCATGGAGGAGCACTGCTTCCTGCTCTCTCCTTTTTGCTCATCCAGCGTGCCTTTTTAGACAACCCAGAATCACTGGCCCAAGGGTGAGTGGCACTGCCCCAGTAGACTGGGACATCCTGCATCAATCATTCACCGAAACCGTGTTTCACAGACTTGCCTATAGTTGCCTACAGGACAGTCTCATTGGGACACTTTTTCATTTGGAGTTCTCTTTCTTCCAGAGGACTGTTGTTTGTGTCAAAACAAAACAAAAACAAAACCCAAAAAACTAAATAGTATACTGTCTTAGGGTTTTACTGCTGAGAACAGACACCATGACTAAGGCACACATTTAATTGGGGCTGGCTTACAGGTTCAGAGGTTCAGTCCATTATCATCAAGGCAGGAGCATGGCAGCATCCAGGCAGGCATGGTACAGGAGGAACTGATGGTTCTATATCTTCATCTGAAGGCTGCTAGCAGAATACTGGCTTCCAGGAAGTTAGGATGAGGGTCTTAAAGTCCACACCCACAGTGACAAACCTACTCCAACAAAGCCACACCTACTCCACAAGGCCAAAACCTCTAAAAGTCACTCCACGGGCTGAACATATACAAACCATCACATATGCTAAGTAATTTATTGTCTAGTTTTGAGAGTAAAAGACATGTTGTTAAGTGTGAGAAGGTGTTAGATTAAAGTGAGATTTTTCGGTCTAACCCAGATGCTGCCTGTGTGTTCATAAGCTTTCTACCATTGTAACAAGATACTTACTGAAAAACAACTTTAAAAGAGGAAGAATTTATTTTGGCCGTGGCCAGGTGACTCCGTTGCTTTTTAGACACAGGAAGACAACCTGACAGGAAGCATGGAGCAGAGCAAAGCTGCTCACCTAAGAGAGAACTGGGTCAGGGTCCCACTATGTACTCTGAGGACACTTCCCAGTGAGCTCTATCTCCGACTGGACCTGCTTGCTAAAGTTCCATCACCTCCCAGTCATGTCTCCAGCCGAGAAGCAAGCATCATCTCACTCACACAGTTCTTAGGGATGGTTACGATCTCAACACAGCACATGCTGGCTGAGGCGATGCTGGTGAGGACCTTGAGGTGAGGACCACAAGGTTCTTCTGGGTGAGCCAGAAGTTGTTTTCCTCAGTGTTATGAACATCACGGCTCCTGACAAGACAGCTCTATTCCAAGTTCACAATTCAGACAGGAGTCTTCTTGTCCCCCTCTCTTGTCCCCATTATTTCTTACCAAGAATCACCAACCATCGGCTTTCCACCAAGCCAAGGGGAAACACAAGCCTTTTCCTTCTCAAAGCCCAAGCAGAAATGATGTTATCCATGAGATGTTCAGTAGATCGCCTCTCGGCCTATTCCGGGAGCCGCATTTAATAAATTGTGTCCTGTAGCTCACGAAGCAAGATGTCTGAACTTTAGTTTGGCCTCCGGGCACCTTCTTTTTCTTCTTTGTCTGCTTTTCTTTTTGAAAGGAAAAAAACTACGATGAGAAACCAAACATAGAGGGAAATTCCCAGCCACAGGCTGAAACTTGCCGCAACCCATTTTATTCAGCTTGGAACCTGGTAGAAACACTTCAAGAAAACCAGCAGCCTCCCTTTGTACTATGATTTAGTCAACACCTACCGCTGTCTGTGCAGGACAGAGAGCTAGGATAGTTCAAGTTGCCTGTGGAGTTTGAAATACAAATGGCACATTTGTAAAACAGCAGGAAACTGTGGGGAATTACGCTGAGAATGGACTTGCCCTCCTAGAATTAAAGGAACAGGAGAAACAGTAACTGTCAAGCAGCTGAGAGGACCAGATGACAGAAGAGCCCCAGCCTCCTAAGAGGCTCCTGTTGGCTTACCTAGCACTTAGCAATCCTGCCTGTCCAATCACACAGGAAGTCACGATTTTTAAATAGGTGACAATGTGAGTTGAGCTAGTTGCTACTATTTACTTTCTAGACTTTTCTCCATTCAGGAAATGTGGTGGGAGGAGAAACGACTCTCAAAATTCAGCCCACACTGTAAGGTCACGTTGTCCCGGCACATCAAGAAAAAAACACCCACTTGGAACATGACCCAACGTTCTTACATTTTAACAGGATAAAAATTACAAATCTATTGGTTTTCCAAATAAAAACCAATAGAAGTTCTCTTGGATGAATAACTCCCAACACTGGCAGAGAATGCAAGGGTGCTTCTGCAAGGCCCTCGCCTGGCAGCTACTCCTTGGCATTTACCACTTGGCATCCTCAACCAACCACATAGTATTGCTTAATTAAAGTGCTTCTTTTAATAGATCAATAGGCCTGCTTTTAGGAGCTGCCACAATGACACCTATGCTTTTATACGGAGTGGTTGGAGAAGAGTCAGGAGGAGGATGTACCGGGACTCGCTAAGCTCAGTAAAAACCACATGATACGACATGCTGTTTAGGGTCCTGGTACATGGAATTCAAACCTCTGCTGTTTGAAACGGGAAGAAAAACCCCAGCCAATTCAGACTGATGACCTGGCTCTTGTTTCTGGAGTGGGCGGGGTTTATGTGAGGCCTTTTCCTGCCGCTCCTGCTCAGCGTGAACCCCCAGGCTTGGGGCCTTCCTGGGCTGCCGCCAAGAGACTCTGGAGAGGCCAAGGCAGGGTATGAGAAGGTAGTCCGGGAAGAGGGATAAGGCTTCGTGTGCCTTTCCGCTCTCTGAGGACCCTCGTGTACATCCCGCTCTCTCTTTTCTACTGTTTCCTAGGAAATGCATCTCAAGCAAGAACACAATGGCCCCTGAGAACCTGAACCCAAACTACGGACTCTGCCTCAAGAGAAAAAGAACACAAATTTGAAACTCTGAAGAAAGTTTTAGTAGACTGGAGAATCTTTCAAAACTTTTTCAGACCCTGAATTACAAACTTTCCCTTAACTTGTCTCCAGAGAACAAGGGGAAATGACAACTGTCGTTTGCAGGGATGCTGAGAAGTCTATACAACCCATGGGGCATTTTGTGTGGCATCCAGAGCTTCCACAGAGAACTGAGTTTTCTGTGCCAATAGTGTGCCAACAAGTGCGTGCCTACAGCATAGCTTTGGCTTGGAGAAAGTCCCGGGCATCTGAGACATGTCTCCTCCTTGTTGGCAGTGGCCATGAAAGAGCTTATTCTGACATATGCCTTGTCCTACCTTTTTCCAGGTGGCAATCATGAGTTATAAAGGATGCCTATCATGTTAGACAGGACTCTCTCCTGCTAAAAGTGAATTTCCGGAGGAAGGTTTAACGAGGTGTGTGTATGTGTGTGTGTATGTGTGTATGTGTATATGCATACATGCACATTTGCTCATGTGTGCATTTGAGTGCATATGTGGGCATGTACATGTGAGTGATTGTATATGAGTGTATGTGTGTATGAGTGTCTGTCTGAATGCATATATGTGTATGTGTGTGAGTGTGTATCCACATGTATATGAATGTGTGTGTCTGTGTGTATAGGCATGCCTACACATTCAGGAGCCTCTGGTGTCAGGCAGGAGCCATCACCTTATTTTGGGACACAGAGTTTCTCACTAGCCTGGACCTTACCATGTAAGTATCCCAACTGTTTTGAGTTCCTCTTGCTTCAGCCTCCTCAGTTCTAAGATGACAACCCCAGCAGGAGTTCTTACATGGTTCTGGTTAATCAGATTCATGTCCTTGTGCTTGCTTGGCAAGCACTTGGCCAAGAATTATTTCCCCAGGCCTAAGAGACTTAGCTTTTTAATCTTTCAGTTTGAGTGTAATCACTACTGATCGGATCTTAAACCCTCCCCCAAACATCTCGATGAGTCCCCTGGCGCCACAGTGCTAAAAGCAACACCCCTTTCTCCTATCAGTGTGCAATCTGAACAAAACTGCTTCACACGGAAAGAAGCCACAGGTGCAGAGACACAACCCTGAGTGACATCATCAGTTCATGAGATGAGCTGGCTCCTGTGACTCAGCTTGAACAAAGCAACCCTGGCTACCCAGTGAAATAAATTAGGAACTAGGACATCTGCCTTGCCCAGAGAGCCAACAACACCCTGTCACACAGCTTTAGGAGCCTATAGGTTAGTCAGGGTTCACTCCAGGCTGTTCCTCTAAATCCAGGTGACAGCCATCGTGACCTGAGTGAGCACACAGTCTTCACACGCCCTGCTGAATGGTTGCCATTGTGTGACCTTAGCTTTCCCTTAGCTAAGGGAAAACCAAGGTGAGAAAACCAAGGCTTAGTTGGGGCAGGTATCACCTTGGAGGCCAAACCTGGCCACCCAACTGCATTCCTGCATCTCCTGGCCCTTTCCAGGAGAGAAAACCAGCACCAGGGTGACAACCCTCTACAGCCATGCCATTTCCTAACTCCAGTAGTATGATAAAATAAAATGTCTCACACTACAAGCTACATTCTGGGTACCCCATGGGCTGTTTCTTGAAAGATAATACACATAAACACACAGCCTTTCTATTGAAAAACTAGCACTGGACAGAGAACACAGAATTGTGTAGGACCCCAAAGGGCTGCTATGCCCTGGCTGAGCCTTTCTGTACGCCGCTGTCTACTAAGTAACATTCTGCAGTTCCTCTAGGATCAAAACATCCTGACTAAGGCATGGTGCCCCAGAAAGGGAATTTACACTTGACATCCTATTGCCCCCCAGTTGAGTTCCTGCTTTTCCTGAGTTTGTATTTTTCCTTCCCTGGCTTGGTGTATATATATTGAACCAGTAAAAGTTTTGGCATTCTCTCACAACGGATGACCCGAGTCTGAGTATTTCTTTAATCCCCCAGGCCTACGCCCGAGCTCGGTACCGCGGGCAGTGCCGGCACTGTCAGAATTGAAAGACTTTTGGTTTCTTGTTGTATTTTATTATATTTTGGAATATATAAAAGATGCAAGTTCAACACTGTACAAAGCCAGCTAGCTACTCAAACTGAGTCAAAAAGTAAAGACTAAAATACCAGAAAAGTGGGTCAGATGAAATTCAGCCTTGTTCCACAGGAGTTCCTCGTCCATGAATTTTTATTCCTTTTTAAACTGTGTAGATCCTCCTGGCTTAGCTCATCCACTTTCTCTGAGGGGTTGGTAATATGTCTCAGCAGGTAAAGGGGCTTTCTGTCAAGCCTGAAGACTTGAGTTCAATCCCTGGTGCCCACAGGATGGAGAGAACCAATTCTCCTAAGTCGTCTGTTCATCTTTACACATGAGCACATGCCGATCCTATTGACTTGTGAAACAAGAAAAGGTTGTGCGAAATGTTAAAGAAGGGCTGTTTCCATGGCCCATGTTCCATGAGTATCAACTTTTCTGCACTCTAGGTCTGACACATCCAGAATATCCAGAACAGGATTTGACAAAACCTAAGGACTTGGTACACAGACAACATCTTCTGCCACTATCAGCTGCCTCAAGAAGTGTCCTGCTTCAAGTTAGTGTGTGTAGCAAGAAGAAAGCTAGAATGGAGTGACCAGCATGCACATATATGCACAAACATACACACACATGCACATATGCACATACATACACATACATACACACATGCACACACATATATACACACACATACACACATGAACACACATACATACACACACGCACACACATATACACAAACACACATGAACACACATACCTACATACACATGCATACACATATACACACACATGCACACACATACACACATGTTGTACACACATACACACACATATATACACACATGCACACACATACATATGCACATATGCACACACATAGACACACATGCACTCACATTCATACACACACATGCATGCATGTTCTCAGGCACTTTTCCCTCTTCATTCTCCACCATTTCCTTACAATTTCACCTCAGTAGCCAGTCATGACCCTAGTGTTTCTGAGAATGAAAGGAAAGACTGGCTGATACAAAGGAAGTCAAAGTAACCTTAGTGAGACAGCAAGCCGGGGTTGTGTATCTAATAATTGCCTGGGTTCGGTGCTTCACTGCGATAAATGAGTAAACTTTAAATGTATCTCTGAGATGCACTATCACAGACATTGCCACGGGCAAGTTTTATCCACGATGAAACAGCACGGCCCAGTGAGATAAAGATGATAGAGGAGGTGCTATCGGGTGGCAGCCGGGTAATTACAACGCTCTATTTGGGCTCTGTAGCGATGCTGCATGTGATAAGTGGGGAATAATGAAGAAAGCGGGTGGTGATAAAGCAGAAGCTAAATGGTATAAAATAGCCTATCATAGCCCACAGCCCTCTGAGCGCCTATGGGGACTTTGAACTATCTTCTTCAGTCTTCATCCACAGGGGGAAAAATACTCTCTCTCTCCTTTCTTCTTCCTCTGCTAAATTTATGTCTGGCAGGACAAAAGGAAATGGTGAAAGGAAATCAAGGGTGTGTGAAGAGAATATGACCTTTGCAAATAGCTCTGAAGGTCACGATGTGCTTGCTCTAGAATAACCACATCCCGTTATCTTTTCTGCACTCACAAAAGATACAAGAACATTTCTTAAGTGCGATTTGGCACAAATTTGTTGGGGATCATGGCTAATAAAAGGTCAAGTAAAGTGTTTCTAATTGTAGCCCATCAAGGCAGGCTGGGGTAGAACACTCCAGCCATTGCTACTATTGAGCCAAACTTTGATTAAGGCAGAAGACAGGCCGTGAGACCATTCGTCACATGCAATTGAACAGGCTGCTGTGGTTGATGCTCTAGGTCTGGAGGCTTAAAACACAACAACCTGTGCAGCAGCTGGGTGCTTTGAGTTAGGTCTTTTGGTCATTTAATCCAATGTCAGTCCCGTCTTTCACAGGAGACTGAGTATAGATTGACTTTGTTTGTTTGTTATACCTGCAGTCATTCTAAACTTCATAGCAATGGTGTGTGGAATCAAACAGAAAACACTCTGTGTGTGTGTGTGTGTGTGTGTGTGTGTGTATGTGCACACATGTGTACATGTGAGTGTGTCAGCATACATCTGTGTGCACACACACAAGCCACAGTATACATACATGTGCATCGACATCTTTCTGAGACTGGCCTGTCTCGCTCACCCTCAAGGTTCTTCATGTAATGACACGGGTCAGACCTTAGCTGGAAAGTTCCTCCAAGGAAAACAGTTAAGTGGCATTGCATCTGGAGCCTAGCTTGACCACAGGATTCACCAGAATGACAGATGGGAATATTCCTTATTCGAAAGACACCTTAAAACTTAAGGTATTCAGATTAAAATGATAGAGTCACTGAAATAACTTTTGAAGTGAAATCAACACAGTATAAAATTCAGATTTGAGAGAATTCTATTCAGTATCTCGTATTTCATTTACAGTGTATAAAATTCTCATTTCAGGGAGTAATATCCAGTGCCTCCTTGTTCTTTTCCAGTGGCATGCAACTGTGCCCAGATTTATTTGCAGACCACTCAGTCATCCCACAAAAATACCCCAGACCCATCAGTAGCTGCTCGTACTTCTTCCCCAGTCCCAGTCCCAGAAAATAGACTAAGCAATCATTAATCTACTTTCCATTTCAATGAATCTGCCTGTGTTGGATATCTCCTTTAATGGAATAGTACATAGCTTAAGAGTATGGCTTACTTCACCTAGCGTGCTTTCAAGGTCTATCTATGCTGTAGTGTATACTTTGTTATTTTGTTACATTTTTTAACCTTTTATTGATTCTTTGTGAATCACTCTTCAGTGCACCTGAATCTCACTCATCTCCCACTCTCCTTGTTCCCGCTCTCCACCCGTGTAACTTCTTCCCACAACAGAGGAAAGCAAACCTTCTTATGCAAGCTGGGGTGTGTCATGGTCTTCCACGGTATACCTTCTTGTCCAAACTTCTTTGCTTGCAAATGTTCATTGTAATGATCCATTGATCTGCTGTGAGGCCTCTGTCTTCTGCTACTCTATCAACGCTGGATCCTCACCAGGACTCCTCTTGGATATCCTGTTGTTGCCATGTATCATGGAGGTCCTGTCATTTTGGATCTATAAGACCAGCCCCTTCATGTACTCCAGCAATTCATTAATGGGGCATATGTTGGGTAGGCCAGTTCAAAGCCCTGGGTCTGGGCCTGAGAGGTATCTGAGTTGCTCAGCCCTCTGCATTTCCTACTTTCATGTTCTTGGGGCTGGCCCATCAGCAGCCCCTGCCATCAAGGCCAGGTCTACCCTACTGCCCAGGTGAGGTTCAGGGCCTGCTTTACTACAGCTGGTGAGGGGCACGGCCGGTTCTCCCACACTCATGTCCCTGGGACCAGCCACACTTGCAATGCTTTAGGGGCAGACTACTGCATTGCTTTTAAGAGCTGGGTAATATCTCATTGTGAGCACACAGCACAGGCTCATCCCTCTGTTGGTTGACACTTTGGATTTTCATGTAGTACATGAAGCTGTCATGAACATTTCCCTGTGTGTCCTTTGGGAATATACTTAGAGACAGAACTGCTGGTCACTGTGGGAGGGTGCTCTCTTGAGCACACATTCAATATTACTGATCAGATTGGAGTCCCATGTGTCTTTTTGCGGAGTACTGTCATACAGTTTTGGTATAAATAGCACCATTCCCAGGACATTCTCAGGACTAATGTTTAGGGTCTCAATTCTCTACCTCATCCCCTGCAGTCTGAGTTCAAACCCTGGCTCTACAATGTCTTAGTCAATCTGTTTCATTCCCTATGTCATAATTTCCTCATCTGTGAAGTGGGGTAAGAGAAGTAATTACTTCACGGGGCCATAGCGAAAATTAAATTATTGAATATACAGGTGCTCTGTATGTCAGCTTTCTTAGCCTATGCCAAAACCCTTGAGACAGTCAACCTAAAAGTCAACAGACTGCTGCTTTTTTTAGCCTGTGGTGAGGGAGCAGAACATCACGGCAGGAGGGAACTGTAGAAGAGCAGCCTACATCACACCAGACAGAGGGAAAAGAGGCAGGAAGGGATTGTGGCTCCAATAGTCCCTTCCAGGATACATCTCCGGTGACTTCCTTCTACTAGGTCCTACCTCCTGAGAT
Source organism: Grammomys surdaster (assembly GCF_004785775.1). Taxonomy (NCBI): domain Eukaryota; kingdom Metazoa; phylum Chordata; class Mammalia; order Rodentia; family Muridae; genus Grammomys; species Grammomys surdaster. The sequence continues at coordinate 15,802,143 of NW_021604567.1, read as the reverse complement.
TTTACCACCTCTGAAAGCATCCCAGCCTGGCCCACTAACCACTGCACACATGCGCCTTTGTAGAGAATCCAGAATGCAAACTAAAGCACCAACCTGGTAGAGCCTCTCTGAGGACAGCCATGCTAGGCTCCTGTCTGCAAGCACAGCATGGCACCAATAATAGCACCAGAGTTTGGTGTCTGCAAATGATACGGATCCCAGTGAGGCAGTCTCTGGATGAATGAATGGCCTTTCCTTCAGTCTCTGCTCTGTTTTTTGCCCCGGCATTTCCTTTAGGCAGGAACAATTCTGGGTCAAAAATTTTGTAAATGGGTGAGTGGCACCATGCCTCCACTGGAGGCCTAAATACTGGAGGTGGTATCTTCTGGTTCCATCTTTCCACTGTCAGGCATTTCCACTAATGTCACCTGCATTGGGTCCTGGGTGCCTATCACATCCTGGGTCTCTGAGACTTTCTGAAAGTTCCCCCATCCTCCACCCCACACTGTTGGGTATCCCCATTCATTCTCCTGACCCTCTGGGTTTCTCTCCTGTCTCCCCTCATACCTGATCCTGCTCCCCTTTTCTCCTCCCCCACCCCCTCCCACCCAGGTTCCTCCCTCCCTCTACCTCCCATGATTATTTTGTTTCCCCTTCTAAGCAGGATTGAAGCATCCTGCTTGTTTAACTTCTTATGGTCTGTGGGGTGTATCGTGGGTACTCTGTACTTTTTGGCTAATATCCACTTATCAGTAAGTACATATCATGGATGTCTTTGGGTCTGGGTTATCTCACTCAAGATGACATTTTCCAGTTACATCCATTTGCCTGCAAAATTCATGATGTCCTCATTTTTAACAGCTGAATAGTATTCCATTGTGTAAATGAACCACATTTTCTTTATCCATTCTTCAGTTGAGCGACATCTGGGTTGTTTCCAGTTTCTGGTTATTATAAATAAGACTGCTATGAACATAGTGGAACATGTTTTTTTTTTCATTTACTTAGTTTAATTTCATTTTTATGTGTATGCATGCACACACATATAGCACACATGGAGGTCACAGGTGAACTTCCAGGAGTGGGTTATCTCCTTCCACAGTGTGGATTCCAGAAATCAAACTCAGGTCTTCACGTTTTGCAGCAAGCACCTTTACTCACTAAACTATTTTGCTGGACCCTTTATAAGATGTTTTAGTTGGTTTATCTGCCGTCTGTCTAACTAGGCTGAGAATTACTGAGGGTGGGAATCCATGTACATAAACTATTTGCTATTCAGTAGCCTGAGTTGGAAATGGTAAAACACCTGCTTGCCTTTCATCCCATCACTTAGGAGGCAGAGGGAGGCAGGTGACTCAGTGTGAGTTCTAGGTCAGCCAGGGATACACAGTGAATAACTGTTTAAAAAGAAAGAGGTGAATGTGTGCAGAAATGGGAGAGACGGATAAATTCCATAGAAACAGACGGCACTGAATCAGATATAGTCAAGTCTAGAGCGCCCGAATCAACCTTGCAAACTGTCACCAGAACACACCAGTGCGAGTTTCCTCCTTACAGGATGATGGGTGAGTGGCTGAGAATAAAAATATTGGTCTTAGGAGAGTGATAGGAGAGACAGAAGAAATGGAATACCTAGTCTTCTTTTTTCTTTTTTTCCTTCTTCTTTTCTTCTCTTTCTTTTTGAGAGTTACCATGTAACTTCCTCACAGACGCTGAAATGGTTTACCCTTCAACTCTGAACAAACTAATTTCTCTAAGCCCTCATAATTCAACTAGCTTAAGCCCTTGACAAACTGAACAGAGCAGTAGATGACCAGGACTGAATGTCAACTGAGAATCCTGTGCATAAGAAGCTCTGGCATCATCGGCATTATCATTAGAGAGAGGGTCCGATAAAACACTAATGACAGCCAGCAATCATAATAAGCACGGGGCTTAACAATCACAACACTGTACTTATCTCCCGCCTTTCATCCGTGGATCTGAACGCTCTTCAGTCATTAATGATGGGCAACATTCTTGTGAGGTGAATACTCACAGTACCCAGAAAGCAGGCCAAGCAACTGTCAATGGTCACACAATAGAAACAGGTTTAAGATCAAATGCACAAAAGGGTGTTGTGACAGTCCCCAGGTCTCCTGTCAGTTCTGCAAGCCGTGATGTTACATGACCTCATTGAGACTCCAGACAGGCTAAGGGAATGGCAGCCAGTTCTGTGGGATTCAGGAATCATGCTGTGCGCCATTGCTGAAGAGAAAACATCTCCCATAAAGAATCAGCCCATACTCAATCAATTTCCACATTGGTTTGACTTGAAGGAAAAACTTGATTTGGTGTTTTCTTCCTGGTGTGTTCTTGGGATGAATGAGAAGATTTTATGTAGCCCAGGAATCTTTTCATGAAGAGTTTCATGAGAGTCATCAAAAGATATGTTTCTGTGGATAGGTTAGGAACAGGACAGTGTCTGGGAAACATTACTCGGAGGTGGTTACGTGTCTATTTCTTATGATGACCCTTTGACATCTAAAACCCTCAAACAAACCACAACAAGATCAAAGTGAAATTCAACAAACATCCAAAAACAGGAAGAAGGGTGGGCTCATGTGACAGGGAAGTGTTTTCTAAACATCTGAAATGCCCACATGCATGTACGCATACAAAGAGACGACTGAGACCAGTCCTGTTTCTTCTCACGTTTGTCCATTCTCATTATTTTTGAAAAACACCTTTCGTTTATATCAGAATGATAATACATTAGTGTGCTTCTTTAAGAATCTTATTTTAAAAGGATTGTTTTTCCTTTTGTGTACAAAGATGTGACTGGTGTCTGTGTGTGTGTGCATATGTGTGTGAGTGCTGTGTGCACATGTGTGTATGTGTGTGAGTGCTGTGTGCACATGTGTGTGTATGTGTGTAAGTGCTGTGTGCACATGTGTGTGTATGTGTGTGAGTGCTGTGTGCACATGTGTGTATGTGTGTGAGTGCTGTGTGCACATGTGTGTATGTGTGTGAGTGCTGTGTGCACATGTGTGTGTATGTGTGTGAGTACTGTGTGCACATGTGTGTATGTGTGTGAGT